>NC_058081.1:80510084-80816484 GCF_014858855.1 Bufo gargarizans
ATATCATTGAAGCTCTAATCAGGGGTGTTGCTAGGGTCAGAAAACATCCGCAGCACAAGCCCACTGTGTTGAAATTGCACAGTAAAGGCATGCTTAAAGGGGTGTTCTGGTTTACACAAATTAAGTGCAGTACTGCAGACTGCAGTGATTATATAATACAACATTCGGTAACTTTCCAATATCTGTTATGTTTCATTTCCTCACCACTGCAGAAATCTTTGCTTGGGCCCTTTTATATTGATGGGAGTGGACTATGGGCAACCCCACAGATCTTCACTCACCTTGTACTTGTTCCGCTGGTCTGCTACTTGCGGGCTGCAAGGACATGAGTTCAGTCACTTCGATGCGCAATCCCGTCCTGTGGGGCGTGATCCTGTGAGACCCGTGAGCTCCCACGGCCGGTATCGCGGGATCACGTCCCACAGGACGGGATTGCACACAGAAGTGACTGAACTCATGCCCGCGCAGCCCGCAAGTAGCGGATCAAGTACAAGGGGGTGGGGGGATTATCTGTGGTGCGTTGCCCAGGTCCAATCAATATTAAAGGGCCCTGGAATAGCCAAATAAAGAAAAAATGTTACCAGCTTACAGGAGAGCACCCAGGAATTTTGTCTAGGGGGGATTCCGAAGGCAAAAAATGTGGCACGTGTAGCGCACTGTACCGATTCATTTGCCTGCCCATTTCAAAAAGCCCTGTAGGTGTGGGAAAATGTCGTGCGCACAGCACACCGTGCAAACTTTTTAGCCCCGCCAGTTATTAAAATCCCCTCCTACATATAATAGGCCACTCCCAACAAACACTGTACAGCTGAAATTCTATTGTTTAGGCCTGTCTCTACACATCATACGGAGAGGGGAGGGCCTGCTTCACATTATACAATAAACAACAGCAGGTTACAGCCAGGAATCTCCTCCGCTCTCCTCCCTCCCCAGATCCTGCTCAAGGCCTGCAGTTCCCCTCACCATCTGCCACCCATCTGTGGCCTGCTGCCACCCTTGGCCGTCCTCACCCAGATCACCCAAATGGCAGGGGGAGGAGCCGGAGAATCTCCTCTCCTACATAGCGCCACATACCTCTTACATCCAGTGATGTCACCTTTGTTGTAGATGTTCTCTTTCCTTATCTTCTCCATTCAGACCAGACCGCCATGATGATTTTTCAGCCATCTCCCGTCTCTGCAGAGATTGACAAACAGACATTAGTTTCCCACATTTCCATCATCTTCACATCTTCTGAACACCCTTTCCTGCCACCCCAATACTATACTGCAGAAACAGTCCCCTGGAAATACTACTACCACACAGATATTGCCCCCTTCAACAATTATTGCAACACAGTGCTCTAAAAAATAACTGCACCCAGACACTAATAGTATAAAGATAATGTCCCCCAAAAATAAGTGTGCTAAGCTGATACTGTGCCAGCCAAGGTGCCCACCAAAGTAACAGTCCCCCCCAAAATCCCACCAATAGAAATAACTCTCTGCCAGTGCACACTTAGTAGTAATAATGCCCCTATAGTGCCCATACTAGAAATCATGTTCCTCATAGCCCCCCTAGTAGTAGTAAAGTTCCCCATAATACCCCCTAATAGTAATAATTCTCCTTATAATATGACAGTACATGAAATATGCCCGCTTAGTGCCCGCAGTTGAGCTAATGTCCCCAAAATGTATGCCAGTATAAAATACCCCTATTGTAACGGGGCGCCGAAGGCGCACTTGGTCTCCCATCAGCAGCAGACCTGCTGCTTAGCTTTGGGAGCGAGGATCTGTGTCTGGCCTCGTTCCCAGGGCGGCTTTGCTAGTTTGGAGGCTCCTTGCTCCTAGGTCTGCCTTGAGCGCCGAGCTGATCACTCGGTGCTCGACTTGTCTGTCTGTCGGTCATGTGACGCTGGCCACGTCACATGACCCTCACTCCCCACTATAAATACAGGCGCCTGCTGGCTACAGGTTGCCTGTGATTTTAGTCTCTTAGGCTGTTTGTATTGTTAGCTACTCTATTGATTGACCTCTGGAATTTGACCTTGACCGTTTCCTGACCTCCCTTTGCCTTGGTTTTGACGCTACATCTCGGATTCTGACCTTGGCTCGTTCTCGGACTTGCCACCTGCCTCTTCCCTTTGTATTGCCGTGACCTCCCAGACTGACCTCGGCTAGCTGACCTGCCTTTGCCTTCTGCTTCACAGGGTACCTCTCTCTTGTCCACTTCCTTGTCCATTTGTCTGCCTGCATCTCGCGTACCGTTCTCTGCCTAGCTGTCCGGTACCCTCTCTGTTCCTTCCTCCCCTACCCGGCACTTACGGAGGTTAGGGACCGTCGCCCAGTTGCGCCACGTCACTTAGGGCGAGTGGTGCAAGTAGGCAGGAACAGGGTTGATGGTGGTAGACTAGGGGGTGCACTTCCTTCTGCCTTCCCTTCCCGTGACAGAATCACAGGCCTATTTAGCATGGACCCTCTACAGAGTCTTACCGAGCATGTGCAGGGACTTGCTCAAATTGTGCAAGAATTAGGGGAAAGGTTACAGGCACAGGAGACCGCTCGTACACCTCCCGTTCTCGCTCCCGCCGCCATTCAGATGGAACCGCATATTAAATTACCCGATCCGTTTTTAGGTGACCGCAGGAGTTTTTTAGCTTTCAAAGAAAGATGCAAGCTCTATTTTCGACTATGACCTTACTCCTCTGGTCCTGACCAACAAAGGGTTGGGATAATCATCTCTCTACTTCAAGGGGACCCCCAGGAATAGGCCTTTTCCTTGCCGCCAGATTCCCCGTGTCTTAATTCTGTTGACCTCTTTTTCCAGGCCCTAAAGGTCCTTTACGATGAGCCTGACCAAGCGTCTGTGGCTGAGTCTAATTTTAAGGCCCTTACCCAGGGGGATCGTCCCGTGGAGGATTATTGTACCCAGTTCCGCAAATGGTGCGTTCCTTCGGTTGGAATGAACCAGCCCTTAAATGCCAGTTTAGGGAAGGGTTGACAGAGAGGTTAAAGGATATGCTGGTCTGTTACCCTAGTACTGACTCCTTAGAGGAAACAATGACGTTAGCCATCAGACTAGACAGACAAAATATTGCTGCCTGTCTCAATTGCCTTTGGCGTCTTAAAGGGGTCAGGAAGTGCTTTTGTGGATTCAGGGTTAGCATTTAGTTTTATTGATCTCAAATTTGTTGAACGGGTAGGGATCGATCCCAATACTAAAATTGTCCACCCAGATTCAGGTGGTCGACATCGACTCTACCGCCCTGCTGGGGGCACGGTAAAGCTCTGTACTCCCAAGATAATCCTGTCTGTTGGGCTCTGGCACTCAGAGAAATGTTCCTTTTTTGTTCTAGAGAATCTTCCTGTTCAGGTAGTACTAGGCATGCCCTGGCTTCAGCAACATAACCCGGTCATGAACTGGAGTTCGGGCGTGTTAGAGAAATGGGGTTCCCACTGTAGTTCTTGTTTAACTGTAATTCAAGCTGGGGTTTCTTTAGAAGTCATTCCTCACTTTATTGCTGACTTTCATGATGTTTTTTCCACTGCTGAGACAGATATTCTCCCTCCCCATAGGTCTTATGACTGCGCCATTGAGTTGGTTCCGGAGTCTAAATTTCCTAAGGGGCAGATTTACAATCTTTCTGGCCCTGAACGCAGTGCCATGTGAGATTATATCCAGGAAAGTCTTAAAAAGGGGCATATTAGACCCTCCACCTCTCCTCTGGGAGCAGGGTTCTTTTTCGTTAAAAGAAGGACTGTGGTCTCAGACCCTGCATTGATTACAGAATTACTTGAATAAAATCACTATTAGGAATCAATATTCCATCCGTTGATTCCTGATTTATTCAACCAGGTCTTGGGTGCTTCTTGGTTTTCTAAACTCGATCTGAGGGGGGCTTATAACCTGATTCGTATTAAGGAGGGTGATAAATGGAAGACTGCCTTTAACACTCCAGAGGGACACTTTGAGTATCTTGTTATGCTATTTGGTCTCTGCAATGCCCCAGGTGTGTTTCAGAACTTTATGAACAACATTTTGAGAGAGCTTATCGGCAAGGTTTTGATTGTTTATCTTGATGATATCCTTGTCTTTTCATTGGATTGGAAGACCCATGTTTCGCACGTCAGATTGGTTCTTAAAATCCTCAGAGAGAATCATCTATCTGTTAAATTGGAAAAATGTGTATTTGGAGTTCAAGAGATTCCCTATCTCGGGTATATTCTTACTTCTCATTCATTTAAAATGGATCCCAGTAAGGTTCAGGCTATCCAAGACTGGGTAAGACCATCCTCCTTAAAGGCACTTCAACCCTTTTGTAGGATTCTCCAACTTTTATCGTAAATTCATTAAAAAAATGTGGTCATTGCCAAACCCCTTACTGATTTGACTAAGAAAGGGTCTGACCTTGTCAACTGGTCGTTGGAGGCCTGCCAGGCCTTTGAGACTCTAAAAATATGTTTTCAAAAGGCCCCAGTCTTGGTTCAGCCTAATCCAGAGGAACCTTTTGTGGTAGAGGTGGATGCCTCGGAGGATGGCGTGGGGGCCATCCTCTCCCAGGGGTCTTCCAACTTCACAAATTTAAGACTGTGTGCCTTCTTTTCTCGCAAGTTCTCTCCCTCGGAGAGAAATTACGATATTGGAAACCGTGAGTTACTGGCCATTAAGGGGGCATTCGAGGAATGGAGACTTTTTTTAGAAGGGGCTAAACACTGTGTTACTGTTCTCAAAGATTATAAGAATTTAGTGTTTCTAGAGGCGGCCAAATGCCTTAATCCTAGACAAGCTAGGTGGGCCCTCTTTTTTACTCGTTTTAACTTCTCTGTTACTTTCAGACCAGGAAGTAAAAATATTAAAGCAGATGCTTTGTCCCGAAGTTTTAATGCCGTCCAACCTCCTAACACCCCTCCTGAACCCATTTTGCTGGCAAGCATCTGTGTGGCAACGATTTCTTCAGATCTTTCCTCGGAGATTCAACAGGCTCAGCAACTTGCTCCTCCACAAACACCTTCAGATAAGTTGTTTGTTCCCGAGCATTTTCGTTTTCGACTATTGGGTGAGTGTCATGACTCCGTGTAGTCTTCCAGGCATCGCTGCCACTAAAGAATTACTGTTGAGGTCTTTCTGGTGGACCACTTTATCTAAGAATGTGCGATCTTATGTTTTGGCTTGTGAGGTATGTGCCAGATCTAAAACCCACATCCTTCTGGTGAATTACAACCACTACCCATTTCCTGCAGGCCATGGTCACACATTTCCATGGATTTTTATCTCTGACTTGCCCCCCTCTGAGGGGAGGTCAGTGGTTTGGGTGGTGGTTGACCGTTTTAGCAAGATGGTGCACTTTGTTCCCTTAAGTAAGCTCCCTGATGCGAAAACCTTAGCATCCTTGTTTATTGAACACGTGGTACGCCTGCATGGTGTTCCTGAAAATATCGTCTCTGATAGGGGTGTTCAGTTTGTCTCTGGATTTTGGAGAGCCTTTTGCCAAAGGTGCGACATCACTTTATCCTTTTTGTCCGCCTTCCATCCAGAGACTAATGGGCAGATGGAACGGTTAAACCAGGCAGTGGAGCTTTTTCTAAGGTGTTATGTATCACACAATCAGCTCTTCTGGGTGAGATACCTCCCATTGGCAGAGTTTGCCATCAACAATCGGGTTAATTCATCCACAGGGGTATCTCCTTTTTTTTGAATGGTGCTTTTCATCCTCGTTTTTGCTCAAATTCTTCTGTGTTCTCACCCAACCCGCAGGCAGATTTTTTTAGCTCTAGACTGTGCACAGTCTGGGCACAGGTTCAAGCGAACCTGGAAAAGGCCCAGGAGATTCAGCGTAGACAGTCCAATAAGAAACGCTCTAAGGGAGTAAATTTTGTACTCAGCGATAAAGTTTGGTTGTCGACTAAAAATCTTTCTTTGAAACATTGTTCTAGCAAATTCTCTCCGCGTTTCATAGGACCATATAATATTATTGAGGTTATTAATCCGGTGTCTTTTAGAGTGAAACTACCCGACTTCCTTCATATACATAATGTGTTCCATAAATCGTTACTCAAGAAATATGTGTCACCAGTGGCTCCTTCCAAAAAACCTCCCCCACCTGTGGAGGTTAAAGGTCAGGAGGAATTAATCATTTCTAGAATTATTGATGTTAGAAAGGTTAGGAACTCCTTTCAATACCTGGTCCACTGGAAAGGTTTTGGACCTAAAGAGAGGTCCTGGGTTCCTGTGTCTAGGATGCATGCCTCCAAGTTAGTTGCAAAATTTCACTGGGAACACCCTGAGAAGCCCTCTCCGCGATTGTTGGGTGCAAAGGTCCCTCGTGGAAGGGGGGTACTGTAACGGGTCGCCAAAGGCACACTCGGTCTCCCATCAGCCGCAGACCTGCTGCTTAGCTTTGGGTGCAAGGATCTGTGTCTGGCCTCGTTCCCAGGGCGGCTTTGCTAGCGGGGAGGCTCCCTGCTCCTAGGTCTGCCTTGAGTGCCGAGCTGATCACGCGGTGCTCGACTTGTCTGTCTGTCGGTCACGTGACGCTGGCCATGTCACATGACCCTCACTCCCCACTATAAATACAGGCGGCCTGCTGGCTACAGGTTGCCTGTGATTTTAGTCTCTTAGGCTGTGTGTATTGTTAGCTACTCTATTGATTGACCTCTGGAATTTGACCTTGACCATTTCCTGACCTCCCTTTGCCTGCTCCCTTGGTTTTGACGCTACATCTCGGATTCTGACCTCGGCTCGTTCTCGGATTTGCCACCTGCCTCTTCCCTTTGTATTGATGTGACCTCCCGGACTGACCTCGGCTAGCTGACCCGCCTTTGCCTTCTGCTTCACAGGGTACCTCTCTCTTGTCCACTTCCTAGTCCATTTGTTTGCTTGCCTCTCGCGTACCATTCTCTGCCTAGCTGTCCGGTACCCTCTCTCGCCCAGTTGCCCCCCAGGGCGGGTGGTGCAAGTAGGCAGGGACAGGGTTGAGGGTGGCAGTCTAGGGGGTACACTTCCTTCTACCTTACCTTCCCCTGACACCCTATATAGTGCCCCAGTAAATTCCCTCATAGTGCTCCTCTCCCGCCCCCCCATAGTGTCCCCCATAATATGCCAGTAACAAAAATGCCCCTTCTTAGTGGCCCCAGCAAAAAATAAAAATTGACAATAAAAATAAAAGATAAGGAAGAATTAAGTACGGATGTAGCAGGGTTAGTACACATGCTTCATAAGACATGTTATCTAAACTAAATGCAACTAAATGTGTTAAGCAATTGCCTTTCAATGGCTTTTGTTTCAAGATAACGCGATGAGTTAAGAAATTTGAGTTAAGACTGTATGTGTTACCCCTGCTACATTTGTAGGTTGAAATATTAGGGGTTCTAGAGAAAACTCATCAGTGATATTATTTCATTCAAACCTTGTGGTTTTACAGTCTTGAGCCTAAATATCCATTCATCACAACCCCACCCCCGGTCCAAACTACTTCAACGACACAAAACCTAAGTGACCTAGGGTCCCCCTTATGTAATTTCCACACATGCTGTGATATGGGGCATCCCTTATGGTCTCCTATCCAACGTCATAGTTCCCTTTTAGTTTTATCCACATAACTTAGGGGACATGTGCAAGAGCACAGGTATAAAACTATAGATATTCTGCAGTTTGCAAAGTTCCTGATGTTTTACCTCTTCTCTGTGGTACGCCCATAAATATTTTTGTGACCTTGATGTAGGAAAAAGCAAAACACCCTACACATCTGTACATGCTTAGAGGTTTCCTATCAAGCCAAGTACCCAGCCTTTCTTCTGGCTGATAATGGTTATGCACAAAATGGTAACCTAAGGACCTACCCGTTTTGGTTACTGCTTGATAATGAGGGATCGCCATGTCAGGATCTTCTCTCAATAGATACCAATACTTGGACAGAACCCTTCTTACTTTTTTACTCTGATCATCATACAGTACACCCCTACAATGCGATGCGAACAGGTTGCCCTCCATCCTCTCTACCTTCGGTGTTTCCACCATTAGGCACCAGGGGCTCTGACCGATCTCTACAGAGTGCCCAGTTAAACGACCTACCAAGTACCTGTTAAGGGTAAACCCTATTCAGGAACCTCCTCTGTAAGGAGGGTGATGACTGCCCCATTTCAACAGACTGTTAGTGGTGGTGGGTATCCTGAATATTTTCATATGTAGTGTACTATTGCTTTCAATCTGGATGTTAATACCCAGGAAAGCTTTATGGTCTGGGTTAATTTAATATTTGAAGTCCATACCTATCTCATTATAGAAGAGCATACAGTACCTATCTAGGCAGCAACATGTATTATAGGCTGGCATTTATCTATTTGCGATTGCGCCTCATCATTGTTTGTCCCCTGATGAACCAGGATATATGTTTATAGGGAAAATGTGTTAGGAATTTTTTTTTGGGTTAGGTAGGGGTTATCTATGTGAGGGACAGCCATCCATTTCAGGGTGATTGTATCGCTTTTAGGCAGAGTCACATGATAGTAGTAGGGAGAGTGTCTGCTTCTCTGAAAAACGATATTGTGTGGCACTCCATCAATTTCATGATTGCATACAATCTGCTGCATCTAAACATCTTCTATTAACATCTTCATTTGACTTGGAGGCATGTTAGCGGTGTGAGAATTCAAGGCCCAGAAGGCTTCACATATAATGAGAGCTGGCAACCTGAATCCAGGGCCATAACCATTCCTGATTTATTTAATGGTAAGTGACCACAACAATAGCTATTATTCTTGATATTATTATACCAATACTAAGGGCCTCTCTGTCTCTATTCTGATCCCTACTGTATCATTATTTTCATGTCTATTTGATATCTTTATTTTGATAGTGGTTTTTAAATAATTATAATTAAAAGTTATGCTTTAGAGTAGGGTTCCCCCTTTTTTCAGTGATAACTTCAGAACAAGCCTACCTTTGTACGTGTTAGATTTTCAGTGAATTTGCATGTCAGAGCTAGCTGAGATCCTGAGCCTGACAAAATAACTGATTATACACTGCTTTTGTGTGTCTGTAACTGTAATTTACCCCTCCTTATCTGTTTTGTGAGCTCTGGGGCTGAACACAAACATAGTGGTAGTTAAGGTAAAGGATATCACAGCAGTACAGTGCTAGCAGATTCCACAGAAGGGATATGTCCTCTAACTCTGAGAGAAATGCATCTAGCTGTGCAGCTGAAGAGATGTATGATTAGGCTGAAACAGACATTATGAAAGCTGCAAAAAGACCTATTCCTTCACAGTTATGTCTGTACAAAGAAGCAAAGCCATTATGCAAAAAGTTTTTGAAAACTAAGGTGTGCTTTAAGGATATGGCTATACTGTCAGGTTTCTTGATGTAGTTTTGGAAGTGGAAGCCAGGAGTGAATTAAAAAAAGGAGAAGACATATCTGTCCTTTATTCTTTCTCTCCATGTTCATAATTCACTCCTGATTTTGGCTTCCAAACATGAATCAGGTAACCTGACTGTGTGGCAGTACCCTAAGGAACAAATCAAATTGAAGGTGAACAATGGGTATTTAACTTAAAGGGGTTGTCATGGAAAATGAGGGCATATCGCTAGGATATGACCCCATTGTCTTATAGGTGCGAGTCCAACCACTGGGACCCACACCTATATCGAGAACAGAGCCCGGCAAGGTGGTGGCTGGAGGACTCCGGTCTGGCCACCACCAAGCCAGTTTCTCATAGAAGTGAATGGGAGCATACCGCGCATGCGCGGCCCCTGCTCCCATTCATTTCTATGAGGCCGACGGAAATAGCCGAGCTCGGCTATTTTTGCCAGCCCCATAGAAAATTAATGGAGGGCGGCTGCGCATGCGCAGTGCGCCCTCCTTCACTTCCGGGGCTCTGTCCCCAATATAGGTGCGGGTCCCAGAGGTGGGACCCACACCTATAAGAAAATGGGAGCATATCCTAGCAATATACCCCCATTGTCCATGATGAGGCAACCCCTTTAAGTCAATTTGTGAAGTGGGTTTTTAGACATTTAACTGGTAAGAAACTGGTCTAGGAACAAATGAGTTTTCTCGTCACTATCTCCAGAAATCCAATCAATACTTTCAGGGAAGTGTAACAAGATGTCTGATCCTGTTTAAACCATGTTTCCCTTAACAGTATCTTTGTGTGCATGTCTGAAACTACATACTTGTCAGACCTTGATCAGCTTCTAACAGAAATACATCTAGTGAACATTCTATCTCTGACTCCAGAATGCCAATATGTGCTCTGCTGGTAGCAATGGAGCCTTCCTACAAGTTAGTTGTGTAAAGCTACCCTGAGCTTCATGCAGGGGTGGGTAAAATTATAGGGATGCAAAACTTACAGTCCCGATCTTTTGCATGCATGTGAGCTTGTATCTAGGCCTACTCAAACTATGAATATATTAATCTGGAGACCACAATGGTAGAGGTTGAAGGGGTGTGTTTTACCGCCGTGAGATTTGTATTTGTGTACCCTAGATTTATGTCTGTGGTGATGTTTAAAAGCTTTGTACACCTTTGGGGGCAATATTTTTTATGATTGCATGTTATTCATTTTCGGCTAAAATCATTTTTTTAATTGGTCGTTATTAAAAAATATTCAGCTGTTCTGTCGCAAAGGGTTAACTGTTTGTCTAGCTGTGTAAGTGGTACTTTAACTTGTGCCATTCATCTAATAAACCTTATCTTTAAATTACTAAATGGTGGGTATTTCAGCCACATTCTTACCAGTAATATAAGAATTGAGCTATAATGAGTGTTTAGGAGGTCAGAAATAAAGAGCCAGTCAGCTAAGCTGTCTGATGGAAAACAATGACAATTCAGAGTCTGCTACTGGAGAATATCAAGGCTGCACAGAGAAAGGGGTTAAACATTTCTAATAAAGGCCACCTTAAAAAATAATTTTAGCTTAAAAATTAGTACAATGCAATAATAATAATAAAAATAATTTCTCCAAAAGTGTACATAGCCTTTAATCCTGCACTGGTGATAAAAATTTAGATTCTATCACTTTGGACACTCAACCTGAAAAATTAGTCCCTGAATCATTGAAAAGTTGGCTGAATATTTTCCTAGTTTGCTTTAGGGTCTGTTATCTGGCTACCTTTGGCAGAGTATGGCCTTTGGCAGAAAAATGTCAGGAGCAAAATCGTGAAATATACACAACCTTTATAGATCTTACCAAGACTTTTGACACAGTTAGTCACGAAGGCTTATGGCAAGGGTTGAGCGAACCCAAACTTTCAGTAAAAGTTCGGGTTCGGTGTTCGGCTATTTTATGGAGCTTTTTGAAAGGCTGCAGAGCAGCCAATCAACAAGCGTTTAACTCTGTGCCTATAAAAGCCATCACAGCCAGGCCTACTAATGGCATGGCCATGATTGGCCGGTGCAGCATGTGACCCAGCCTCTATATAAGCTGGAGTCACGTAGCGCTGCACGTCACTCTGCTGTGCTTAGTGTAGGGATAGGATGCTGCTGCTGTGAGGGAGAGAATAGGACAGAATCTTTAATCAGAACTCCAATTGAACTCAGTGATCTACCTAGATTTTGTTTTGTGGGTGCAGTGCACAATCTTTTTACCCTGCCCTGAGCCCAGTGACCCAGAAAAATATCTTATCCGTCTGTCAGTTAGGTGGGCGGCGGCAGCCATTTTATGCAAGTTCTGTGCAACAGCACAGCATATGTGCATTTGTGACAGTCAAATAGAAGCTTGAACTGCAATTATATTCTGGGTTTAAAAAAACACCCATTTTTGGCAAGATACTACATCTGTGTCATTTGCAGCATTAGTCAGTGTGCAAGTTAAGCTAGAAATACAGCAATAATATTCTGGGTTAAAAAAAACACTCATTTTGGGCGAAGTACTTAATATTGCAGCCCTTGCTGCATTTGTTATTGTTATATACACGCGTTAGATACTAGTGTTCTATTCTGTTATAAAAAAAACACCTATTTTGGGCCGAAAACTAAAGTTGCGGCCTTGTCTGCATCTGTCAGTCTCAAATTCAAGCGTTATATACTGCTATCATATTCTGTTAAATAAAATAAAAAAAACTTTTTGGGCAAAGTACTTAATATTGCAGCCTTTGCTACATCTGTGATTGTTAAAAAACAAGCTTGAAATACTTCAATAATTTTCTGGGTTTTAAAAAACACCCATTTTTGGCAATACCCTCCATCTGTGTCCTTTGCCACATTATTCAGTGTGCAATTTAAGCTGGAAATACAGCTATAAATTTCTGGGTTTTAAAAAACACCCATTTTAAGCAAAAAATTTAATTTTCTAGCCTTTGCTGCATATGTCATTGTGAGATACACCCTTTATATACTGTTGTTCTATTCTGCTGTTAAAAAAAACACATATTTAGGGCAAAAATCATAATTTTGCAGTCTTTGCTGCATCTGTCATTGTGAGATACAATCTTTAGATACAGTTGTTCTATTCTGTTATTAAAAAAAAACACCTATTTTGGGCAAGATCCTAAATTTGAGAAATATGAGGAGAGCGTCAAATAAGGGACGTTGCCCCGGTCGCAGTGCTGCTGGTGGAGCTCCTGTTTGCAGGGAGAGAACGTGGTCGATCTGTGCCAGCTACACGCACAGTGAAGCACCTTCCTCAGGTGCAAGTAGGCGACAGAACCTTCATCGGTATTTGGTCGGGCCTAATGCGGCTCTATGAATGGTGAGGCCAGAACAAGTAGAGGAGATAGTAGATTGGGTTGCTGACAGTGGATACAGTTCCTTCACATTGTCTCCCACCCAGTCTCCTGCTGAAAGATCAGAGTTAGCACCTGCAGCCAATGTCCATCAGTCTTTCACCTCACCCCCTTGCAAATCAGCCAAGCAGTCTGAGCCCCAAGTCATGCAGCAGTCTCTTCTGCTTTTTGATGACTCTGCTAGCAGGGTTTCCCAGGGCCATCCACCTAGCCCTGTCCCAGAAGTGGAAGAGATTGAGTGCACCGATGCCCAACCACTTATCTTTCAAGATGAGTACATGGGAGGACCATCGCAGCACGTCTCGGATGATGACGAAACACAGGTGCCAACTGCTGTGGCTTTCTAAAGTGTGCAGACCGACAAGGTGGGCAGGGGTGAAGACTGGGTGGAAGATGATGTGGAGGATGATGAGGTCCTCGACCCCACATGGAATCAAGGTCATATGTGTGACCTGTGCAGTTCGGAGGAAGAGGAGGTGGTCGCACAGAGCCACCAGCACAGCAGAAGAGGGAGCATGGTGCAAAAGCGGAGCGGCCGCCCCCTAAACAGTACGCCTAGTACTGCCCTCCGCAGCAAGGAACCGAGCACACCAAAGCCAGCTCCAAGGAGTTCCCTGGCGTGGCAGTTCTTCAGACAATGTGCTGACGACAAGACGCGAGTGGTTTGCACGCTGTGCCATCAGAGCCTGAAGCGAGGCATAAATGTTCTCAACCTGAGCACAACCTGCATGACCAGGCATCTAAGTGCAAAGCACGAGCTGCAGTGGAGTACACACCTCAAAAACCAAGAAAGGTCTCTGGCTCCTCCTGCTTCCTTTTCTGCTGCAGTCTCAGCCTCTTCCTCCACCTCTGGAGTGACAGTGCCACCTGCCACCCTGTAAACAGTGGATCTGCCAGCAACACCACCACCTGGGTCACCAAGCATCACTACAATGTCCCACGGAAGTGTTCAGCTCTCCATCTCCCAATCACTGGAGCGGAGGAGGAAGTACCCCCCTACCCACCCATGATCCCTGGCCCTGAATGGCAGAATTTCAAAATTACTGTCCTTTGAAATGCTGTCATGCCATTTGGTGGAGACGGAGAGTTTTAAAAGCCTTATGGCCCTATCCACATTTCTGTTCACTATGTAACAAAACATTTAATGCTAACATAGGCCTTATTAGCCATCTAAGGATACTTTCACATGGACAGATCTGTTCAGATAATACATCTGTCTGCATCTGTTCAGAACGGATCCGTTTGTATAATCTTTCACATTGCCAAGACGGATCCGTCTTGAAGACCATTGAAAGTCAATGGAGGACGGATCCGTTTTCTATTGTGCCAGATTGTCATAGAAAACGGATCAGTCTTCATTGACTTACATTGTGTGCCAGGATGGATCCGTTTGGCTCAGTTTCATCAGATGGACACCAAAACGATGCAAGCAGCGTTTTGGTGTCCGTCTCCAAGGTGGAATGGAGACTGAACTGATGCAAACTGATGCATTCTGAGCGGATCCTTTTCCATTCAGAATATATTAGAATGCAAACTGATCCGTTTTGGACCACTTGTGAGAGCCCTGAACGGATCTCACAAACGGAAAGCCAAAACGCGAGTGTGAAAGTAGACTAAGGATACATTGCTAATGGCCGAAGATCTATCTATCAGATGTCAAGGTCCTCATCGAAAACGATGGACAAACAACAACATTATTATGTTATTCTGTCACTGTATGATGTGTTTATTTGTACACTGTATGGCCATTTTATTTTGGCAGTGTATATTGTGTAGTTAGTTGCGCACTGTGTGACAATGTTATGTTGGAGCTGTATGGTATTGTGCACACTGTATATTACTGTGTATTTTGCTACTGTATGGCATAGTTATTTGTTCATTGTATGACCTTGTTATGTTGGCACTGTATGGTATGGTTATGTTCATACTGTAGGATCATATTATCATGTGAATATACTGTAGAGTGTGATTATTTGTGCACTGTGTGGCCATGTTATGTTGCCACTATATAATAGTGTTATGTGCAGTGTTGAGTAAATCTAATCCAAACAAATTTACTTTGATCAGAATTTTTGTAAAAAGTATATTTTTCAGAAAAAAAATCTATTCTCGCGCTTCTTGGTCACAAATCTATTTTTCCTAAAGAGCAGGAAATCTTGCATGGGGTGATGTTTAACATCACCACATCCCCGCACTGGCCGGGCGCGGTGACGTTATCACTGATGACGTCACTGTGACTGGCCAGCATGATGACGTGAGGATGTCATCATGAGAGCTTTTGCTCTGTGTCTTCAATCAAGGTGGCTGCGGCGGCCTATTTGTGAAGAAATGGATAAGATTTTTAACTGGATTAACCCCTAAAAGGCATATAGGCTGGGAGGGTTGATGATGATGATGATTAAAGTGATACCTGCCTTATGTCTGTTGGTGGTATGTTTGCGGAGACAAATGAACTTTTAATATTATGCAAATTATCTATTCGAGCACCAGGAGGCAGGCTTTATGCGCTTCGAGCACTGCTCCAGTGATAATCCTGGTACTCAATAAGGAGACCCCTCTGCTTTTCATCATGCCCCTTTAGATGGAAAGTGTTAACTGTGGATGGACATGAACTGTGCTCAAACCGCATAAGCCCACCTCCTAGTGCTCAAAATATTAATTTGCATAATTTGATATGTTCTCTTTTTCCGCAGCGATACCACTGACATACATAACACAGCGTCATGAACATTGTGATCCAGGTGACAGAGCCGTTTTAACATGTATATATGCCTGTATTTGCAGGTGTTAATGGGCCACATCATCAGCCACCAGTAGATAGGGCTGGTGTCACCTTCTATATATAGAGAAGAGGAACATTCTAGACACAAGTCAGTCTAATATAAGCAGTCAGTAAAGGCTAAAGATACCTTTAGATGCACCTATAATCGCCCAGATTATCAGGAACAACCTTTCCTGCGGACCCTCGTTCATGATCATCTAATTGTATAAATGTGCCGCTGATTACCCAATGAACGAGCAAAACTGATGATGGCTTCTGAGCAGCAGATCGTGTTGGTCTAAATAGCAATCTGCTGCCGAGAAGCCATGATTCTGTATGAGGACGAGGGATCGCTACAGTATATAGTACTCCTTCCATGAACAAGCAGCCGACTGTCGGGAAGGAATGCCAGATGTAAGAGAGAGAGTTGTAGAGGAAGTACAGCAGAGATAACCTGTTTAAAAGTTATTATTGGCTCTATTGTACATGTGTTCAGGACTTGTGTCCAATGCCTGAATATGTATTTAAACAGATTGATCAAGTGTAAAAGAATCTTTACATCCCAAAGTAAACATTGTGGACATGAACCTGTTAAAAAAAAACTAACTGTGCATCTGTGAAACTTGTGACATCTGTGGTAAGTGTATTTTGTAAATATCTGCCAGTCTGTGTATACTAAAAACTGTCCTGATCTGTTTGCATTTGAATTTTTCAGTAATGAACTGTTCTCCTGCACAACTGCCTCATCATTGCTTCCTGCACTACTACTCTGCAAAGTGTTGTTCGTGCCTTGCACCTCAAAACTTTCAACATTAAGCACACCTTAACCATCATAAGATAGGAATAACCCAGATCAAGAGCATGTCCCAAAGGGAAGAAAAGTGGGCCCTTCCACATCACACCACAAGCCCAGGGAGCATCAGAACCATGAGTATTACTACAACTCCCATCCAGCCAACCTCACTTACACACACCCTGCTGCACTCTGCACATGTTATTTTGGTGCTTTTTTGGTATGGTTATGTGCATACCATAGAGCTAATTGGAGTGAGGTGTCAGCCAACTGGAGTCCAATCAATGAGATGAGATTGGAGGTGTTGGTTACAGCTGCCCTATAAAAAACACACACCAGTTCTGGGTTTGCTTTTCACAAGAAGCATTGCCTAATGTGAATGATGCCTCGCACAAAAGAGCTCTCAGAAGACCTACGATTAAGAGTTGTTGACTTGCATAAAGCTGGAAAGGGTTATAAAAGTATCTCCAAAAGCCTTGCTGTTCATCAGTCCACGGTAAGACAAATTGTCTATAAATGGAGAAAGTTCAGCACTGCTGCTACTCTCCCTAGGAGTGGCCATCCTGTAAAGATGACTGCAAGAGCACAGCGCAGACTGCTCAATGAGGTGAAGAAGAATCCTAGAGTGTCAGCTAAAGACTTACAAAAGTCTCTGACATATGCTAAAATCCGTGTTAGCGAATCTATGATACGTAAAACACTAAACAAGAATGGATTTCATGGGAGGATACCACAGAGGAAGCCACTGCTGTCCAAAAAAACCATTGCTGCACGTTTACAGTTTGCACAAGAGCACCTGGATGTTCCGCAGCAGTACTGGCAAAATACTCTGTGGACAGTGGAAACCAAAATTGAGTTGTTTGGAAGAAACACACAACACTATGTGTGGAGAAAAAGAGGCACAGGACACCAACATCAAAACATCATTCCAACTGTGAAGTATGGTGGTGGGGGCATCATGGTCTGGGGCTGCTTTGCTGCATCAGGGCCTGGACGGATTGCTACCATCGAAGGAAAAATGAATTCTCAAGTTTTCAAGACATTTTGCAGGGGAACTTAGGGCAATCTGTCCACAAGCTAAAGCTCAACAGAAGATGAGTGTTGCAACAGGACAACGACCCAAAGCATAGAAGTAAATCAACAACAAAATGGCTTAAGCAGAAGAAAATACACCTTCTGGAGTGGTCCAGTCAGAGTCCTGACCTCAACCCGATTGAGATGCTGTGGCATGACCTCAAGAAAGTGATTCACACCAGACATCCCAAGAATATTGCTGAACTGAAACAGTTCTGTAAAGAGGAATGGTCAAGAATTACTCCTGACCGTTGTGAACGCCTGATCTGCAACTACAGGAAACGTTTGGTTGAAGTTATTGCTGCCAAAGGAGGTTCAACCAGTTATTAAATCCAAGGGTTCACATACTTTTTCCACCTGCACTGTGAATGTTTACATGGTGTGTTAAATAAAAACATGGTAACATTTAATTCGTTGTGCGTTATTAGTTTAAGCAGACTGTGATTGTCTATTGTTATGACTTAGATGAAGATCAGATCACATTTTATGACCAATTTGTGCAGAAATCCATATCATTCCAAAGGGTTCACATACTTTTTCTTGCAACTGTATATGGTCGTATTATTTTTTGACTATAGGGTGTGGTATTTGTGCACTGTATAGATAGTCCTTTTACATTTGCACTGTATGGCATGGTTACTGTATTTGTACACTTAAAAGTGTTTTCCAGGATTTTGATACTAATGAGTTATCCTCAGGATAGGTCATCAATATCTTATTGTTTGGGGTCTGACATCTGGGACCCTCGCCAATCAGCTATTTTTAGAAGGCCTTCTCTCGGCTCACCAAGCACAGTGCCTTACATTGTATAGCGGCTGTGCTTGGTATTGCAGCTCAGTCCCAAGCCGCCAGCTTGGCTTTAGAGCCCCCACTGATAGGCTATCTTATTAATTAAAAAAATATATCATTTTGGAAACGTAGTTGAAAAATAAAAATAAAATCCTGTCTTGAATCATTTAGAAAAGAACAGCGCCACTGGAAGACCTTGAGGATTTGTTAGCCCTCTTCTTCTAGATGACTTCTGTCTTTTGAAACTTTCTATTAAGATTCTTTTATTTTGGCTGATTGTGTCCTGCAAAGAAGAGAAGATGGAGGCAGAACTAAATTCCTGGGGCTGGAGGTAGCACAGCTGGTGATGAATTGTGTCTAGCCAAGAAATATCTTTCTCGGCTTTTCTGTTATAAAACTGTATGTTCTTCTTCTAAACACATATGTGTGGGGATTGCGTATGAAAGAGCATAGAATCAATACTAAATGTGGACCTAAGCAGAACTACATGTAGAGATATAATACTGCAGCCCGAAGATTAGAGGATTTCCTCAGATGGATCCAAATGTAATTTAAGGGCATTGCCGTGATTAGAAGAAGCAGCTGCTTTTGGTCCAGGACCACTCTTTGTCCATGAGGTGTGTCTAGGAATATGGAAAAGCAATTCCACACATGCCCTATGGACAAAAGTTACCCTGTTTCTGGAAAAAAAAAAAAGACTGAAATTCTTTTTCTAATCATATAGTGACTGTTGCAGTGTTGGTAGCTTTTATGAACAGCACTAAGACATTGTGGGACAATAGCAACCATTAATCATCAAGATGGAGACTACCAAAGATAACGTCTGCATCATTACCAGACAGTACATACACTGGAATAACTGCACTTTAAAAAAAAGTATTGCTTAATACAGCACCATCTACTGTCAACTTAACATAGTTGCTGCAGCATTTAGCGGCAGCTGTTGCTGTATCTGTAATGACCCCGAGTGCCATTACTACTTCTTTTGATACCTTGCTGCCATTTCTATGTGCTAATTTCTACCATCTAATGTATTTCCTATAATGTGCATATTTATTCCTTAAATTGTTGTGTTCAAGTGTAATAACCTGGTCCACCAGCAGATGGCAGCAGCAACATTGGCAGTATTAGCTTTCCTGGAGAGGAACCTTCTGATTTCCTCCAGCCCTCTGTAGCTAGACGGGGCAGTTTAGTTAGTAAGTTAGTGAGTAGTTCTAGTCCACCCTCCTTAGGGAGAGGTTGTGTGTTGGCTAGCAGAGCTCGCCTGCTCTGCTAGGCCCAGAGGACCTGCCTATGAAGTCTACATGGTTGCTTGTCCCCTCCTGGGCTTGCATTGCCTCCTTTCAAGCTGAGCCGAAGCTTGAGGTACTCTAAAGCCAAAACAAGAAGTTCCTAGGATTATAAGTAAGAGGCAGACTACAGACTACAGCTAACTTAAATTCCAGCAGATGAGGAAGAGTTTCCTAATTATCCAGCCAAGCATAGCAGAACTGAGAGAGCTACCGCATAGCACAGCTGAGATTGTTGCAGAAAAGTATTTGCATGCCAAAGTTAAGCCAATACCTGCTAATGACCAAGATATCGTTTGAAAGCTGTTTGGATTACCAATTTATGCTAAGTAAAAGCAACTGTTCAACATTTCTACAAAGTCTGGACTCCGTTTATTCTACTCATCCAGCATCCAAGTTCACTTACCCCTTTTGCACTGCTTCGGACCACATCACGTCTAGGGATGAGCGAACTCGAACTGTATAGTTCGGGTTCGTACCGAATTTTGGGGTGTCCGTGACACGGACCCGAACCCGGACATTTTCGTAAAAGTCCGGGTTCGGGTTCGGTGTTCGTCGCTTTCTTGGCGCTTTTGTGACGCTTTCTTGGCGCTTTTTGAAAGGCTGCAAAGCAGCCAATCAACAAGCGTCATACTACTTGCCCCAAGAGGCCGTCACAGCCATGCCTACTATTGGCATGGCTGTGATTGGCCAGAGCACCATGTGACCCAGCCTCTATTTAAGCTGGAGTCACATAGCGCCGCCCGTCACTCTGCTCTGATTAGCGTAGGGAGAGGTTGCGGATGCGACAGTAGGGCGAGATTAGGCAGATTAACTCCTCCAAAGGACTTCACTTGATTAATCGATCGATCTGCAGCTGTGCATCATTGAGCTGCTGAAATTCAAATGCTCACTCACTGTTTTTAGGCTGCCCAGACCGTTTGTCAGTCACTTTTTTCTGGGGTGATCGGCGGCCATTTTGTGTCTTGTGCGGTGCTGCGACCAAGTGCATCCAAGCTGCGACCAAGTGCATTTAACCCTCAATGGTGTGGTTGTTTTTTGGCTAAAGCCTACATCAGGGTGAAGCTGTCACACCAAGTGCATTTAACCAGCAATAGTCTGTTTATTTTTTGGCCATATACAAAATCAGGGGCAAGCTGCGCCTGTCACCAAGTGCATTTAACCCTCAATGGTGTGGTTGTTTTTTGGCTAAAGCCTACATCAGGGTGAAGCTGTCACACCAAGTGCATTTAACCAGCAATAGTCTGTTTATTTTTTGGCCATATACTACATCAGGGGCAAGCTGCGCCCGTCACCAAGTGCATTTAACCCTCAGTAGTGTGGTTCGTCAAGCTGTGACACCAAGTGCATTTAACCAGCAAAAGTCTGTTCATTTTTTGGCCATATACTACATCAGGGGCAAGCTGCGCCCGTCACCAAGTGCATTTAACCCTCAGTAGTGTGGTTGGTCAAGCTATCACACCAAGTGCATTTAACCAGCAATAGTCTGTTCATTTTTTGGCCATATACTAAATCAGGGGCAAGCTGTGCCCGTCACCAAGTGCATTTAACCAGCAATAGTCTGTTCATTTTTTGGCCATATACTACATCAGGGGCAAGCTGCGCCCGTCACCAAGTGCATTTAACCCTCAGTAGTGTGGTTGGTCAAGCTATCACACCAAGTGCATTTAACCAGCAATAGTCTGTTCATTTTTTGGCCATATACTAAATCAGGGGCAAGCTGCGCCCGTCACCAAGTGCATTTAACCAGCAATAGTCTGTTCATTTTTTGGCCATATACTACATCAGGGGCAAGCTGCGCCTGTCACCAAGTGCATTTAACCCTCAGTAGTGTGGTTAGTCAAGCTATCACACCAAGTGCATTTAACCAGCAATAGTCTGTTCATTTTTTGGCCATATACTAAATCAGGGCAAGCTGCGCCCGTCACCAAGTGCATTTAACCAGCAATAGTCTGTTCATTTTTTGGCCATATACTACATCAGGGGCAAGCTGCGCCCGTCACCAAGTGCATTTAACCCTCAGTAGTGTGGTTCGTCAAGCTGTGACACCAAGTGCATTTAACCAGCAATAGTCTGTTCATTTTTTGGCCATATACTACATCAGGGGCAAGCTGCGCCCGTCACCAAGTGCATTTAACCAGCAATAGTGTGGTTATTTTTTGGCCATATCCCAGTCTAATTCTGTCACTAAATCCATACCGGTCACCCAGCGCCTAAATACTAGGCCTCAAATTTATATCCCGCTAAATCTCTCGTTACCGCTGTACTGTTGTTGCTGGGCAAGATATTTAGTGTCCGTCAAAGCACATTTTTTGTTCTGGGTTGAAGTACAATTCCCAATTTAGCAATTTCATAATTTAGTGGTTTCTGCTATATCAGAGCTATTTGAAATCTATCCCTAAAAGGGTATATAATATTCAAGGTGCACATAGGGTCATTCAGAATAACTTCACACACACGCTACTGTGCATTTCCAAGTCTAATTCTGTCACTAAATCCATACCGGTCACCCAGCGCCTAAATACTAGGCCTCAAATTTATATCCCGCTGAATTTGAATACAATACATTGGGCCAAATAATATTTTTGTTGTTGTAGTGAACCATAACAATGAGGAAAACATCTAGTAAGGGACGCGGACGTGGACATGGTCGTGGTGGTGTTAGTGGACCCTCTGGTGCTGGGAGAGGACGTGGCCGTTCTGCCACATCCACACGTCCTAGTGTACCAACTACCTCAGGTCCCAGTAGCCGCCAGAATTTACAGCGATATATGGTGGGGCCCAATGCCGTTCTAAGGATGGTAAGGCCTGAGCAAGTACAGGCATTAGTCAATTGGGTGGCCGACAGTGGATCCAGCACGTTCACATTATCTCCCACCCAGTCTTCTGCAGAAAGCGCACAGATGGCGCCTGAAAACCAACCCCATCAGTCTGTCACATCACCCCCATGCATACCAGGGAAACTGTCTCAGCCTCAAGTTATGCAGCAGTCTCTTATGCTGTTTGAAGACTCCGCTGGCAGGGTTTCCCAAGGGCATCCACCTAGCCCTTCCCCAGCGGTGAAAAATATAGAATGCACTGACGCACAACCACTTATGTTTCCTGATGATGAGGACATGGGAATACCACCTCAGCATGTCTCTGATGATGACGAAACACAGGTGCCAACTGCTGCGTCTTTCTGCAGTGTGCAGACTGAACAGGAGGTCAGGGATCAAGACTGGGTGGAAGACGATGCAGGGGACGATGAGGTCCTAGACCCCACATGGAATGAAGGTCGTGCCACTGACTTTCACAGTTCGGAGGAAGAGGCAGTGGTGAGACCGAGCCAACAGCGTAGCAAAAGAGGGAGCAGTGGGCAAAAGCAGAACACCCGCTGCCAAGAGACTCCGCCTGCTACTGCCCGCCGCCATCTGGGACCGAGCACCCCAAAGGCAGCTTCAAGGAGTTCCCTGGCATGGCACTTCTTCAAACAATGTGCTGACGACAAGACCCGAGTGGTTTGCACGCTGTGCCATCAGAGCCTTAAGCGAGGCATTAACGTTCTGAACCTGAGCACAACCTGCATGACCAGGCACCTGCATGCAAAGCATGAACTGCAGTGGAGTAAACACCTTAAAACCAAGGAAGTCACTCAGGCTCCCCCTGCTACCTCTTCTGCTGCCGCCTCGGCCTCTTCTGCTGCTGCCGCCTCGGCCTCTTCCTCCGCCTCTGGAGGAACGTTGGCACCTGCCGCCCAGCAAACAGGGGATGTACCACCAACACCACCAACACCACCACCACCACCTCCGTCACCAAGTGTCTCAACCATGTCACACGGCAGCGTTCAGCTCTCCATCTCACAAACATTTGAGAGAAAGCGTAAATTCCCACCTAGCCACCCTCGATCCCTGGCCCTGAATGCCAGCATTTCTAAACTACTGGCCTATGAAATGCTGTCATTTAGGCTGGTGGACACAGACCGCTTCAAACAGCTCATGTCGCTTGCTGTCCCACAGTATGTTGTTCCCAGCCGCCACTACTTCTCCAAGAGAGCCGTGCCTTCCCTGCACAACCAAGTATCCGATAAAATCAAGTGTGCACTGCGCAACGCCATCTGTGGCAAGGTCCACCTAACCACAGATACGTGGACCAGTAAGCACGGCCAGGGACGCTATATCTCCCTAACTGCACACTGGGTAAATGTAGTGGCAGCTGGGCCCCAGGCGGAGAGCTGTTTGGCGCACGTCCTTCCGCCGCCAAGGATCGCAGGGCAACATTCTTTGCCTCCTGTTGCCACCTCCTCCTTCTCGGCTTCCTCCTCCTCTTCTTCCACCTGCTCATCCAGTCAGCCACACACCTTCACCACCAACTTCAGCACAGCCCGGGGTAAACGTCAGCAGGCCATTCTGAAACTCATATGTTTGGGGGACAGGCCCCACACCGCACAGGAGTTGTGGCGGGGTATTGAACAACAGACCGACGAGTGGTTGCTGCCGGTGAGCCTCAAGCCCGGCCTGGTGGTGTGTGATAATGGGCGAAATCTCGTTGCAGCTCTGGGACTAGCCAATTTGACGCACATCCCTTGCTTGGCGCATGTGCTGAATTTGGTGGTGCAGAAGTTCATTCACAACTACCCCGACATGTCAGAGCTGCTGCATAAAGTGCGGGCCGTCTGTTCGCGCTTCCGGCGTTCACATCCTGCTGCTGCTCGCCTGTCTGCGCTACAGCGTAACTTCGGCCTTCCCGCTCACCGCCTCATATGCGACGTGCCCACCAGGTGGAACTCCACCTTGCACATGCTGGACAGACTGTGCGAGCAGCAGCACGCCATAGTGGAGTTTCAGCTGCAGCACGCACGGGTCAGTCGCACTACAGAACAGCACCACTTCACCACCAATGACTGGGCCTCCATGCGAGACCTGTGTGCCCTGTTGCGCTGTTTCGAGTACTCCACCAACATGGCCAGTGGCGATGACACCGTTATCAGCGTTACAATACCACTTCTATGTCTCCTTGAGAAAACACTTAGGGCGATGATGGAAGAGGAGGTGGCCCAGGAGGAGGAGGAGGAGGAAGAGGGGTCATTTTTAGCACTTTCAGGCCAGTCTCTTCGAAGTGACTCAGAGGGAGGTTTTTGGCAACAGCAGAGGCCAGGTACAAATGTGGCCAGCCAGGGCCCACTACTGGAGGACGAGGAGGACGAGGATGAGGAGGAGGTGGAGGAGGATGAGGATGAAGCATGGTCACAGCGGGGTGGCACCCAACGCAGCTCGGGTCCATCACTGGTGCGTGGCTGGGGGGAAAGGCAGGACGATGACGATACGCCTCCCACAGAGGACAGCTTGTCCTTACCCCTGGGCAGCCTGGCACACATGAGCGACTACATGCTGCAGTGCCTGCGCAACGACAGCAGAGTTGCCCACATTTTAACCTGTGCGGACTACTGGGTTGCCACCCTGCTGGATCCACGCTACAAAGACAATGTGCCCACCTTACTTCCTGCACTGGAGCGTGATAGGAAGATGCGCGAGTACAAGCGCACGTTGGTAGACGCGCTACTGAGAGCATTCCCAAATGTCACAGGGGAACAAGTGGAAGCCCAAGGCCAAGGCAGAGGAGGAGCAAGAGGTCGCCAAGGCAGCTGTGTCACGGCCAGCTCCTCTGAGGGCAGGGTTAGCATTGCAGAGATGTGGAAAACTTTTGTCAACACGCCACAGCTAACTGCACCACCACCTGATACGCAACGTGTTAGCAGGAGGCAACATTTCACTAACATGGTGGAACAGTACGTGTGCACACCCCTCCACGTACTGACTGATGGTTCGGCCCCATTCAACTTCTGGGTCTCTAAATTGTCCACGTGGCCAGAGCTAGCCTTTTATGCCTTGGAGGTGCTGGCCTGCCCGGCAGCCAGCGTTTTGTCTGAACGTGTATTCAGCACGGCAGGGGGCGTCATTACAGACAAACGCAGCCGCCTGTCTACAGCCAATGTGGACAAGCTGACGTTCATAAAAATGAACCAGGCATGGATCCCACAGGACCTGTCCGTCCCTTGTCCAGATTAGACATTAACTACCTCCCCTTAACCATATATTATTGGACTCCAGGGCACTTCCTCATTCAATCCTATTTTTATTTTCATTTTACCATTACTGATTCTCTGCTATGATATGAAGACTGATTCTCTGATGACATGATGACATGAAGCCAGATTCTCTGTTACGGGACCTCTCTCCTCTGCCTGGGTGCCGGGGCCTAAATATCTGAGAATGGACTGTTCCAGTGGTGGGTGACGGGAAGCCAGATTCTCTGCTATGGGACCTCTCTCCAATTGATTTTGGTTAATTTTTATTTATTTAATTTTTATTTTAATTCATTTCCCTATCCACATTTGTTTGCAGGGGATTTACCTACATGTTGCTGCCTTTTGCAGCCCTCTAGCCCTTTCCTGGGCTGTTTTACAGCCGTTTTAGTGCCGAAAAGTTCGGGTCCCCATTGACTTCAATGGGGTTCGGGTTCGGGACGAAGTTCGGATCGGGTTCGGATCCCGAACCCGAACATTTCCGGGAAGTTCGGCCGAACTTCTCGAACCCGAACATCCAGGTGTTCGCTCAACTCTAATCACGTCTGGGATCCACGGATATCCAGGTAAGTAACTGTGACATGTGTAAATACCATCTTCAGAGACTGTAGGCCACCCTGCACCACTCTGGCAATCCTACCTCTAGGTACCAACACTACCATCTACAAAGAGAACCTTGAGCTTCCGCTGCTGAACCACAGCTGGTGTCACGTTTACTTGCTCTATAAGAGGGAGATATTTTGTAGAAACCTCCTAAGGAGCGAGGGATACCTCAGACGCTGAAACACCTGTGGGCCTGTTGCATCATTTGGAGTCACAAACAGGATTGGTGAACATTAAAAACTGTGTGCCATAAAGAACAGGATTCTGACAAAATGTTTGAGGAATATGGAAGGCACTCAACTCTCTGGTGTTGGCATAGAAATATGTACTACACTACGTGCAGAATTATTAGGCAAATGAGTATTTTGACCACATCATCCTCTTTATGCATGTTGTCTTACTCCAAGCTGTATAGGCTCGAAAGCCTACTACCAATTAAGCATATTAGGTGATGTGCATCTCTGTAATGAGAAGGGGTGTGGTCTAATGACATCAACACCCTATATCAGGTGTGCATAATTATTAGGCAACTTCCTTTCCTTTGGCAAAATGGGTCAAAAGAAGGACTTGACAGGCTCAGAAAAGTCAAAAATAGTGAGATATCTTGCAGAGGGATGCAGCACTCTGTAAATTGCAAAGCTTCTGAAGCGTGATCATCGAACAATCAAGCGTTTCATTCAAAATAGTCAACAGGGTCGCAAGAAGCGTGTGGAAAAACCAAGGCGCAAAATAACTGCCCATGAACTGAGAAAAGTCAAGCGTGCAGCTGCCAAGATGCCACTTGCCACCAGTTTGGCCATATTTCAGAGCTGCAACATCACTGGAGTGCCCAAAAGCACAAGGTGTGCAATACTCAGAGACATGGCCAAGGTAAGAAAGGCTGAAAGACGACCACCACTGAACAAGACACACAAGCTGAAACGTCAAGACTGGGCCAAGAAATATCTCAAGACTGATTTTTCTAAGGTTTTATGGACTGATGAAATAAGAGTGAGTCTTGATGGGCCAGATGGCTGGATTGGTAAAGGGCAGAGAGCTCCAGTCCGACTCAGACGCCAGCAAGGTGGAGGTGGAGTACTGGTTTGGGCTGGTATCATCAAAGATGAGCTTGTGGGGCCTTTTGGGTTGAGGATGGAGTCAAGCTCAACTCCCAGTCCTACTGCCAGTTTCTGGAAGACACCTTCTTCAAGCAGTGGTACAGGAAGAAGTCTGCAAGGTAAGAAAAACATGATTTTCATGCAGGACAATGCTCCATCACACGCGTCCAAGTACTCCACAACGTGGCTGGCAAGAAAGGGTATAAAAGAAGAAAATCTAATGACATGGCCTCCTTGTTCACTTGATCTGAACCCCATTGAGAACCTGTGGTCCATCATCAAATGTGAGATTTACAAGGAGGGAAAACAGTACACCTCTCTGAACAGTGTCTGGGAGGCTGTGGTTGCTGCTGCACGCAATGTTGATGGTGAACAGATCAAAACACTGACAGAATCCATGGATGGCAGGCTTTTGAGTGTCCTTGCAAAGAAAGGTGGCTATATTGGTCACTGATTTGTTTTTGTTTTGTTTTTGAATGTCAGAAATGTATATTTGTGAATGTTGAGATGTTATATTGGTTTCACTGGTAAAAATAAATAATTGAAATGGGTATATATTTGTTTTTTGTTAAGTTGCCTAATAATTATGTACAGTAATAGTCACCTGCACACACAGATATCCCCCTAAAATAGCTAAAACTAAAAACAAACTAAAAACTACTTCCAAAAATATTCAGCTTTGATATTAATGAGTTTTTTGGGTTCATTGAGAACATGGTTGTTGTTCAATAATAAAATTAATCCTCAAAAATACAACTTGCCTAATAATTCTGCACTCCCTGTATATACAGTACAGACCAAAAGTTTGGACGCACCTTCTCATTCAAAGAGTTTTCTTTATTTTCATGACTATGAAAATTGTAGATTCACACTGAAGGCATCAAAACTATGAATTAACACATGTGGAATTATATACATAACAAAAAAGTGTGAAACAACTGAAAATATGTCATATTCTAGGTTCTTCAACGTAGCCACCTTTTGCTTTGATTACTGCTTTGCACACTCTTGGCATTCTCTTGATGAGCTTCAAGAGGTAGTCACCTGAAATGGTTTTCACTTCACAGGTGTGCCCTGTCAGGTTTAATAATTGGGATTTCTTGCCTTATAAATGGGGTTGGGACCATCAGTTGCGTTGTGGAGAAGTCAGGTGGATACACAGCTGATAGTCCTACTGAATAGACTGTTAGAATTTGTATTATGGCAAGAAAAAAGCAGCTAAGTAAAGAAAAACGAGTGGCTATCATTACTTTAAGAAATGAAGGTCAGTCAGTCCAAAAAATTGGGAAAACTTTGAAAGTGTCCCCAAGTGCAGTCACAAAAACCATCAAGCGCTACAAAGAAACTGGCTCACATGCGGACCGCCCCAGGAAAGGAAGACAAAGAGTCACCTCTGCTGCGGAGGATAAGTTCATCCGAGTCACCAGCCTCATAAATCGCAGGTTAACAGCAGCTCAGATTAGAGACCAGGTCAATGCCACATAGAGTTCTAGCAGCAGACACATCTCTAGAACAACTGTTAAGAGGAGACTGTGTGAATCAGGTCTTCATGGTAGAATATCTGCTAGGAAACCACTGCTAAGGACAGGCAACAAGCAGAAGAGACTTATTTGGTCTAAAGAACACAAGGAATGGACATTAGACCAGTGGAAATCTGTGCTTTGGTGTCACAGAAGGTGTACAGAAAACTAGAAGACACAAAATGAAGATCCGACTGACTGGATCCAAAACTAAGGAACCAAAGGGTAAGCCCTGCAACAGACCTGGCTTTCTCCCTAACTGCTCAGCCTATGCAAAAATTTTAATAGTAGATGATTGCATATCCTCGTTCCTCGATTGTATAACACCTGAACACCCTATAATAGTGAGGGGACACGACCACCGGCTCCCTACACTTGATACGGAGAAAGTCAGGGTCACCTGGGATCCAGCAAACAGGAAAACACAAATGAATGAACAAAACTTATCTGTAGAAAACTCAGTAGTAGCATCCAGCATGCACAAACTCCAGGAAGTTGTATAAACTGCAAAGTGATGCAGTATGGGAAGGGATTTAAAGGGATGCAATCAGTGCAACTACATGACAGCTGAGAGAGGCTAACGAGATGAGAAAACGAAAGCAAAACAAAAGAACCTCAAGCAGGAGGTTCTGAAGAACATCTGACAGATCTTCTCAGATGTCTGGTGGTGACAGTACCCCTCCTTCTACGAGTGGACTCCGGACACTCAGAGCCCACCTTCTCAGGGTGGGACCTATGGAAAGCCCTGATGAGACCTTAACGTTCAGTTTCAAAAGTTAAATAAAGTTTATATGTTCTGTTCTAAAGTTATTATAAAGTTAATCAAATTGATTGTGTTGCGGCATGGTTTTTTCTTTTTTGTTTTTGTCTTTTTTACCTTCTAGGTGGACCAACCGATCGACTAGCTGCAGCACTGATGTGCATTCTGACAGAAGCATTGCTCTGCTGTCAGATTACACACAAGTCGGTGTATGCGGCCCTGCAAGACGAGATTTCTCCTCTGCAGTAAAAGATACGTTTGCCGAGGCATATGAGCTGAGGAGGTGGCGGTGTTCATATGCTTTGGCAAACACTTTGTATATAAAAAAAAAAATATAAAAATCCCGGCAATGATTTATTCATCCACATCGATTGATGTGAATGGAGAAATCGGGTTTGCCAGGGCATACGAGCTAAGTGGGTATGGATGTTGGGCGGAGCTCCTATGTCCTGGCAGACGCCTTTCCCCTCCTTTTTTTTTTGGGCAGAGATTTTTTCATCCACATTGATCGATGTGAATGAAGAAAACTGTGCAGATCATTTTTTTCTTTCAGCCCAGAGGCTGAACGGAAAAAAAAAATCTCATTACCTGTATGCTCAATATAAGGAGAATAGCATTAACTCCTAATGCTGGCCATACATGTAATGATTGCGGAGACCCTCAAATGCCAGGGCAGTACAAACACCCCACAAATGACCCCATTTTGGAAAGAAGACACCCCAAGGTATTCGCTGAGGGGCATATTGAGTCCATTAAAGATTGAAATTTTTGTCCCAAGTTAGCGGAAAGTGAGACTTTGTGAGAAAAAACAAAAAAAAATCAATTTCCGCTAACTTATGCCAAAAAAATAAAATAAAAATGAACTCGCCAGACCCCTCATTGAATACCTTGGGGTGTCTTCTTTCCAAAATGGGGTCACATGTGGGGTATTTATACTGCCCTGGCTTTTTAGGGGCCCTAAAGCGTGAGAAGAAGTCTTGGATCCAAATGTCTAAAAATGCCCTCCTAAAAGGAATTTGGGCACCTTTGCGCATCTAGGCTGCAAAAAAGTGTCACACATGTGGTATCGCCGTACTCAGGAGAAGTTGGGGAATGTGTTTTGGGGTGTCATTTTACATATACCCATGCTGGGTGAGATAAATATCTTGGTCAAATGCCAACTTTGTATAAAAAATGGGAAATGTTGTCTTTTGCCAAGATATTTCTCTCACCCAGCATGGGTATATGTAAAATGACACCCCAAAACACATTCCCCAACTTCTCCTGAGTACAGCGATACCACATGTGTGACACTTTTTTGCAGCCAAGGTGGGCAAAGGGGCACACATTCCAAAGAGCACCTTTCGGATTTCTCAGGCCATTTTTTACAGATTTTGATTGCAAACTACTTCTCACGCATATGGCCCCTAAAATGCCAGGGCAGTATAACTAGTGACCCCATTTTGGAAAGAAGACACCCCAAGGTATTCAGTGAGGGGCATGGCGAGTTCCTAGAATTTTTTATTTTTTGTCATAAGTTAGTGGAAAATTATGATTTTTTTTATTTATTTATTTTTCCTTACAAAGTCTCATATTCCACTAACTTGTGACAAAAAATAAAAACTTCCATGAACTCACTATGCCCATCTTGAAATACCTTAGGGTGTCTTCTTTCCAAAATGGGGTCACTTGTGGGGTAGTTATACTGCCCTGGCATTTTAGGGGCCCATATGCGTGAGAAGTAGTTTGCAATCAAAATGTGTAAAAAAATGGCCTGTGAAATCCGAAAGGTGCTCTTTGGAATGTGGGCCCCTTTGCCCACCTTGGCTGCAAAAAAGTGTCACACATGTGGTATCGCCATACTCAGAAGAAGTTGGGGAATGTGTTTTGGGGTGTCATTTTACAAATACCCATGCTGGGTGAGAGAAATATCTTGGTCAAATGCCAACTTTGTATAAAAAAATGGGAAATGTTGTCTTTTGCCAAGATATGGGTATATGTAAAATGACACCCCAAAACACATTCCCCAACTTCTCCTGAGTACGGCGATACCAGATGTGTGACACTTTTTTGCAGCCTAGGTGGGCAAAGGGGCACACATTCCAAAGAGCACCTTTCGGATTTCACCGGTCATTTTTTACAGATTTTGATTTCAAACTTCTTCTCACGCATCTGGGCCCCTAAAATGCCAGGGCAGTATAACTACCCAACAAGTGACCCCATTTTGGAAAGAAGACACCACAAGGTATTTTGTGATGGGCATAGTGAGTTCATGGAAGTTTTTATTTTTTGTCACAAGTTAGTGGAATATGAGACTTTGTAAGAAAAAAAAAAAAATAATCATTTTCCGCTAACTTGTGACAAAAAATGAAAAGTTCTATGAACTCACTATGCCCATCAGGGAATACCTTAGGGTGTCTACTTTCCGAAATGGGGTCATTTGTGGGGTGTTTGTACTGTCTGGGCATTGTAGAACCTCAGGAAACCTGACACGTGCTCAGAAAGTCAGAGCTGCTTCAAAAAGAGGAAATTCACATTTTTGTACCATAGTTTGTAAACACTATAACTTTTACCCAAACCATTTTTTTTTTGCCCAAACATTTTTTTTTAATCAAACACATGTAGAACAATAAATTTTGCGAAAAATGTATATATGGATGTCGTTTTTTTTGCAAAATTTTACAACTGAAAGTGAAAAATTTCATTTTTTTGCAAAAAAATCGTTAAATCTCGATTAATAACAAAAAAGTAAAAATGTCAGCAGCGATGAAATACCACCAAATGAAAGCTCTATTAGTGAGAAGAAAAGGAGGTAAAATTCATTTGGGTGGTAAGTTGCATGACCGAGCAATAAACAGTGAAAGTCGTGTAGTGCAGAAGTGTAAAAAGTGCCCTGGTATTAAGGGTGTTTTAGCTAGGGGGGTTTAGGTGGTTAATCAGTACTTTGTGGAATCCGGTGTATCACAGGCCGCAATCAATATTTGATGGAAGTAGGTATATCGCACCCCTCAATCAGGTTTTTGTGGAAGCAGGTATATAGAACCTCTCAATCTGTATTTTGTGGAAGCAGGTATATTAAAGCCCTTATTAAGTATTTTGTGGAAGCAGGTATATCGGACCCCTTAATCTGTATTGATGGAAGCAGGTATATTGCACCCCTCAATCAGTATTTAGTGGAAACAGGCATATAGAACCCCTGAATCAATATTTGGTGGAAGCAAGTATATCGCACCCCTAAATCAGTATTTTGTGGAAGCCGGTGTGTCACATGCCGCAATCAATATTTGATTGAAGCAGGTATATTGCACCCCTCAATCAGGTTTTTGTGGAAGCCGGTATATAGAACCCCTCAATCGGTATTTTGTGGAAGCAGGTATATCAAAAAACCCTTATTCAGTATTTTGTGAAAGCAGGTATATCACACCCCTCAATCTATATTTGATGGAAGCAGGTATATCGCACCCCTCAATCAGTATTTAGTGGAAACAGGTATATAGAACCCCTGAATCAATATTTGGTGGAAGCAAGTATATCGCACCCCTCAATCAGTATTTTGTGGAAGCCCGTGTATCGCGGGCCTCAATCTGTATTTGATGGAAGCAGGTATATCACATCCCTCAATCAGTATTTAGTGGAAACAGGTATATAGAACTATAGTAAAAACCAATAGATCACCCGTGGGTGATGCTGGACATTAGCGCTAGTATTACTATCTAAACAGCTACTGCCTGCTAAATAAATACACTGAATAGATAAAGGGCACAGAACGAAGAAAAAGAAGGGGGGAGAAGTACACGAGCGGGATGATGTATCCGCCGACTTACATGGAGAAAAGGTGTCAGTCAATCTGCTATGACTAGGGACTAGAGTTGAGCGAACACCTGGATGTTCGGGTTCGAGAAGTTCGGCCGAACATCCCGGAAATGTTCGGGTTCGGGATCCGAACCCGATCCGAACTTCGTCCCGAACCCGAACCCCATTGAAGTCAATGGGGACCCGAACTTTTCGGCACTAAAACGGCTGTAAAACAGCCCAGGAAAGGGCTAGAGGGCTGCAAAAGGCAGCAACATGTAGGTAAATCCCCTGCAAACAAATGTGGATAGGGAAATTAATTAAAATAAAAATTAAATAAATAAAAATTAACCAAAATCAATTGGAGAGAGGTTCCATAGCAGAGAATCTGGCTTCCCGTCACCCACCACTGGAACAGTCCATTCTCAGATATTTAGGCCCTGGCACCCAGGCAGAGGAGAGAGGTCCCGTAACAGAGAATCTGTCTTCATGTCAGCAGAGAATTAGTCTGCATGTCATAGCAGAGAATGAGGCTTCACGTCAGCCACCACTGCAACAGTCCATTGGCATATATTTAGGCCCAGCACACACACAGGCAGAGGAGAGAGGTCCCGTAACAGAGAATCTGGCTTCATGTCAGCAGAGAATCAGTCTGCATGTCATAGCAGAGAATGAGGCTTCACGTCAGCCACCACTGCAACAGTCCATTGGCATATATTTAGGCCCAGCACACACACAGGCAGAGGAGAGAGGTCCCGTAACAGAGAATCTGTCTTCATGTCAGCAGAGAATTAGTCTGCATGTCATAGCAGAGAATGAGGCTTCACGTCACCCACCACTGCAACAGTCCATTGGCATATATTTAGGCCTAGCACACAGGCAGAGCAGAGAGGTCCCGTAACAGACAATCTGGCTTCATGACAGCAGAGAATCAGTCTGCATGTCATAGCAGAGAATGAGGCTTCACGTCACCCACCACTGCAACAGTCCATTGGCATATATTTAGGCCTAGCACACAGGCAGAGCAGAGAGGTCCCGTAACAGACAATCTGGCTTCATGTCAGCAGAGAATCAGTCTGCATGTCATAGCAGAGAATGAGGCTTCACGTCACCCACCACTGCAACAGTCCATTGGCATATATTTAGGCCTAGCACACAGGCAGAGCAGAGAGGTCCCGTAACAGACAATCTGGCTTCATGACAGCAGAGAATCAGTCTGCATGTCATAGCAGAGAATGAGGCTTCACGTCACCCACCACTGCAACAGTCCATTGGCATATATTTAGGCCTAGCACACAGGCAGAGCAGAGAGGTCCCGTAACAGACAATCTGGCTTCATGTCAGCAGAGAATCAGTCTGCATGTCATAGCAGAGAATGAGGCTTCACGTCACCCACCACTGCAACAGTCCATTGGCATATATTTAGGCCTAGCACACAGGCAGAGCAGAGAGGTCCCGTAACAGACAATCTGGCTTCATGACAGCAGAGAATCAGTCTGCATGTCATAGCAGAGAATGAGGCTTCACGTCACCCACCACTGCAACAGTCCATTGGCATATATTTAGGCCTAGCACACAGGCAGAGCAGAGAGGTCCCGTAACAGACAATCTGGCTTCATGTCAGCAGAGAATCAGTCTGCATGTCATAGCAGAGAATGAGGCTTCACGTCACCCACCACTGCAACAGTCCATTGGCATATATTTAGGCCTAGCACACAGGCAGAGCAGAGAGGTCCCGTAACAGACGATCTGGCTTCATGTCAGCAGAGAATCAGTCTGCATGTCATAGCAGAGAATCAGGCTTCACGTCAGCCACCACTGCAACAGTCCATTGTCATAAATTTAGGCCCAGCACCCAGGCAGAGGAGAGAGGTCCCGTAACAGACAATCTGGCTTCATGTCAGCAGAGAATTAGTCTGCATGTCATAGCAGAGAATCAGGCTTCATGTCAGCCACCACTGCAACAGTCCATTGGCATATATTTAGGCCTAGCACACAGGCAGAGGAGAGGTTCATTCAACTTTGGGTAGCATCGCAATATAATGGTAAAATGAAAATAAAAATAGGATTGAATGAGGAAGTGCCCTGGAGTCCAATAATATATGGTTATGGGGAGGTAGTTAATGTCTAATCTGGACAAGGGACGGACAGGTCCTGTGGGATCCATGCCTGGTTCATTTTTATGAACGTCAGCTTGTCCACATTGGCTGTAGACAGGCGGCTGCGTTTGTCTGTAATGACGCCCCCTGCCGTGCTGAATACACGTTCAGACAAAACGCTGGCTGCCGGGCAGGCCAGCACCTCCAAGGCATAAAAGGCTAGCTCTGGCCACGTGGACAATTTAGAGACCCAGAAGTTGAATGGGGCCGAACCATCAGTCAGTACGTGGAGGGGTGTGCACACGTACTGTTCCACCATGTTAGTGAAATGTTGCCTCCTGCTAACACGTTGCGTATCAGGTGGTGGTGCAGTTAGCTGTGGCGTGTTGACAAAAGTTTTCCACATCTCTGCCATGCTAACCCTGCCCTCAGAGGAGCTGGCCGTGACACAGCTGCCTTGGCGACCTCTTGCTCCTCCTCTGCCTTGGCCTTGGGCTTCCACTTGTTCCCCTGTGACATTTGGGAATGCTCTCAGTAGCGCGTCTACCAACGTGCGCTTGTACTCGCGCATCTTCCTATCACGCTCCAGTGCAGGAAGTAAGGTGGGCACATTGTCTTTGTAGCGTGGATCCAGCAGGGTGGCAACCCAGTAGTCCGCACAGGTTAAAATGTGGGCAACTCTGCTGTCGTTGCGCAGGCACTGCAGCATGTAGTCGCTCATGTGTGCCAGGCTGCCCAGGGGTAAGGACAAGCTGTCCTCTGTGGGAGGCGTATCGTCATCGTCCTGCCTTTCCCCCCAGCCACGCACCAGTGATGGACCCGAGCTGCGTTGGGTGCCACCCCGCTGTGACCATGCTTCATCCTCATCCTCCTCCACCTCCTCCTCATCCTCGTCCTCCTCGTCCTCCAGTAGTGGGCCCTGGCTGGCCACATTTGTACCTGGCCTCTGCTGTTGCAAAAAACCTCCCTCTGAGTCACTTCGAACAGACTGGCCTGAAAGTGCTAAAAATGACCCCTCTTCCTCATCCTCCTCCTCCTCCTCCTGGGCCACCTCCTGTTCCATCATCGCCCTAAGTGTTTTCTCAAGGAGACATAGAAGTGGTATTGTAACGCTGATAACGGTGTCATCGCCACTGGCCATGTTGGTGGAGTACTCGAAACAGCGCAACAGGGCACACAGGTCTCGCATGGAGGCCCAGTCATTGGTGGTGAAGTGGTGCTGTTCTGTAGTGCGACTGACCCGTGCGTGCTGCAGCTGAAACTCCACTATGGCCTGCTGCTGCTCGCACAGTCTGTCCAGCATGTGCAAGGTGGAGTTCCACCTGGTGGGCACGTCGCATATGAGGCGGTGAGCGGGAAGGCCGAAGTTACGCTGTAGCGCAGACAGGCGAGCAGCGGCAGGATGTGAACGCCGGAAGCGCGAACAGACGGCCCGCACTTTATGCAGCAGCTCTGACATGTCGGGGTAGTTGTGAATGAACTTCTGCACCACCAAATTCAGCACATGCGCCAAGCAAGGGATGTGCGTCAAATTGGCTAGTCCCAGAGCTGCAACGAGATTTCGCCCATTATCACACACCACCAGGCCGGGCTTGAGGCTCACCGGCAGCAACCACTCGTCGGTCTGTTGTTCAATACCCCGCCACAACTCCTGTGCGGTGTGGGGCCTGTCCCCCAAACATATGAGTTTCAGAATGGCCTGCTGACGTTTACCCCGGGCTGTGCTGAAGTTGGTGGTGAAGGTGTGTGGCTGACTGGATGAGCAGGTGGAAGAAGAGGAGGAGGAAGCCGAGAAGGAGGAGGTGGCAACAGGAGGCAAAGAATGTTGCCCTGCGATCCTTGGCGGCGGCAGGACGTGCGCCAAACAGCTCTCCGCCTGGGGCCCAGCTGCCACTACATTTACCCAGTGTGCAGTTAGGGAGATATAGCGTCCCTGGCCGTGCTTACTGGTCCACGTATCTGTGGTTAGGTGGACCTTGCTACAGATGGCGTTGCGCAGTGCACACTTGATTTTATCGGATACTTGGTTGTGCAGGGAAGGCACGGCTCTCTTGGAGAAGTAGTGCCGGCTGGGAACAACATACTGTGGGACAGCAAGCGACATGAGCTGTTTGAAGCTGTCTGTGTCCACCAGCCTAAATGACAGCATTTCATAGGCCAGTAGTTTAGAAATGCTGGCATTCAGGGCCAGGGATCGAGGGTGGCTAGGTGGGAATTTACGCTTTCTATCAAATGTTTGTGAGATGGAGAGCTGAACGCTGGCGTGTGACATGGTTGAGACGCTTGGTGACGGAGGTGGTGGTGGTGGTGTTGGTGGTACATCCCCTGTTTGCTGGGCGGCAGGTGCCAACGTTCCTCCAGAGGCGGAGGAAGAGGCCGAGGCGGCAGCAGCAGAATAGGCCGAGGCGGCAGCAGCAGAAGAGGTAGCAGGGGGAGCCTGAGTGACTTCCTTGGTTTTAAGGTGTTTACTCCACTGCAGTTCATGCTTTGCATGCAGGTGCCTGGTCATGCAGGTTGTGCTCAGGTTCAGAACGTTAATGCCTCGCTTCAGGCTCTGATGGCACAGCGTGCAAACCACTCGGGTCTTGTCGTCAGCACATTGTTTGAAGAAGTGCCATGCCAGGGAACTCCTTGAAGCTGCCTTTGGGGTGCTCGGTCCCAGATGGCGGCGGTCAGTAGCAGGCGGAGTCTCTTGGCGGCGGGTGTTCTGCTTTTGCCCACTGCTCCCTCTTTTGCTACGCTGTTGGCTCGGTCTCACCACTGCCTCTTCCTCCGAACTGTGAAAGTCAGTGGCACGACCTTCATTCCATGTGGGGTCTAGGACCTCATCGTCCCCTGCATCGTCTTCCACCCAGTCTTGATCCCTGACCTCCTGTTCAGTCTGCACACTGCAGAAAGACGCAGCAGTTGGCACCTGTGTTTCGTCATCATCAGAGACATGCTGAGGTGGTATTCCCATGTCCTCATCATCAGGAAACATAAGTGGTTGTGCGTCAGTGCATTCTATGTCTTTCACCGCTGGGGAAGGGCTAGGTGGATGCCCTTGGGAAACCCTGCCAGCGGAGTCTTCAAACAGCATAAGAGACTGCTGCATAACTTGAGGCTGAGACAGTTTCCCTGGTATGCATGGGGGTGATGTGACAGACTGATGGGGTTGGTTTTCAGGCGCCATCTGTGCGCTTTCTGCAGAAGACTGGGTGGGAGATAATGTGAACGTGCTGGATCCACTGTCGGCCACCCAATTGACTAATGCCTGTACCTGCTCAGGCCTTACCATCCTTAGAACGGCATTGGGCCCCACCATATATCGCTGTAAATTCTGGCGGCTACTGGGACCTGAGGTAGTTGGTACACTAGGACGTGTGGATGTGGCAGAACGGCCACGTCCTCTCCCAGCACCAGAGGGTCCACTAACACCACCACGACCATGTCCACGTCCGCGTCCCTTACTAGATGTTTTTCTCATTGTTATGGTTCACCACAACAACAAATATATTATTTGGCCCAATGTATTGTATTCAAATTCAGCGGGATATAAATTTGAGGCCTAGTATTTAGGCGCTGGGTGACCGGTATGGATTTAGTGACAGAATTAGACTTGGAAATGCACAGAAGCATGTGTGTGAAGTTATTCTGAATGACCCAATGTGCACCTTGAATATTATATACCCTTTTTGGGATAGATTTCAAATAGCTCTGATATAGCAGGAACCACTAAATTATGAAATTGCTAAATTGGGAATTGTACTTCAACCCAGAACAAAAAATGTGCTTTGACGGGCACTAAATAACTTTCCCAGCTACAACAGTACAGCGGTAACGAGAGATTTAGAGGGATTTAAATTTGAGGCCTAGTATTTAGGCGCTGGGTGACAGGTATGGGTTTAGTGACAGAATTAGACTTGGAAATACACAGTAGCGGGTGTGTGTGAAGTTATTCTGAATGACCCAATGTGCACCTTCAATATTATATACCCTTTTTGGGATAGATTTCAAATAGCTCTGATATAGCAGGAACCACTAAATTATGAAATTGCTAAATTGGGAATTGTACTTCAACCCAGAACAAAAAATGTGCTTTGACGGACACTAAATATCTTGCCCAGCAACAACAGTACAGCGGTGGGTAACGAGAGATTTAGAGGGATTTAAATTTGAGGCCTAGTATTTAGGCGCTGGGTCACCGGTATGGATTTAGTGACAGAATTAGACTTGGAAATGCACAGAAGCGTGTGTGTGAAGTTATTCTGAATGACCCTATGTGCACCTTCAATATTATATACCCTTTTAGGGATAGATTTCAAATAGCTCTGATATAGCAGAAACCACTAAATTATGAAATTGCTAAATTGGGAATTGTACTTCAACCCAGAACAAAAAATGTGCTTTGACGGACACTAAATATCTTGCCCAGCAACAACAGTACAGCGGTGGGTAACGAGAGATTTAGAGGGATTTAAATTTGAGGCCTAGTATTTAGGCGCTGGGTGACAGGTATGGGTTTAGTGACAGAATTAGACTTGGAAATACACAGTAGCGGGTGTGTGTGAAGTTATTCTGAATGACCCAATGTGCACCTTCAATATTATATACCCTTTTTGGGATAGATTTCAAATAGCTCTGATATAGCAGGAACCACTAAATTATGAAATTGCTAAATTGGGAATTGTATTTCAACCCAGAACAAGAAATGTGCTTGAACGGACACTAAATAACTCGCCCAGCTACAGCACTAGGGACAGATTTAGCTGGATATAAATTTGAGGCCTAGTATTTAGGCGCTGGGTGACCGGTATGGATTTAGTGACAGAATTAGACTGGGATATGGCCAAAAAATGAACAGACTATTGCTGGTTAAATGCACTTGGTGTGACAGCTTCACCCTGATGTAGGCTTTAGCCAAAAAACAACCACACCATTGAGGGTTAAATGCACTTGGTGACAGGCGCAGCTTGCCCCTGATTTTGTATATGGCCAAAAAATGAACAGACTATTGCTGGTTAAATGCACTTGGTGTGACAGCTTCACCCTGATGTAGGCTTTAGCCAAAAAACAACCACACCATTGAGGGTTAAATGCACTTGGTGACAGGCGCAGCTTGCCCCTGATTTTGTATATGGCCAAAAAATGAACAGACTATTGCTGGTTAAATGCACTTGGTGTGACAGCTTCACCCTGATGTAGGCTTTAGCCAAAAAACAACCACACCATTGAGGGTTAAATGCACTTGGTGACAGGCGCAGCTTGCCCCTGATTTTGTATATGGCCAAAAAATGAACAGACTATTGCTGGTTAAATGCACTTGGTGTGACAGCTTCACCCTGATGTAGGCTTTAGCCAAAAAACAACCACACCATTGAGGGTTAAATGCACTTGGTCGCAGCTTGTGCTGGCGCACCACAAGACACAAAATGGCCGCCGATCACCCCAGAAAAATGAGACTGACAAACGGTCTGTGCAGCCTAAAAACAGTGAGCAATTGAGGATCAGCAGCTCAATGATCCACAGCTGCAGATCGATCAGTTAATCAAGTCCTTTGGAGGAGTTAATCTGCCTAATCTCGCCCTACTGTCGCAGCCGCAACCTCTCCCTACGCTAATCAGAGCAGAGTGACGGGCGGCGCTATGTGACTCCAGCTTAAATAGAGGCTGGGTCACATGGTGCTCTGGCCAATCACAGCCATGCCAATAGTAGGCATGGCTGTGATGGCCTCTTGGGGCAAGTAGTATGACGCTTGTTGATTGGCTGCTTTGCAGCCTTTCAAAAAGCGCCAAGAAAGCGTCACAAAAGCGCGAAGAAAGCGACGAACACCGAACCCGAACCCGGACTTTTACGAAAATGTCCGGGTTCGGGTCCGTGTCGCGGACACCCCAAAATTCGGTACGAACCCGAACTATACAGTTCGAGTTCGCTCATCCCTACTAGGGACATATAAATAGTGTGGTTTGTACCTGGAAGAAGCTTCTGCCCGGAGTGCATCCTTTACTTAGTTTAAATTTTCTTCCTTCTGTTGTGAAGACTCGGATCTCGTTACTTCACTCCGTTTTGAATTAGCGCGTCCTCCTCTTTCACCTTCTAGCACGCACACTGCCCCGGCCGGAAGCAAGCGTGGTGCGAGGTGGCTTGTTACTTTGGTTGTCTTGGAAACCTTTTCGGTGACGTCACCTTCAAAGGTACTGTAGCCTTCGTAGGACAAAAAACCTTCCTACGCGTTTCGGGGCCTTGCGGGCTCCTTCGTCAGGGATGGTTTGTTCTCAGTGTCCATGGAGTTTAAATAGTTGGTTCGGTCTCCATGGCAACCGTGTCAATAAGTAACTAGAAGAACGGCCATTCGATTTTCTGTTCCTATATGAAGTGCTGTAAGTGTGATCACAATTTTTTACCATGCGATTATGTTCATTATTTCTTTATTACATTAGTTGTCCAGAGGGCACCATATGTATATATATTTCAATGGTGATTTATTGTTTCTGTAGTGGTCAGGATGGCGTCATGGATGCAGTTCTATTGGAAGGCAAAAAGTTATATTTCCTGGTTTAACCCATTAGGTGCCAGGCTGTTATATCTAAAAATCCATTTACTCTCCATTCTTGACATAAGTTTGATGTAGTCCCCTCCCCTGCTGTCCTGTTTCACTCTCTCTATGCCCCCAAATTTAGATCCCAGGAATTTTCCTTGATGGAATTCCACATAGTGGCGGGATAGGGGATGATGGTCTACTTTTTTATGGATATTATTAATATGCTCCCTGATCCTAATTTTTAATTCCCTTTTGGTGCGTCCAACATACACTTTATTGCAGGGACACTGAATGTAATAGATAACCCCTTTCGTATTGCAAGAAATATAATCCTTAATGGTGTATTTCCCTTGTGGGGTATCTAGTTCGAATTTGGGTTTAATTAGGTGTTTCACTGTTTTGCAGTTTTTGCACAATCGGCATGGAAAAAAACCTTTCTTGAAACATGTTTTATTCCCCAGTGTGTTTTTTTTATAAGATGGGGCTACTAAATTGGCTAGGTTAGAGGCCTTCCTAAAAATGAATGTGGGTCTGATCGGGATCTTCTCCCCTATAATTTTGTCATACTTGAGAATATCCCAATGTCTATAGATGATATATAACACCAGTTGCAATTAGTTATTCCAATAGCATTTGTCCCTCTTTATAGCTGCGGTATCTCAGCAGAACCACACACAACTGCTGCACAATACAAATGCATGTTAGAAAGTATATTATAAGTATATCTACCACCTATATCAGTCCTTAAAAGGACTTTTGTGGCCCTATTAGCTAGTGATTGGTGTCCCTAACAGTCTGTCCCTGCTCCACAAAATAACCTCTCCGTACACTGGCAAAACACAGAATGTAAAATGGCTGCCAGATCGGGTTCTGTGATAGGGTGGGGGTGTGTCCATGTGCTGAAATGTCTCCATTAGCTGTCCTGTCCCACCTGATGGATGTGTCATGGGTCAAAGTTCGGTGCAATGCAAAAGAATATGGCGCCAGCGGATATCACCATATGTTCGCATGTTTGGCGAATTGCGAACGAGCAAAGTTCGCCGCGAAACAACCGCCGGGTGAACCGCAAGGCCATCTCTTATTCAAAGAGAAATAATAAACCATTGATTTTCTTTTAATTTTCCATTAAAAATAGGATTAAAAATAAGATTAAAAAAAAAAAAAAAAAAAAAATAAAAGTCAAAATACATGAATGGGCAAATTTCATATACGGTAGCAGTCACAATTCATTATTTATGTGTTATAAATTTATAAAATATAATAATAATATTGTTTATTGTTACGTTCCATCTCTCATCTTTCATATACATATAAGAAAAGAAAAAGAAAGAAGTAAACAGTAGGAAAATGACCATAAAGAGAACGTAACAACAAACAATATTCTTATTATATTTTATAAATTTATGACACATAAATATGGAATTGTGACTGCTACCTTATATGAAATCTGCCCATTCATGTATTTTTACTTTTATTTTCTTTATTTTTCTTTATTTTTTTTATCTTATTTTTAATCCTATTTTACCTCTTTTTAGGATTGCATTTAAGGTGCATGATTGTCTATATTAATTGATATACTTTGAAATATAGGGTCATGTATAAACAATAATAAATTAAACCATTAAAATATTTACAAAAACCGCATCAAAAACGCATGTGTTATAACTGCATTTTTTGGATATATTTAGCGAGACCTCATATATATTCTTATGTATAATGCAGAATTTCAATTGGAGAAAGCAGCATCCTCTTATGAGTTGAAATTATATAAGGATATGGGAATTAATATGATCCATTCCGTATAATGTGGCTTGCCATATCACAAAACACCTCCTTACCAATTAAGGATTTACCCTTATAAGCACCATGATGTATACAGCGTACTGTCTACCACTGATGAAGGAGCATGAAGCTCCGAAACGCGTCTGGGCTGAGAGGAGACAGTACTCATGTGATTGACATTTCCCAGTACATTGGATTAAATACTGAAGCTTGATTGTGTAACAAATAGGAGCGCTCCGAATTCCCTATTGACCGTAGATTGAGAACTGAAGGTATCAGCATCTCTATACCACGTGGAACGCCAGGAACATCCAGACAACTGAAAGGCATTTAAATCACAGCGATATATCTGCCTTATACCCGCAAAGTCACCCCGATCATACAAGTAACTAGTAACGTAATTAACACCATGTATTCCAATACTTACCCTGTGATGTGAATCATTTACAGCATTGATCAAGAATAGTGGATTATCAATTGAGTATACTAACAAGGAGTATTCTATGTATCTATATGCAAATTGCGGATCTGCAATACACCCAGTCGGCATCCACATAGAACTGCCTATTCTTGTCCGCAATTGCGGACCAGAATAGGACTTGCTCAATTTTTTTCCAGAGCCACGGACTAGAAGTTCGGAGCCGCGCTCCGGAAATGAGGATGCGGACAGCACACTGTTTGCATCAATTCCTGCCCCATAGAGAATGAATGGGTCCGCACCCGTTCCAGGTATTTGCAGAACGGGTGCGGACACATTCTACGGACGTGTAAATGGACCCTTAGACAAATATAATCCATAATTGGCACCAATAAACAAGCTGACCCATTATATTGGGCATTATACAAAAGGGACAATTACCGGTATATCTTTATAGGTATATAAAGAAACCAGATCATGTGGAAAATTAAAAGAAAATCAACGGTTTATTATTGCTCTTGAAATAAGAGGATCTTTATCTGCTATCTCATTATCTATTAGAGACTTATATTTTTTAGATATTTCTAAAGGAATTTGAATAGAATATCATCTTCTGCGCATTGAAGATATTGTGTTATCGGCATTCTATATACTTAGAGGATACCCTATATATTTTTTGAGGTTTTACATTTTTGGTTTATTTTTTCAACCATCCCTTTAATGTGATTTATTACATACTGCCTCAAACCATACCAGTTTGCCGCATTATATCAATCACATTGAAAAGTAGAACATGTACTTAGTTGATTAATTGTAATGTGATGTGGAGCATACATATTTAATAGTGTTTTCATGTTTTTAATGTATATGGTCCTTTGACTAAATACTATTTTTAATTATATATATGGTACATATTTCCATGCTAACACTTGATAGTTGAGTGCCTTCCATATTCCTCAAACATTTTGAACCATTTGGCAAGGGTGTTGCCACAGGTGAGCGCACCTAATTCCGTATACCTGTGTTGGTTGAGCCACTGATTCTATATTCTTTTAAGGATTCTGACAAAACGACACTGTGTGCCGCATACTGTTATACTAAAGAAGAGGAATAAAACAACAGAATTGTATGCCTACCAACTTTATTTGCCTGTTGGATTTATAAATCTGCCTTTGAAAGTTACTTTAATGACTTTGTTGTGGAACGACCTGCACAAAACGGTATGTGCCGGCACCCAAAGTGTTAAATCGCCATTTTTCAAGGCTACGACACAGCATCTTCTTCATGCCCAGAGGTGTGAAAGCACTGAAACGCCCCCTCTGAAGCGTGAAAAACAAGCCCTGCCTACAGGGAACCACTTCACTGTATGGAGGAGGAAAGGATGAACTCCGCCCCTGAAGCTCCGCCTCACTTTCCTGTTTTAGCCCGCGCAACAGATCGCAAGATGGCGACTGTGGCACATCAGGAGGAGAACTTCCCACATTCTCCGGAGGAAGAAATGCCTAGTTGGAGTAACTTCACTGACCTAAAAGAGGCCCTTGAGGAAATTCGTCTCCCGGAGCTCGTGCAGGGAGCAGCGAAAGAGGTGCTTGCAAGCCCCGCGCCGGCTGGTGCGGTGGGGGCAGCCGGAGATCCTACTCTGTCACCCAGAGGAAGTGAGACACCCGAGAAGAGCGAGAAGGCTGACTCTTTCAACCCAATGGTGCCCTGGGTTAACCACCCACGTCACCGATGCTTGGGATTACTGGAAGGCCGTAGAGGATTGGATCTTCCGCCTACTCGACCACCCGCTGCCTCGCGACCCGATACTGGAGTGCATAAAAGGAGCTGTACTGAAGTTCAACATTGACGGGGGTATATCCAAGATGACAGGTCAGGGACGGAATTGTTTGTCAGTCGACATTCAGTCAAGAGGCCGTATCTCCCCAAGGCCAGACATAACCTTCGCCAAGGGGACCAGTTGCAATACTCGCCTATGTGGTGCCCGAAAGGCTACTTTGCCACAGGAGTGTGTCTATTCCCTAAATCAATTCCGTCAGTGTCCGCACAGAAGCACTGGCAGGGGCATCTAGCTGATCTGATTAGTTGCCAGCAGAAAAAGGAGAATAGGGCCATGTGATGTCCAGAGAGAGCCACATCTGAGTCAGAACTTCTCATACCAGGACTGCCTGCACCCCCAATTATGGGTTGACAGATGGGATACATGGACGAGACAACCTTGGTCTAAAGTCCGACTATTGTTTCCTACCAGCTGCCTGCAAAATCTCAACCACAGCTAGGTTAGAGGGAGTACCCAGAGCTATCCATTCAACCAACCCAAGTGTAGATTTATCTGCCTGTGCCACCCCAGCCACAGGTTTTGGACCCCTTTGAAATGGCAGGAGCAGCCGCCCCAATCAAGCAGAAAATGGTGGCTCAGATGAAGAGTGTAACCACCCGGTAGCTACAAGATTCTACCACCGCCACTACTGTGGACCATCAGCGGCAGGACAGACCGTTAATGTCATTTTCCAGCTCCAGCAGTGAGGAGGACCTCAAGTCCCTTATCTAAGGAGCTGGACCATCTCATAAGGTAAAAGCCACGGCATGGACTGATCATGCACGGTGAGAGCCTGTTGGCCATGTTATCTTGTTGTTTTTATAGGATGCTATTTAATTGCCTCACTTGTCTGGACATGTGCAGTAAGGACTCCCCCCAATTACAAATACCTCAAGTTCTGCTCAACCTTTCCATCGACCTTTATTCCTTTTCCCCCCTTTTAAGGTTATTTGGGAGCCTGTTGTTAATGGTTCTCATGACCTGTGCTGCTACACTATTACCCATGTGGATTACAAATGACTATGTACCGTGTGGATTGCAACTAATGACATATTCCCCATGGATTACCATTGTTTCCCTTGAATTACAAAAAAAACTTTTATTGCACTTAAAGTGACAGTGTAATGCACTTTATCTTCAAGAACAGAAGAAAGACTCTGAAATGATTTATTTGCACTACTTTATTTTTCAGCAATGTGAGGGTTTATGTCACCAGATTTAAAGAAGTTCTGCAGTTTTTTTAAACTGATGATCTATCCTCATCAGCTGTTTTAGAAGGCAGCGGTGCTGGCAGTAGCACTGCGGCCTTCTCGCTGTTTACTGCAGGCCCAGTGACGTCACAACTAGTATGAATGGCCTGGGCGGGGCTAAACTCTGTTACTTTGAATGGCGCTTAGCCCGCCCAGGCTATTGATACTAGACGTGGCGTCACTGGGTAAACAGTGAGAAGGTCGCGGCACTACTGCCGCTGCCTTCTCAAACAGGTGACCAGCGGGGGTCCTGGGTGTCGGACCCCCACCAATCAGAACCCCTTTAACCCTATTAGGCTAGCTGACATTAGCGATGTGCTAATGTCAGCTAAACCTAACTAGCTTATTCCTACTTTTATCTATGCCCTAGTTACGCCAGAAATCAAACTTTTGGAAAATGCTCATTAGCCTCTAGGAGCAGGGGGGGGGGGGGGGGCTCCATTCTCCCACCTTTGTCGCCTCCCTCCAAGTCCTGATTGACAGGGCCAGGCAGCGCTCGCATCTGTCTGCCAGCCCTGTGCTCTGGTGAAATCTTGCGCTGTTCAGCATTCGGCGCAGGCGCGTTGAGGGAAAGGCGCTCGCAGGGTACCAGCTTCCTCACCACGCCTGCGCCAAATACTGAAAGTCACAATATTTCAGCACCTGGATCTGAATACTTTTGTTATTGCAAGTAATTAAAAATGTATTATAGCTACTGAGTTATTCAATAAAATCTATCTGTATAGCGCCACCTACTGTTTGCTCTTTTTTCAATTTCTGTGTCCTGCTCACTGAGATAAAAGCACATGCTCATTTCCATCCTTTAACATTCCCTACGCTGACAGCTTGAAATAAATCTAGCAGAAAAATTGGAGCAATGAATGGGGAGATCTCTGGACCCATGTGGTTCTAGCTTTGTTAGGAAGAGATTGTCATGCACTATATGATGTCTGATTTTTATTTATAATTTTTATATTATTAATGTGATAACACTATAGTAACTGCATTTGAAACAACATTTCTACAGTAATTCACAGCTTAAATTTTGGGTGACTTAAAAAAAAAGTAAAAGAAAGTAAAAAAAAATAAAGGTTTTTAAAAATGAAACAATAAAAAAATATAAAAGTTCAAAAGTTCGCCCCCTTTCCCCAAAATAAAATAAAAATAAACAAGTAAACATCATAGGCATCTCTGTGTCTGAAAACACCTGTACTATTAAAATATTTAAAAATGTATCCCATATGGTGAATGGAAACCAAAAAATAGCCAATTAACCATTTTTAATTTGCTTCTTCTCCCCAATTTTTTTTATACAAAGTAATCAAAAAGATATACACATAACAAAATGGTATCACAGAAAATTACAGATTGCCTCACAAAAAAAGAGCCCCAGCACATTTTTGTAGACATAACTATAAAAACATTATAGGGAACAGAATATGATGATAAGAAGAAAAAACACATATAGTGTTGTTGTAATAGTACTGACCTGGAGCATGAAGGGCACAAGTCAGTTTTACCACAGCCTGAACGTAAAAACAAAACCCACTAAAAAAAAAAAAAATTCTAAATTCCACCCCATTTGGAATGTTTTTTTTCAGCTTCCCAGTACATCCTATGCAATATGAAATGGTGCCATTAGAAAGTACAACTTGTCTTGCAAATAACAAGACCCCATATGGCTATCTGAACGAAATGGTAAAAAAGCTATAGTATCAAGAAGGCAAGGAGTGCGAACGAAAACGCAAAAACGGGGTGAAACTCCAGCAGATTTACAGAGAGAATTTATACATTCACTTTAAATGTGATCGGAGAAGAAGACCTCTTATATAATTTAATGTTAGTACAAAATATGTTTTTTGCAGATGTGGAGTTTTATTCAGTTTTTTTTTATTTTTATCAAGGAAATCCTCTATTTTACAGAAAGGAAGTAAAGAAATAAGTGGACGGGTGAAGCTATTGTTATCTGTTATCACTGTAATGCTCTTTTGAAGGTCCAGCTTGTAAACACGTCCGGTAACATCCAATTCTTTCCACCTGAAATGGGATTTGCAGTCTGCAGCCCCCTGACTCTGATTATTCTGTGCCTTGCTGACTCTGCGTTACATTCCTCAACATTATGCTCACGCAGTTAGCAGCGGGTCATCAACTTCCTTTTTAAATGCTATCTAAACTACATTTTAGCGAGGTTAATAGATTCATTTCTGGAATCGTGCTTCTACCTAGTGAAGGTGGCTGCAGGTCAGCAATTCCAGTTTTACTGTTTCATCAGTAGGCTCTGGAAATAAGCGATCATGTTTTTGTTCCCAAAAGACTACTACAGCCTAGGATTCATAAAGATAATGAAGAGCAGTGATGGCCAGTTCGCAGTGTTCGCCGACGAACACATGCGATCTGCCATCTTTATTCCCAAGTCCGGCGAGGCGGAGGTAAGTCCTTACCTGTGCCTGCGCTGCGAGCCGCTCTGAAACACATGCGGTCACCGGGAGCAGGCAGTTCCAAGAACAGTCCGACGAAGGCCCCCGGCGGCTGTTCTTGGAACTGCCTGCTCCCAGTGACCGCATGTGTTTCAGAGCGGCTCGCAGCGCAGGCACAGGTAAGGACTTACCTCCGCATCGCCGGACTTGGGAATAAAGATGGCAGATCGCAGTGTGCGTCGGCGAACACTGCGAACTGGCCATCACTGATGAAGAGGTTATACCAGCCAGCACCTCCATTGCATTTCATATCATTATATCGAGAAATGGCAGACTCCACCCTAAACATGACAATTATTCACGCCCCAACTATTTCTATAAGGGCCCAATCAGACGGCCGTAGTGCTTTGCGGATCCGCAAAACACAGATACCAACCGTGTGTGTTCGGCAATTTGCGGACTGCACATGGCCGCAACCATAATAGAAAATGCCTATTCTTGTCCACAATTGCGGACAAGAATAGGACAAGTTCCATCTTTTCAGCTGAGCTGTGGAACTGAACCCCAGATGTGGACAGCACATGATGTGCTGTAGAAAAATAGGAAAGCCACAGCAGCGTCTCACCAAAGGTTTCTTTATTCAGGAACACTCCTCATAACAGGTCATAAAAAAGCATTTCGCAGCAACGTTTCGGCTAATGTTAGCCTTTGTCAAGCTTGACAAAGGCTAACATTAGCCGAAACGTTGCTGCGAAATGCTTTTTTATGACCTGTTATGAGGAGTGTTCCTGAATAAAGAAACCTTTGGTGAGACGCTGCTGTGGCTTTCCTATTTTTCTACATGCCATTGGACCGCTTTGGATCTGCGATCCCCTGCTCAGCTGCTGCGTAAACACCATTCCCTGCTCTTCAAAAGCCGTTTGTGTTGCTGCTCCTGAATATATTTATTTTATTTAGCACATGATGTGCTGTCAGCATCTTTTGCGGCCCCATTAAAATGATTGGGTCCACAACCCATTCCGCAAAATTGCGGAACAGATGCAGACTCATTCAAATGGCCGTCTGAATGAGCCCTTAAAAATTGAAGGGGTTAAGAAAGATCCAAACATGGGGTTGTATATCACCACACATTAATATGAGGGCAAGACCAACCAGGAATGGACCCCTCTCTTTAGGGCTCTAGTACATATCCTTTTGCTACAGGGATAGAGTGGGGAGGTTGGCAACAGTGGCAGTAAAAGTGACAATAGTGGCCCCTTGAAAGAGTGGGGAGGGTGGCAGCAGCAGTGGCATACAATACAAGATGGTGGCAGATCACAAAAGTAGCATACCCCAACAACAGCATTGTAACATATTATGGTATGGTATGCATAGCCTTTAAAAAATTTACATGTACAGGTACATATCAGTAGGCCAAGAAGCCCCATTGTAGAAATTGCAGTAGAGGCAGCAAGCAGGTGGCATCAGGCAGGTGGTAGCATCAGAATGGTGGCAGCAGTATGTGACCAGAAGTAACGGTCCATTATGCTATATATTCCACTGTATATATTCCATTTTGCCGCCTATATACAGTTGCAAGAAAAAGTTTGTGAACCCTTTGTAATAATATAGATTTTTCTACAAATAGGCCATAAAATGTGATCTGATCTTCATCTAAGTCACAACAATAGACAATCACAGTCTGCTTAAACTAATAACACACAAAGAATTAAATGTCACCATGTTTTTATTAACCACACCATATAAACATTCACAGTACAGGTTGAAAAAGTATGTGAACCCCTAGACTAATGACATCTCCAAGAGCTAATTGGAGTGAGGTGTCAGCCAACTGGAGTCCAATCAATGAGATGAGATTGGAGGTGTTGGTTTCAGCTGCCCTATAAAAAACACACACCAGTTCTGGGTTTGCTTTTCACAAGAAGCATTGCCTGATGTGAATGATGCCTTGCACAAAAAAGCTCTGAGAAGACCTACAATTAAGAATTGTTGACTTGCATAAAGCTGGAAAGGGTTATAAAAGTATCTCCAAAAGCCTTGCTGTTCATCAGTCCACAGTAAGACAAATTGTCTATAGAGAAAGTTCCGCACTGCTGCTACTCTCCCTAGGAGTGGCCGTCCTGTAAAGATGACTGCAAGAGCACAGCGCATACTGCTCAATGAGGTGAAGAAGAATCCTAGAGTATCAGCTAAAGACTTAAAAAAGTATCTGGCATATGCTAACATCCCTGCTAGCGAATCTACGATACGTAAAACACTAAACAAGAATGGATTTCATGGGAGGATACCACAGAGGAAGCCACTGATGTCCAAAAAAACATTGCTGCACGTTTACAGTTTGCACAAGAGCACCTGGATGTTTCACAGCAGTGCTGGCAAAATATTCTGTGGACAGATGAAACCAAAGTTGAGTTGTTTGGAAGAACACACAACACTATGTGTGGCGCAAAAGAGGCACAGCACACCAACATCAAAACCTTATCCCAACTGTGAAGTATTGTGGTGGGGGTATCATGGTTTGGGGCTGCTTTGCTGCGTCAGGGCCTGGATGGATTGCTATCATCGAAGGAAAAATGAATTCCCAAGTTTATCAAGACATTTTGCAGGAGAACTTAAGGCCATCTGTCCACCAGGACAACGACCCAAAGCATAGAAGTAAATAAACAAGAGGATGGCTTAAACAGAAGAAAAGACGCCTTCTGGAGTGGTCCAGTCAGAGTCCTGACCTCTACCTGATTGAGATGCTGTGGTATGACCTCAAGAAAGCGATTAACACCAGACATCCCAAGAATATTGCTGAACTGAAACAGTTCTGTAAAGAGGAATGGTCAAGAATTACTTCTGACCGTTAAGCACGTCTGATCTGCAAATACAGGAAACGTTTGGTTGAAGTTATTGCTGCAAAAGGAGGTTCAACCAGTTATTAATTCCAAGGGTTCACATACTTTTTCCACCTGCACTGTGAATGTTTACATAGTGTGTTCAATAAAAACATGGTAACATTTAATTCTTTGTGTGTTATTAGTTTAAGCAGACTGTGATTGTCTATAGTTGTGACTTGAAGATCAGATCACATTTTATGACCAATTTCTAACGAAATCCATATAATTCCAACGGATTCACATACTTTTTATTGCAACTGTATATATCCATTTGCCCCCTCTGTATATATTCCATTTTTCCCCCTGTATATATATCCATTTGCCCCCTGTATATATTCCATTTTGCCCCTGTATATATATATATATCCTTTCCCCCCTGTAGATATTCCATTTTGCCCTCTGTATATATATATCCATTTTGCCCCCTGTATATATATCTATTTTGCCCCCTCTGTATATATTCCATTTTGCCCCCTGTATATATATCCATTTTGCCCCCTGTATATATATCCTTTTTGCCCCCTCTGTATATTTTCCATTTTACCCCCTGTATATACAGTCAGGTCCATAAATATTGGGACATCGACACAATTCTAACATTTTTGGCTCTATACACAACCACAATGGATTTGAAATGAAACAAACAAGATGTGCTATAACTGCAGACTGTCAGCTTTATTTTGAGGGTATTTACATCCAAATCAGGTGAACGGTGCAGGAATTACAACACTTTGCATATGTGCCTCCCACTTGTTAAGGAACCAAAAGTAATGGGACAGAATAATAATCATAAATCAAACTTTTACTTTTTAATACTTGGTTTCAAATCCTTTGCAGTCAATTACAGCCTGAACTCTGGAACGCATAGACATCACCAGACGCTGGGTTTCATCCCTGGTGATGCTCTCCCAGGCCTCTACTGCAACTCTTTTCAGTTCCTGCTTGTTCTTGGGGCATTTTCCCTTAAGTTTTGTCTTCAGCAAGTGAAATGCATGCTCAATCGGATTCAGGTCAGGTGATTTACTTGGCCATTGCATAACATTCCACTTCTTTCCCGTAAAAAACTCCTTGGTTGCTTTTGCAGTATGCTTTGGGTCATTGTTCATCTGCACTGTGAAGTGCCGCCCAATGAGTTCTGAAGCATTTGGCTGAATATGAGCAGATAATATTGCCCAAAACACTTCAGAATTCATCCTGCTGCTTTTGTCAGCAGTCACATCATCAATAAATACAAGAGAAGCAGTTCCATTGGCAGCCATACATGCCCAGGCCATGACACTACCACCACCATGCTTCACTGATGAGGTGGTATGCTTAGGATCGTTAGCAGTTCCTTTCCTCCATACTCTTCTTTTCCCATCACTATTGTACAAGTTGATCTTGGTCTCATCTGTCCATAGGATGTTGTTCCAGAACTGTGAAGGCTTTTTTAGATGTCGTTTGGCAAACTCTAATCTGGCCTTCCTGTTTTTGAGGCTCACCAATGGTTTACATCTTGTGGTGAACCCTCTATATTCACTCTGGTGAAGTCTTCTCTTGATTGTTGACTTTGACACACATACACCTACCTCCTGGAGAGTGTTCTTGATCTGGCCAACTGTTGTGAAAGGTGTTTTCTTCATTAGGGAAAGAATTCTTCTGTCATCCACCACAGTTGTTTTCTGTGGTCTTCCGGGTCTTTTGGTGTTGCTGAGCTCACCGATACGTTCCTTCTTTTTAAGAATGTTTCAAACAGTAGTTTTGGCCACGCCTAATGTTTTTGCTATCTCTCTGATGGGTTTGTTGTGTTTTTTCAGCCTAATGATGGCTTGCTTCACTGATAGTGACAGGTCTTTGGATATCATCTTGAGAGTTGACAGCAACAGATTCCAAATGCAAATAGCACACTTGAAATGAACTCTGGACCTTTTATCTGCTCATTGTAATTGGGATAATGAGGGAATAACACACACCTGGCCATGGAACAGCTGAGAAGCCAATTGTCCCATTACTTTTGGTCCCTTAACAAGTGGGAGGCACATATGCAAACTCTTGTAATTCCTACACCGTTCACCTGATTTGGATGTAAATACCCTCAAATTAAATCTGACAGTCTGCAGTTAAAGCACATCATGTTTGTTTTATTTCAAATCCATTGTGGTGGTGTATAGAGCCAAACATTTTGATGTCTTAATATTTATGGACCTGACTGTATATCCATTTTGCCCCCTCTGTATATATTCCATTTTGCCCCTATTATATATATCCATTTTGACCCCTGTATATACAGTATAGACCAAAAGTTTGGACACACCTTCTCATTCAAAAAGTTTTCTTTATTTTTATGACTATGAAAATTGTAGATTTACACTGAAGGCATCAAAACTATGAATTAACACATGCGGATTTATATACATAACAAAAAAGTGTGAAACAACTGAAAATATGTCAATTCTAGGTTCTTCAAAGTAGCCACCTTTTGCTTTGATTACTGCTTTGCACACTCTTGGCATTCTCTTGATGAGCTTCAAGAGGTAGTCACCTTAAGTGGTTTTCACTTCACAGGTGTGTCCTGTCAGGTTTAATAAGCATTTCTTGCCTTATAAATGGGGTTGGGACCATCAGTTGCGTTGTGGAGAAGTCAGGTGGATACACAGCTGATAGTCCTACTGAATATACTGTTAGAATTTGTAGTATGGCAAGAAAAAAGCAGCTAAGTAAAGAAAAACGAGTGGCCATCATTACTTTAACAAATGAAGGTCAGTCAGTCCAAAAAATTGGGAAAACTTTGAAAGTGTCCCCAAGTGCAGTCACAAAAGCCATCAAGCGCTACAAAGAAACTGGCTCACATGCGGACCGCCCCAGGAAAGGAAGACCAAGAGTCACCTTTGCTGCGGAGGATAAGTTCATCCGAGTCACCACCCTCAGAAATCGCAGGTTCACAGCAGCTCAGATTAGAGACCAGGTCAATGCCACACAGAGTTCTAGCAGCAGACACATCTCTAGAACAACTGTTAAGTGGAGACTGTGTGAATCTGTGTAGAATATCTGCTAGGAAACCACTGCTAAGGACAGGCAACAAGCAGAAGAGACTTGTTTGGGCTAAAGAACACAAGGAATGGACATTAGACCAGTGGAAATCTGTGCTTTTGTCTGATGAGTCCAAATTTTAGATCTTTGGTTCCAACCACCGTGTCTTTGTGCGACGCAGAAAAGGTGAACGGATGGACTCTACATGCCTGGTTCCCACCGTGAAGCATGGAGGAGGAGGTGTGATGGTGTGTGGGTGCTTTGCTGGTGACACTGTTGGGGATTTATTCAAAATTGAAGGCATACTGAACCAGCATGGCTACCACAGCATCTTGCAGCGGCATGTTATTCCATCCGGTTTGCGTTTAGTTGGACCATCATTTATTTTTCAACAGGACAATGACCCCAAACACACCTCCAGGCTGTGTAAGGGCTATTTGACCATGAAGGAGAGTGATGGGGTGCTGCGCCAGATGACCTGGCATCCACAGTCACCGAACCTGAACCCAATCGAGATGGTTTGGGGTGAGCTGGACCGCAGAGTGAAGGCAAAAGGGCCAACAAGTGCTAAGCATCTCTGGGAACTCCTTCAAGACTGTTGGAAGACCATTTCAGGTGACTACCTCTTAAAGCTCATCAAGAGAATGCCAAGAGTGTGCAAAGCATTAATCAAAGCAAAAGGTGGCTACTTTGAAGAACCTAGAATATGACATATCTTCAGTTGTTTCACACCTTTTTGTTATGTATATAATTCCACATGTATTAATTCATAGTTTTGATGCCTTCAGTGTGAATCTACAATTTTCATAGTCATGAAAATAAAGAAAACTCTTTGAATGAGAAGGTGTGTCCAAACTTTTGGTCTATACTGTATATCCATTTCTCCCCCTCTGTATATATTCCATTTTGCCCCCTGTATATATATCCATTTTGCCCCCTCTGCATATTTTCCCTTTTGCCCCCTGTATATATATCCATTTTACCCCCTCTGTACACATTCCATTTTGCCCCCAGTATATATATTCATTTTGCCCCCTCTATACATATGCATGGGATGCTGGTGTTAGGGGGAGTTCTGGGGGAGGGGAGGGGGGCGCCAAAATGTAGCTTCACTTGTGTTGGCAAAAACCCTTGCACCAGCCCTGCCCTGACCTCAATCCCAACAAACACTTTTGGGATGAAAAAGAATGGAGATTGCGAGCAAGGCCCTGTGGCCTAACAAATCTGACCTCACAAAAGCTCTTCTGGATGAAAGGGCCAAGAATCCCATAGACATCCACCAAAATCTTGCAGAAAGCCTTCCCAGAAGAGTGGACGCTGTTTTAGCTGCAAAGAGGGGACCAACTCTGTATTAATGTCGATTGACTTAGAATTGGATGTCATAAAAGCTGTAGGTGTAATGTGTAGGTAGGTGTCCCAATACTTTTGTTTAAATAGTGTATCTATAGATTCCAGGTCCCACAATACTGATTTTCATAATAAAAATAATATACCGGAGCGCTCACTGATGAGTTGGTATGTCTTAACCTCATGTTCTAAAGCGTACTGTCTTCTATATATTCTTTGGGGTGGCGTTTTGGGCAGATTGCAGAACTTATGACTTGGGGCTGACGCCTCTGATCTTTTTAGATCCAACTTAGCAGCATAGACCAACTATTACCAAAATGAATGGGGGACATTTTAGTTGGGGGGGGCACAGCTTGATGTAGGGGGGGGCGTGGCCCCCTCTGCCCCCCCCCCCCCCCCCCCCCCGGCGATGCCACTGATCCTAGCAATGCACAGTAATTTGGCATTGAAGCAGAGTGGTAACCAGCTTGACATTACCGTTCTCTTTTCCTTGCTTCAGAAAAGAGCAAAGGGTATCATGGGAACCCCTTCAGAATTTTGCTATGGGGCCCTATAATTAAACCCCCGCTAAACCACTCATGTCCTTTGTATCATTTGTATACATCAAGTCAATGTTTGTTGCCGAAAAAGCCTGAAACCATCTGAGACAATACAGAAGATTATCTCAGGAATCCTGTATTCTTCTGAAGGTACTGAGCATCCTAATGAATAGGTTGTCACCACAGCGCTGGAATCATTCCCTTTGGTTCTGCAGCTTTTCATTCAGAAACATAAAGCTGGAAAGGATTTACAAATAGCTCTCTCTATATATATTGCACAACTGTAGAACAAATGGATTTCTGCAGATTTGCTGGCACCGATTAGGATTAGTGCGCTGCCTTATTCCCTCCATTTACATTTCTCCAGGAGCTTGTGCTCCATCTGTATTGACAATCCTTACCCCCAAGTGGTGTCAGCACATCTCCGTGTGAAGCATTGCTGCTAAAGATCTGCTATGCAGATACCAGGGGTAATAATATTCTCAGACCGCTTGCAGAGTGGGGGACAGAATTATTGCAGCTTGCTCCACATTGCTCTTCTGGGCCCTGTGCTCTGAAGGTCAGATTCATAATACTGTCGTAACTCCTTTAGTCTGGAGGATCTGAAAGGATGATGTTTCTGACAATACTGCACATACATCACTGTTTATTCAAGCTGGAGTGCTTAAGCCCTTAAAAAAGCTTAAAGTAATGTTCCTTCTGGGTATAAATATACTTCACAGGCTGTGCTGATCTACATAATACAGCAGAAAGAACTGATATGTGTATATGGAGCCAAATCTATGTCTGGTGTCGCTCTGTATTATACTTTACAAGGATGGTGGTGCCTCTCATTTTTTATTACCAATGGCCATAGCTTTCTTATTCTAAGAATTGGGTATGATAAAAAGGTGGATATAATTTCCCCAAACAACAGTTAGGTTACCCTCAGTGTATATCAATGATATCAGCAATTATCTGATGTTCATGTCCAGAGTAAAGGTCCTTTTATGTGGGCTTTCAGCCAGGAACAGGTGGCAAACAAAGATATACCATGTCAACCGGTCCTTGTTTAAGATGATGCAAACTGAAAGGTGGATAAATGATCGGTGGTATGGTCACTCATCTCCATTTGCAGTGCCCGAGAATAGGGAATTTTCAAACTGTTCTTATGTATTGCACTCCACATAGCTCTGTATGGCTAAGTCAGGGTTAACAATCCTGACTCTGTCCTTGTAGGAAGCTATGTAATGGACTTAGGTCCGCCCTTAGTTCAGAGTAGTGTAGTGAGCAGCACGGTGGTGTCACGGACGTTCCCGCGACAGGTGGCAGGAGATCAGTGAGACTGGCAACACGTGGTTTGCTCTGACATGATTTCTGTTTGGTTAAAATGATGTCTGTGTTGTTTCTATCCCCAGGTGTGGCTATTATGGTTATCATTTAACTTTCTGTATTTATTGTTGTTTCTCCCACTATGCTATGCGGTTTATAGCTTCTGTTAAAGTTGTGAATAGCTGGTGTGTGGATCTCAGCTAAGTTCCTGGTGCTGCCATAGCCACTTGAAGTTAAGTGTTTTCATTCCCTTTTGTATTTTGTTTAGGTTATTTTGTGTGTTGCATTCCCCTGTTATTTGTATTGAGGCCTGAGGTAGACTCCTGTTCGTCCTTCCTTTTGGAGGAATAGGTTGTCTCAGTCCTAACATTAGTACCAGGGTTCTATAGGGTGAGTTAGGACATTAGGTATCCGGTGTATGAACTAACCTACTTCTGGGATCTGTTCATACTGGTAGTTAGTCAGCACTTTGATTTCTCTAGTTTCCAGGCCTTATTCCCTTACCACTTTCCCTCTTATGTTCAGTGTGGTGTTTCCCTCTCACACCTGAACGTGACAGGTGGCTCAATGGTTAGCACTTAGCACTGTTGCCTTTCAACACTGGGGTTCAAATCCAACCAAGGACAACATCTGCATAGAGTTTGTATGTTCTCCCCATTTTTGCATGGGTTTCCTCAGGGTTACTCCGGTTTCCTCTCACACTCCAAAGACATACTGACAGGGAACTTAGATTGTGAGCCCCATTGGTGACAGCCTGATGGTAATCTCTGTAAAGCACTGCGAAATATATTTGCAATGTATAAGTGTATATAATAAATACATTTTAAAAAAAGTAGTGTGTTAGCTGAGGAAATTAGAGGAGCTACATGTGCTCACTCCTTGGAGCTTTGCATCAAGAAAGTCATCACTACTTTACAGTATTCCAGAAAGAGGAAGACAGGCAGAACTAGAAGGTCCAGAGTCTGCATGGCCAAACTTTGGAGTAAGTCAGTATTCACTGTTTAAGGCTACATGCACATGAAAGTTGTTTGTGTCCGTTCAGTTTTTTTTTGCGGATAGGATGCGGACCCATTCATTTCAATAGGTCAGCAAAAAATGTGGACAGCACCCCGTGTGCTGTCTGCATCAGTATGTCCATTCCGTAGCTCCGCAAAAAAAAAAAAAAAATAGAACATGTTCTATTCTTGTCCATTTTAGGCATTTTTACAATGGATCAGTTTTTTGGGGCGGATACGGAATTTGCGCACCGCAAAACACATACCGTCGTGTGCATGTAGCCTAAGGCTGATAGAGACTTTACTGCAGTGAGAGGGACATTGCTAATATACATTTGCACACTTTAACACTGTTCTGGACAGCTATATCTTAATCAGGTACCCCTCAGTTGGGAATTACAGAAAAGTTTGCAAGAATAATACTGCCAGCCTGAGATTCAGCAGAGAGAGACTTTGGAAAGATAAAGAGAAGTACCACAATCTCTATCCTTGCTTATATCCATGCATTGCTATTTGGAAAGAGTTGCACCGTGCTTTGATACTGTTGTACTTACTACAACCCCCATTCTGCCCTTTAGTAAAAAGAGACTTGCCTCTTTTCTACAACTGACCTGGTTACTTGCTCCTGGCACCATTCTCCAGCCACAGCACCTACATCTCCATTGCCTGATAGCGATGAGCGGCAGGGGCAATATTCAAATATTTTGAACAATATTCATCATAAATTCGCGAATTCAAGAATTTGCGATTATTTTCTTGATTGCGAAAACCGGCAATGTAATATTCGCGTAATGCTTGCGCAATACAGACGTGGGTCACTTTTGCTACATTTTCCAAGCTGCTAGAAGTTTCCTGAGACTGGAGAAAATGATTGGCACGGCAGAACATTAAACATGGCTTTATATGCAGATAGAGTGCTCCAATATATTTGCGATTGCGCTAATCGGCACTAATGATGCAAATATTTTGGCGCAATACGTGGAACTTCTCACATCAGTGACCCTTCTGGACCCGAGAGAATAATTATTATTAGGTTCAGTAGCCAGAAGCTAGATAATTCCCGTTTATTGTCTGTGTTTAAAAGATAACATTTAATAGATTCATTAAAAGTGTGTCAGAGGAGAAAGAAAAAATATTTTAAAATGATATATGGCTGAACTCTGCGACAGGAGAACTTCTGTCACTCTCTAGGTTTAATACTGAGTTTGTTATAGATGGCTCGTATGGGGATAACCTTAGGGATATTTAGCAAATCCCTTTGGTTACAATGTAATTGCATGTCAGTTGCTGCGGCTGACTGGTGGAGAATATTACTACTATGTATGCCGATACTGCCCTATATACAGTCAGTCAGCACTGGGGAATATTATCATTTCCAGATTTCTCACATTTGCCTTTGACTAGACTACCGTTTTATTGCTAAACTGTTTTCATATTGTCTCTATCCTCACTGACGGTCCCCTATGAGCTTGTTTTCCTATCAACTATGTACCAGTGCTGTGGGTCTGCAGTGCACACCCCTACTACATACATCAGCGTACAGCCATATGATTTAAAAACTAACACGCAGCTCCCCCGACATGTTTCGTCCTCAGGGGAAATGGAGCTACTATCAACACGAGCGTCACTTAAGGAAATGTTTTTAACCACTGTGGGCGGGTGTTCCCATTCTAGCTGCCAATGTGTGATTACCGCTCGTGTGACAGACCGGGCGATGGGGCCAATAGTCTATGACCAGAGCAGTTCTATAGTCCAAAAAATAACCAATCCACTACAGTGTATATGCGCATGCGCTGGAACTTAGATTATGATTTGTATATCCTACGCGCTCTGCGCATGTCTTGGTAACTTCTCTCTTTCCTACTGCGCATGCGCTAGAACTTTGATTATGTCTCGTGTCTCCAAGGTACTCTGCGCATGTCTGGAGACTTAGATTCCACTCCTCTTTTAGCAGTTCCCTACTGCGCATGAATTCTAACTTAGCCTTCAGCGCGCTTTTGTAGGATTTAATGTGCATGCGGCCAGAAATAGAATCCATTTTCCAGGTATCCTTCTGCGCATGAGCGCTGGCTTTGACTCATAATGCCGAGTTCCTCTTTTTTTGCTCATGCGTAAGGACTTTGATTAATTTCCAGAATACCCAGGATACTATGCGCATGTCTTTGGACATTGATTTTACCTCTCCTATCCCAATACCTACAGGTGAAACAAAAATTTGAATATCGTGCAAAGTTCACTTATTTCAGTAATGCTACATAAAAGAAGAAACTAACATATGAGACTCATTACATGCAAAGCGAGATATTTCAAGCCTTTATTTGCTATAATTTGGATGATTATGGCTTACAGCTTATGAAATCCCAAAGTCACAATCTCAGGTCCCCTTTGCTCAGGGGGTATGGATTAATTAGCTGACTAGAGTCTGACACTTTTAGCCTAGAATATTGAACCTTTTCACAAAATTCTAATTTTAAGCTGTATTAACTCAATTCCTTTTAATTTGCATTACTGAAATAAATGGACTTTTGCCGATATTCAAATTTTTTGAGTTTCACCTGTATTGCTACTGCGCATGGGTACTATCTTTTACTTCATTTTGCCCACATACGGCATCATGCGCATGCACCCGAACATAGATTTACAAAAGGAACAATCTCCACGGGGTGCTGAGCCTCGATATTTTTCCCTTGTTACCACGTTCCTGGCTTTGTCCTCACACAGATGACTATGGAACAATTGACCCTTCAAGTTTGGGCCTCTCCTGTATGTTATACACGGATTCGGGGTAAGTACCAATCTTAGATCTCTATCTGATTGTATAATATGCCAGTACCTCTTCAATATCTGACATATCTTTCTGTTGTATCCATCATATGTCCCTATACATCTGATGGTTTCATTACTTTTAGGTGCTATTTTATTACGTAGGTGCCCTCCATCTGTCCTCTTAGCTCTATTAAAGGCCTTTTTCAGGGGGCTAGTAGGGTAGCCCCTATTTTTGAACCTTTGAAACAGTTGTTCACTTTCTTTATTGAAGGGTAGCTCATCCGAGTAGTTTTGTCGTGCCCTAAGATATTGACCCGTGGGAATTCCCCTTTTCAGGGGAGAAAGGTGCCAGCTCGTCCAGTGCAGGTAGCTATTTGTCGACGTAGGTTTCCTATTTACCTCTGTGTCCAGATGCCCATCCTCTGCTATCTTTATTTTCAGGTCTAGAAACACTATCTCCTTATTCTGAATCTCATAGGTGTTTTTAATTCCTATATCATTATTATTCAGTGCTTGAGTGAAATCATAAAAAAGTGAATGACCGCCATCCCATAGGACGAGAATGTCGTCTATATATCTGCCCCAAAACGCTATGTGGCAGACATATGACGACATCTCGTCCGTGAACACCTTATTAATCTTCCCACCACCCTAAAAAAAGATTTGCAGAAGTTGGGGCACATGACGTCCCCATTGCGGTCCCAGTAATCTGCTTATAGAAGTGTCCTTGAAAAATAAACAAATTGTGCTCCAAAATAAACTCCAATAAGGATAAAACAAACCCATTGTGTTGTTTAAAATTTTAACTTCTCGTGCTGAAATAATAATCCACCGCGTGTAATCCTAGTGGGTGTTGTATATTACTATAGAGCGATTCTAGACTCGCTAAAATAGTATTCAGTGTCAGTGTAATGTCATTTATCTTCAGGAGACGATCTTTTGTGTCCTTAATGTAGTAAGGCAAGGTGGTTACGAAGGGTCTCAATATCTGATCCACATATTCACTGATCGCCTGTGTTAAATTATCATTGCCTGAGACTATGGGTCTCCCTGGGATAGGTCTCTTATTCTTATCCACCTTTGGTAAAGCGTAAAACTTGAAATTGTAGGATTTTTGTTGAAAAGATACTGAAATTCATCTTTCGTTATCAGATTCCCCTGACGTGCTTCAAGGAGGAGGTTTCTTAATTTCTCCAGATATTCCTTTGTAGGGTCATTTTGTAGCAATTTCCTGAAATTGTGCAAAAGGCGGGGTATTTTTTGATTTATAGTTTTAAAGTAGAGAAAGGGGGTCAGGAATAATCTGATACCCCTCATTCTCCTTCAGGAGATCTTCCAGTGTTTCCACACATTTTCTTTCATTTTCAAAGATTCTACGTACATCATATTCTGCTTGTTTATGTGTCTTATGCAGGGCTAATTTCCGTGAAACTTCACATTTTAGCAGGTCTGCATGTATGTATGGACAGCAGAACCTATCACACTACCTAACACACTGCACTACAACAGCTACACTATATCAGGAGTAACTAATATATCATATGGGGTAACGCCATCCCGGTTTGGATACACTAGCTCTTCTAGTGAGTCTCCTCTGTATACGGTCATCATTATTTCTTTATGGTTAGCGGTCTATAAGATGTTATGTCCCTGTCTTGGGCTCTACATGTTTCTGTGATGTTTGCAGTCCAGACTGCTGCTGCTATATTTGGTAGTGACTTCACCGTCCTACACAGAGATGCCTATTTTGTGTAATATATGAGACTCAGACATATTTATATAGACTTTTATAAATATTGATGATTAGATTGTTACTTATAGCTAAGTGTACCACTGGGATGGTGGTTTTTCTTGCTGTTACCTTTTTAAATATAACGTCCTTTATGTATGTATTTATGTCACTTAATAAAGTATATATTTTTTGCATTTGTACCTTTGGGCTTCCGTTTTTGTAGGTCTTTGTTATATCATGATATAACCTACACTGACTATCTGTATTATATATATATATAAATATCTATCTAATGTAGTGTGGAAAGCACAGAGCACAGCAATGATACTGCTCTCTCTCTCTCTCTCTCTCTCTCTCTCAGAGCTTTAAAAAACTGTAGAAAATGGCTGCTGGGGAGGTTCTTATATAGTAAGGGTTAGGCAACTTTCCTATTGGTTGCTAGGGATGTTGCTAAGCTCAGACAAAGACATTGCAGCCTTCTCATTGGCCCACAAGCAAGAAGTGGGGAGGGATCATGGGTTCAAATGAAAAAAAATCTAGAATATTCGAAAATACAAATATATATCACTATATTCTAAATATTCGCGAATATTTCAAAGTGCCGATATTCGCGATTAATATTTGCGATTTGATTATTCGCGCCCAACACTATTGCCTGACCCTAGAAGAACATCAGTGTAAGGACTGCCACTGTGAATAATTATTTCAATCAGAGCCACTACCATTCCCATCCTTCCGGGACTTGCGGCACATTCACTTTGCTCATTGTCAGCAGCATATTCCCTGTTTACACAGGAAGATTGGTGGCCAGGCATTTTTATAGCTATATAAAAGTCCACTGTAAGAAACACTAAACAGATATGAAGGGATGTTGAGAAGTTCCTAGCTTTGACCCCTTCCCATTGAAATTGAAAAATGAATTTGCAAGTTGGCACTAAAAGTATTAGAATGGGCCCCTTATTGTGTATAGTTCTTTTGGTACATGAAATGTATAGCCTGGGGAGAATGGGGCAGTTTGGATTGGGTATGAGCGGTGTTTTGTTTCCTTTATGTATTTTAATTTATATATATATATTTTTTAATCTGTTAACTGCTGAAAAGTAATATATGTAGTCTAAACTACCCCCTATCTGCCATCACCAACTGCAGCAATATTTTTTAGGTTTTTCCAAGACTTAAATACTGATGACCTATCCTCAGGATTGGTGGGGGTCTGACACACGGGGCCAACCCGCCCCCGATCAGCTGTTTGAGAAGGCACTGCCACTCTGTGAGCGGCGCGGCATTCTCTCAGCTACCAAGCACAGCACCAAACAGAGTATAGCGGCTGTGATTGGTATTGCACTCAGCCCCATTCACTTCTATGGGGCTGAGCTGGGATTAGGCAACGTGAACCCGCAGTGAGGAGGTGCAAGCAAAATGGACGAAGGTTTTTATATCCCTGTTTTTGATATAAGTGTTTTACCTTTCATCAACTAAAGGACACTAACTTAATATATTCCTGGTTTTACATACAGTATCTGACAAAAGTGAATACACCCCTCACATTTTTGTAAATATGTTATAATATCTTTTCATGGGACAACACTGAAGATCTGACACTTTGATATAATGTAAAGTAGTCAGTGTACAGTTTGTATAACCGAGTGAATTCCCTCAAAATAACTCAACACACAGCTATTAACTTCTAACCCGCTGGCAAACAAAAGTGAGTATACCCCTAAATGAAAATGGCCAAATTGTGCCCAAAGTGTTAATATTTTTTGTGGCCACCATTACTTTCCAGCACTACCTTAACTCTCTTAGGCATGGAGTTCACTAGAGCTTCATAGGTTGCCACTGGGATCCTCTTCCACTTCTCCATGACGACATCACAGAGCTGGTGGATGTTAAAGACCTTGCGCTCCTCCACGTTCCACAGGTGCTCAATAGGGTTTAGATCTGGAGACCAGTGATGGCCAGTTCGCCATGTTTGCCCGTGAACACATGCGGGCTGCCATCTTAAATCACAAGTCCGGCGATGCATAGGTAAGACCCAAACCATGAAATTCCCACCACCATGCTTGACTGTAGACAAGACACACGTGTCTTTGTAGTCCTTATCTGGTTGCCGCCACACACGCCTGACACCATCTGATCCAAGTTTATCTTGGTCTCATTAGACCACAGGGCATAGTTCAAATAATCCATGTCCTTACCCTGCTTCACTTCAGCAAACAGTTTGAGGGCTTTCTTGTGCATCATCTTTAGAAGAGGCTTCCTTTTAGGATGACAGCCATACAGACGAATTTGATGCACTGTGGGGCGTATGGTCTGAGCACTGACAGGCTGACCCCCCCACCCCCTTTTAACCTGTGCAGCAATGCTGGCAGCACTCATATGTCTATTTTGAAAAGACAACCTCTAGATATGACGCTGAGCACGTGCACTCAACTTCTTTGGTCAACCATGGTGAGGCCTGTTCTGAGTGTCTTGTTAAACTGCTGTATGGTCTTGGCCACCTTGCTCAGTTTCAGGGTGTTTGCAATCATTGGCCACCACAACAGAGGGTTAACCTGATCTTAGTTTTGAATGGTGAGTATAGTAAGTGAATGTTTAATAGAAATTGTGTGTTTTTGGGACTATGATATGAAAAAGTAAAAATGCCTGTGGAATATCTACTGGATAATCTTTAATCATTCAGGTGGAAGAAAGTGGAGGATTTTCCCCAGAGCTAGTAGAGTGCATCTAATGTATTTAGAGTGTAATCATGTTTGACAGAGATGATGCACTTTATGTATTAGAAAAATAACTTATGAAGACAGCACCAGTGCCCAATACTTATTCCACAATGCACGGCTCCCCGTGGACAGACTTATCGCCTCTGGATCTGCAGGAAAAAAGTATGTAGCCAGAATCTTTACCTTGTGTCTTTTATTCTATACTAGAGTTGAGCGAACACCTGGATGTTCGGGTTCGAGAAGTTCGGCCGAACATCCCGGAAATGTTCGGGTTCGGGATCCGAACCCGATCCGAACTTCGTCCCGAACCCGAACCCCATTGAAGTCAATGGGGACCCGAACTTTTCGGCACTAAAAAGGCTGTAAAACAGCCCAGGAAAGAGCTAGAGGGCTGCAAAAGGCAGCAACATGTAGGTAAATCCCCTGCAAACAAATGTGGATAGGGAAATGAATTAAATTAAAAATTAAATAAATAAAAATTAACCAAAATCAATTGGAGAGAGGTTCCATAGCAGAGAATCTGGCTTCCCGTCACCCACCACTGGAACAGTCCATTCTCAGATATTTAGGCCCCGGCACCCAGGCAGAGGAGAGAGGTCCCGTAACAGAGAATCTGTCTTCATGTCAGCAGAGAATTAGTCTGCATGTCATAGCAGAGAATGAGGCTTCACGTCAGCCACCACTGCAACAGTCCATTGGCATATATTTAGGCCCAGCACCCAGGCAGAGGAGGGAGGTCCCGTAACAGAGAATCTGTCTTCATGTCAGCAGAGAATTAGTCTGCATGTCATAGCAGAGAATGAGGCTTCACGTCAGCCACCACTGCAACAGTCCATTGGCATATATTTAGGCCCAGCACACACACAGGCAGAGGAGAGAGGTCCCGTAACAGAGAATCTGGCTTCATGTCAGCAGAGAATCAGTCTGCATGTCATAGCAGAGAATGAGGCTTCACGTCAGCCACCACTGCAACAGTCCATTGGCATATATTTAGGCCCAGCACACACACAGGCAGAGGAGAGAGGTCCCGTAACAGAGGATCTGGCTTCATGTCAGCAGAGAATCAGTCTGCATGTCATAGCAGAGAATCAGGCTTCACGTCAGCCACCACTGCAACAGTCCATTGTCATAAATTTAGGCCCAGCACCCAGGCAGAGGAGAGAGGTCCCGTAACAGACAATCTGGCTTCATGTCAGCAGAGAATTAGTCTGCATGTCATAGCAGAGAATGAGGCTTCACGTCAGCCACCACTGCAACAGTCCATTGGCATATATTTAGGCCTAGCACACAGGCAGAGGAGAGAGGTCCCGTAACAGACAATCTGGCTTCATGTCAGCAGAGAATCAGTCTGCATGTCATAGCAGAGAATGAGGCTTCACGTCACCCACCACTGCAACAGTCCATTGGCATATATTTAGGCCTAGCACACAGGCAGAGCAGAGAGGTCCCGTAACAGACAATCTGGCTTCATGACAGCAGAGAATCAGTCTGCATGTCATAGCAGAGAATGAGGCTTCACGTCACCCACCACTGCAACAGTCCATTGGCATATATTTAGGCCTAGCACACAGGCAGAGCAGAGAGGTCCCGTAACAGACAATCTGGCTTCATGACAGCAGAGAATCAGTCTGCATGTCATAGCAGAGAATGAGGCTTCACGTCACCCACCACTGCAACAGTCCATTGGCATATATTTAGGCCTAGCACACAGGCAGAGCAGAGAGGTCCCGTAACAGACAATCTGGCTTCATGACAGCAGAGAATCAGTCTGCATGTCATAGCAGAGAATGAGGCTTCACGTCACCCACCACTGCAACAGTCCATTGGCATATATTTAGGCCTAGCACACAGGCAGAGCAGAGAGGTCCCGTAACAGACGATCTGGCTTCATGTCAGCAGAGAATCAGTCTGCATGTCATAGCAGAGAATGAGGCTTCACGTCAGCCACCACTGCAACAGTCCATTGGCATATATTTAGGCCCAGCACCCAGGCAGAGGAGGGAGGTCCCGTAACAGAGAATCTGTCTTCATGTCAGCAGAGAATTAGTCTGCATGTCATAGCAGAGAATGAGGCTTCACGTCAGCCACCACTGCAACAGTCCATTGGCATATATTTAGGCCCAGCACACACACAGGCAGAGGAGAGAGGTCCCGTAACAGAGAATCTGTCTTCATGTCAGCAGAGAATTAGTCTGCATGTCATAGCAGAGAATCAGGCTTCACGTCACCCACCACTGCAACAGTCCATTGGCATATATTTAGGCCCAGCACCCAGGCAGAGGAGGGAGGTCCCGTAACAGAGAATCTGTCTTCATGTCAGCAGAGAATTAGTCTGCATGCCATAGCAGAGAATGAGGCTTCACGTCAGCCACCACTGCAACAGTCCATTGGCATATATTTAGGCCCAGCACACACACAGGCAGAGGAGAGAGGTCCCGTAACAGACAATCTGGCTTCATGTCAGCAGAGAATTAGTCTGCATGTCATAGCAGAGAATGAGGCTTCACGTCACCCACCACTGCAACAGTCCATTGGCATATATTTAGGCCCAGCACCCAGGCAGAGGAGGGAGGTCCCGTAACAGAGAATCTGTCTTCATGTCAGCAGAGAATTAGTCTGCATGTCATAGCAGAGAATGAGGCTTCACGTCACCCACCACTGCAACAGTCCATTGGCATATATTTAGGCCTAGCACACAGGCAGAGCAGAGAGGTCCCGTAACAGACAATCTGGCTTCATGACAGCAGAGAATCAGTCTGCATGTCATAGCAGAGAATGAGGCTTCACGTCACCCACCACTGCAACAGTCCATTGGCATATATTTAGGCCTAGCACACAGGCAGAGCAGAGAGGTCCCGTAACAGACGATCTGGCTTCATGTCAGCAGAGAATCAGTCTGCATGTCATAGCAGAGAATGAGGCTTCACGTCAGCCACCACTGCAACAGTCCATTGGCATATATTTAGGCCCAGCACACACACAGGCAGAGGAGAGAGGTCCCGTAACAGAGAATCTGTCTTCATGTCAGCAGAGAATTAGTCTGCATGTCATAGCAGAGAATCAGGCTTCACGTCACCCACCACTGCAACAGTCCATTGGCATATATTTAGGCCCAGCACCCAGGCAGAGGAGGGAGGTCCCGTAACAGAGAATCTGTCTTCATGTCAGCAGAGAATTAGTCTGCATGTCATAGCAGAGAATGAGGCTTCACGTCAGCCACCACTGCAACAGTCCATTGGCATATATTTAGGCCCAGCACACACACAGGCAGAGGAGAGAGGTCCCGTAACAGAGAATCTGTCTTCATGTCAGCAGAGAATTAGTCTGCATGTCATAGCAGAGAATGAGGCTTCACGTCAGCCACCACTGCAACAGTCCATTGGCATATATTTAGGCCCAGCACACACACAGGCAGAGGAGAGAGGTCCCGTAACAGACAATCTGGCTTCATGTCAGCAGAGAATTAGTCTGCATGTCATAGCAGAGAATGAGGCTTCACGTCACCCACCACTGCAACAGTCCATTGGCATATATTTAGGCCCAGCACCCAGGCAGAGGAGGGAGGTCCCGTAACAGAGAATCTGTCTTCATGTCAGCAGAGAATTAGTCTGCATGTCATAGCAGAGAATGAGGCTTCACGTCAGCCACCACTGCAACAGTCCATTGGCATATATTTAGGCCCAGCACACACACAGGCAGAGGAGAGAGGTCCCGTAACAGAGGATCTGGCTTCATGTCAGCAGAGAATCAGTCTGCATGTCATAGCAGAGAATCAGGCTTCACGTCAGCCACCACTGCAACAGTCCATTGGCATATATTTAGGCCTAGCACACAGGCAGAGGAGAGAGGTCCCGTAACAGACAATCTGGCTTCATGTCAGCAGAGAATCAGTCTGCATGTCATAGCAGAGAATGAGGCTTCACGTCAGCCACCACTGCAACAGTCCATTGTCATAAATTTAGGCCCAGCACCCAGGCAGAGGAGGGAGGTCCCGTAACAGACAATCTGGCTTCATGTCAGCAGAGAATTAGTCTGCATGTCATAGCAGAGAATCAGGCTTCATGTCAGCCACCACTGCAACAGTCCATTGGCATATATTTAGGCCTAGCACACAGGCAGAGGAGAGGTTCATTCAACTTTGGGTAGCATCGCAATATAATGGTAAAATGAAAATAAAAATAGGATTGAATGAGGAAGTGCCCTGGAGTCCAATAATATATGGTTATGGGGAGGTAGTTAATGTCTAATCTGGACAAGGGACGGACAGGTCCTGTGGGATCCATGCCTGGTTCATTTTTATGAACGTCAGCTTGTCCACATTGGCTGTAGACAGGCGGCTGCGTTTGTCTGTAATGACGCCCCCTGCCGTGCTGAATACACGTTCAGACAAAACGCTGGCTGCCGGGCAGGCCAGCACCTCCAAGGCATAAAAGGCTAGCTCTGGCCACGTGGACAATTTAGAGACCCAGAAGTTGAATGGGGCCGAACCATCAGTCAGTACGTGGAGGGGTGTGCACACGTACTGTTCCACCATGTTAGTGAAATGTTGCCTCCTGCTAACACGTTGCGTATCAGGTGGTGGTGCAGTTAGCTGTGGCGTGTTGACAAAAGTTTTCCACATCTCTGCCATGCTAACCCTGCCCTCAGAGGAGCTGGCCGTGACACAGCTGCCTTGGCGACCTCTTGCTCCTCCTCTGCCTTGGCCTTGGGCTTCCACTTGTTCCCCTGTGACATTTGGGAATGCTCTCAGTAGCGCGTCTACCAACGTGCGCTTGTACTCGCGCATCTTCCTATCACGCTCCAGTGCAGGAAGTAAGGTGGGCACATTGTCTTTGTAGCGTGGATCCAGCAGGGTGGCAACCCAGTAGTCCGCACAGGTTAAAATGTGGGCAACTCTGCTGTCGTTGCGCAGGCACTGCAGCATGTAGTCGCTCATGTGTGCCAGGCTGCCCAGGGATAAGGACAAGCTGTCCTCTGTGGGAGGCGTATCGTCATCGTCCTGCCTTTCCCCCCAGCCACGCACCAGTGATGGACCCGAGCTGCGTTGGGTGCCACCCCGCTGTGACCATGCTTCATCCTCATCCTCCTCCACCTCCTCCTCATCCTCGTCCTCCTCGTCCTCCAGTAGTGGGCCCTGGCTGGCCACATTTGTACCTGGCCTCTGCTGTTGCCAAAAACCTCCCTCTGAGTCACTTCGAAGAGACTGGCCTGAAAGTGCTAAAAATGACCCCTCTTCCTCCTCCTCCTCCTCCTCCTCCTGGGCCACCTCCTCTTCCATCATCGCCCTAAGTGTTTTCTCAAGGAGACATAGAAGTGGTATTGTAACGCTGATAACGGTGTCATCGCCACTGGCCATGTTGGTGGAGTACTCGAAACAGCGCAACAGGGCACACAGGTCTCGCATGGAGGCCCAGTCATTGGTGGTGAAGTGGTGCTGTTCTGTAGTGTGACTGACCCGTGCGTGCTGCAGCTGAAACTCCACTATGGCCTGCTGCTGCTCGCACAGTCTGTCCAGCATGTGCAAGGTGGAGTTCCACCTGGTGGGCACGTCGCATATGAGGCGGTGAGCGGGAAGGCCGAAGTTACGCTGTAGCGCAGACAGGCGAGCAGCAGCAGGATGTGAACGCCGGAAGCGCGAACAGACGGCCCGCACTTTATGCAGCAGCTCTGACATGTCGGGGTAGTTGTGAATGAACTTCTGCACCACCAAATTCAGCACATGCGCCAAGCAAGGGATGTGCGTCAAATTGGCTAGTCCCAGAGCTGCAACGAGATTTCGCCCATTATCACACACCACCAGGCCGGGCTTGAGGCTCACCGGCAGCAACCACTCGTCGGTCTGTTGTTCTATACCCCGCCACAACTCCTGTGCGGTGTGGGGCCTGTCCCCCAAACATATGAGTTTCAGAATGGCCTGCTGACGTTTACCCCGGGCTGTGCTGAAGTTGGTGGTGAAGGTGTGTGGCTGACTGGATGAGCAGGTGGAAGAAGAGGAGGAGGAAGCCGAGAAGGAGGAGGTGGCAACAGGAGGCAAAGAATGTTGCCCTGCGATCCTTGGCGGCGGAAGGACGTGCGCCAAACAGCTCTCCGCCTGGGGCCCAGCTGCCACTACATTTACCCAGTGTGCAGTTAGGGAGATATAGCGTCCCTGGCCGTGCTTACTGGTCCACGTATCTGTGGTTAGGTGGACCTTGCCACAGATGGCGTTGCACAGTGTACACTTGATTTTATCGGATACTTGGTTGTGCAGGGAAGGCACGGCTCTCTTGGAGAAGTAGTGCCGGCTGGGAACAACATACTGTGGGACAGCAAGCGACATGAGCTGTTTGAAGCTGTCTGTGTCCACCAGCCTAAATGACAGCATTTCATAGGCCAGTAGTTTAGAAATGCTGGCATTCAGGGCCAGGGATCGAGGGTGGCTAGGTGGGAATTTACGCTTTCTATCAAATGTTTGTGAGATGGAGAGCTGAACGCTGGCGTGTGACATGGTTGAGACGCTTGGTGACGGAGGTGGTGGTGGTGGTGTTGGTGGTACATCCCCTGTTTGCTGGGCGGCAGGTGCCAACGTTCCTCCAGAGGCGGAGGAAGAGGCCGAGGCGGCAGCAGCAGAAGAGGCCGAGGCGGCAGCAGCAGAAGAGGTAGCAGGGGGAGCCTGAGTTACTTCCTTGGTTTTAAGGTGTTTACTCCATTGCAGTTCATGCTTTGCATGCAGGTGCCTGGTCATGCAGGTTGTGCTCAGGTTCAGAACGTTAATGCCTCGCTTCAGGCTCTGATGGCACAGCGTGCAAACCACTCGGGTCTTGTCGTCAGCACATTGTTTGAAGAAGTGCCATGCCAGGGAACTCCTTGAAGCTGCCTTTGGGGTGCTCGGTCCCAGATGGCGGCGGTCAGTAGCAGGCGGAGTCTCTTGGCGGCGGGTGTTCTGCTTTTGCCCACTGCTCCCTCTTTTGCTACGCTGTTGGCTCGGTCTCACCACTGCCTCTTCCTCCGAACTGTGAAAGTCAGTGGCACGACCTTCATTCCATGTGGGGTCTAGGACCTCATCGTCCCCTGCATCGTCTTCCACCCAGTCTTGATCCCTGACCTCCTGTTCAGTCTGCACACTGCAGAAAGACGCAGCAGTTGGCACCTGTGTTTCGTCATCATCAGAGACATGCTGAGGTGGTATTCCCATGTCCTCATCATCAGGAAACATAAGTGGTTGTGCGTCAGTGCATTCTATGTCTTTCACCGCTGGGGAAGGGCTAGGTGGATGCCCTTGGGAAACCCTGCCAGCGGAGTCTTCAAACAGCATAAGAGACTGCTGCATAACTTGAGGCTGAGACAGTTTCCCTGGTATGCATGGGGGTGATGTGACAGACTGATGGGGTTGGTTTTCAGGCGCCATCTGTGCGCTTTCTGCAGAAGACTGGGTGGGAGATAATGTGAACGTGCTGGATCCACTGTCGGCCACCCAATTGACTAATGCCTGTACCTGCTCAGGCCTTACCATCCTTAGAACGGCATTGGGCCCCACCATATATCGCTGTAAATTCTGGCGGCTACTGGGACCTGAGGTAGTTGGTACACTAGGACGTGTGGATGTGGCAGAACGGCCACGTCCTCTCCCAGCACCAGAGGGTCCACTAACACCACCACGACCATGTCCACGTCCGCGTCCCTTACTAGATGTTTTTCTCATTGTTATGGTTCACCACAACAACAAATATATTATTTGGCCCAATGTATTGTATTCAAATTCAGCGGGATATAAATTTGAGGCCTAGTATTTAGGCGCTGGGTGACCGGTATGGATTTAGTGACAGAATTAGACTTGGAAATGCACAGAAGCGTGTGTGTGAAGTTATTCTGAATGACCCTATGTGCACCTTGAATATTATATACCCTTTTAGGGATAGATTTCAAATAGCTCTGATATAGCAGAAACCACTAAATTATGAAATTGCTAAATTGGGAATTGTATTTCAACCCAGAACAAGAAATGTGCTTGAACGGACACTAAATAACTCGCCCAGCTACAGCACTAGGGACAGATTTAGCTGGATATAAATTTGAGGCCTAGTATTTAGGCGCTGGGTGACCGGTATGGATTTAGTGACAGAATTAGACTTGGAAATGCACAGAAGCGTGTGTGTGAAGTTATTCTGAATGACCCTATGTGCACCTTGAATATTATATACCCTTTTAGGGATAGATTTCAAATAGCTCTGATATAGCAGAAACCACTAAATTATGAAATTGCTAAATTGGGAATTGTATTTCAACCCAGAACAAAAAATGTGCTTTGACGGACACTAAATAACTTTCCCAGCCACAACAGGACAGCGTTAACGAGAGATTTAGCAGGATATAAATTTGAGGCCTAGTATTTAGGCGCTGGGTGACAGGTATGGGTTTAGTGACAGAATTAGACTTGGAAATACACAGTAGCGGGTGTGTGTGAAGTTATTCTGAATGACCCAATGTGCACCTTGAATATTATATACCCTTTTAGGGATAGATTTCAAATAGCTCTGATATAGCAGAAACCACTAAATTATGAAATTGTTAAATTGGGAATTGTATTTAAACCCAGAACAAAAAATGTGCTTTGACGGACACTAAATAACTTTCCCAGCCACAACAGGACAGCGTTAACGAGAGATTTAGCAGGATATAAATTTGAGGCCTAGTATTTAGGCGCTGGGTGACAGGTATGGGTTTAGTGCCAGAATTAGACTTGGAAATACACAGTAGCGGGTGTGTGTGAAGTTATTCTGAATGACCCAATGTGCACCTTGAATATTATATACCCTTTTAGGGATAGATTTCAAATAGCTCTGATATAGCAGAAACCACTAAATTATGAAATTGCTAAATTGGGAATTGTATTTCAACCCAGAACAAGAAATGTGCTTGAACGGACACTAAATAACTCGCCCAGCTACAGCACTAAGGACAGATTTAGCGGGATATAAATTTGAGGCCTAGTATTTAGGCGCTGGGTGACAGGTATGGGTTTAGTGCCAGAATTAGACTTGGAAATACACAGTAGCGGGTGTGTGTGAAGTTATTCTGAATGACCCAATGTGCACCTTGAATATTATATACCCTTTTAGGGATAGATTTCAAATAGCTCTGATATAGCAGAAACCACTAAATTATGAAATTGCTAAATTGGGAATTGTATTTCAACCCAGAACAAGAAATGTGCTTGAACGGACACTAAATAACTCGCCCAGCTACAGCACTAAGGACAGATTTAGCGGGATATAAATTTGAGGCCTAGTATTTAGGCGCTGGGTGACAGGTATGGGTTTAGTGCCAGAATTAGACTTGGAAATACACAGTAGCGGGTGTGTGTGAAGTTATTCTGAATGACCCAATGTGCACCTTGAATATTATATACCCTTTTAGGGATAGATTTCAAATAGCTCTGATATAGCAGAAACCACTAAATTATGAAATTGCTAAATTGGGAATTGTATTTCAACCCAGAACAAGAAATGTGCTTGAACGGACACTAAATAACTCGCCCAGCTACAGCACTAAGGACAGATTTAGCGGGATATAAATTTGAGGCCTAGTATTTAGGCGCTGGGTGACAGGTATGGGTTTAGTGCCAGAATTAGACTTGGAAATACACAGTAGCGGGTGTGTGTGAAGTTATTCTGAATGACCCAATGTGCACCTTGAATATTATATACCCTTTTAGGGATAGATTTCAAATAGCTCTGATATAGCAGAAACCACTAAATTATGAAATTGCTAAATTGGGAATTGTATTTCAACCCAGAACAAGAAATGTGCTTGAACGGACACTAAATAACTCGCCCAGCTACAGCACTAGGGACAGATTTAGCTGGATATAAATTTGAGGCCTAGTATTTAGGCGCTGCGTGACAGGTATGGGTTTAGTGACAGAATTAGACTTGGAAATACACAGTAGCGGGTGTGTGTGAAGTTATTCTGAATGACCCAATGTGCACCTTGAATATTATATACCCTTTTAGGGATAGATTTCAAATAGCTCTGATATAGCAGAAACCACTAAATTATGAAATTGCTAAATTGGGAATTGTATTTCAACCCAGAACAAGAAATGTGCTTGAACGGACACTAAATAACTCGCCCAGCTACAGCACTAGGGACAGATTTAGCTGGATATAAATTTGAGGCCTAGTATTTAGGCGCTGGGTGACCGGTATGGATTTAGTGACAGAATTAGACTGGGATATGGCCAAAAAATAAACAGACTATTGCTGGTTAAATGCACTTGGTGTGACAGCTTCACCCTGATGTAGGCTTTAGCCAAAAAACAACCACACCATTGAGGGTTAAATGCACTTGGTGACAGGCGCAGCTTGCCCCTGATTTAGTATATGGCCAAAAAATGAACAGACTATTGCTGGTTAAATGCACTTGGTGTGACAGCTTCACCCTGATGTAGGCTTTAGCCAAAAAACAACCACACCATTGAGGGTTAAATGCACTTGGTGACAGGCGCAGCTTGCCCCTGATTTTGTATATGGCCAAAAAATGAACAGACTATTGCTGGTTAAATGCACTTGGTGTGACAGCTTCACCCTGATGTAGGCTTTAGCCAAAAAACAACCACACCATTGAGGGTTAAATGCACTTGGTCGCAGCTTGTGCTGGCGCACCACAAGACACAAAATGGCCGCCGATCACCCCAGAAAAATGTGACTGACAAACGGTCTGTGCAGCCTAAAAACAGTGAGCAATTGAGGATCAGCAGCTCAATGATCCACAGCTGCAGATCGATCAGTTAATCAAGTCCTTTGGAGGAGTTAATCTGCCTAATCTCGCCCTACTGTCGCAGCCGCAACCTCTCCCTACGCTAATCAGAGCAGAGTGACGGGCGGCGCTATGTGACTCCAGCTTAAATAGAGGCTGGGTCACATGGTGCTCTGGCCAATCACAGCCATGCCAATAGTAGGCATGGCTGTGATGGCCTCTTGGGGCAAGTAGTATGACGCTTGTTGATTGGCTGCTTTGCAGCCTTTCAAAAAGCGCCAAGAAAGCGTCACAAAAGCGCGAAGAAAGCGACGAACACCGAACCCGAACCCGGACTTTTACGAAAATGTCCGGGTTCGGGTCCGTGTCACGGACACCCCAAAATTCGGTACGAACCCGAACTATACAGTTCGAGTTCGCTCATCCCTATTCTATACCCATCAGTACATCGTGATGTACTGATGGGTATGGAATAAAAGACGCAAGGTGAAGATGCTGGCTACAGACTCTTTTTTTCCTGAACTTTATGTATTAGTCCTTATCATATAGGCAGTTCCTACAAAAGCTAGTGTGCCTTGGTTTGGATTGACCTCATCCTTAATCACCATGGTTGCTTTCAACCTGCATACAGCTCCCACTCTTAAGAAGGACTGCAAGATTAGACAACAGGTCCAAGGATAAAGCCACCATTCTTTCCTGAAAGGCATTGAAGAGGGGTCAGACAAGCTCTCAATCTCTTATCCATAGATGGCGGCTTATTGACCGGCACCAGGACTGGATACTCTTTGGCCTTTTTTATTTCCAACCGGTATGTTATCATTGGAAATGTTTGATAGATTTTGTATAAAATAATGTACGGTAAATGGTGATCCGATTTTAGAAATGGAATAAATTTTATGTGATTGCAAAGTGCAATGTAGACATGAACATTTGGAAGTGTTTTGTGGCTATGGGACCTTACTGCACCTTGGAATGTCTCTGATTTTGTCATGCAGATTTTCTTTCTAGATCCATTACATTCCAAGTTACAGAGCTACTCTCCTCCAGATGTTCAGTTGATAACCCCATAATATTCCATGATATGGACCTCAATCAGTTAGCAATGGAGAACTTTGATAATAGTTCATTTATTTACGGTATCTACCCAACTAACTCCATTACTACTGCTGTAATAACAAATTTAAAGCGCGCCTCCAGATATAACTTACTTTTTGCAGACAGATTGTTGTAATTGTTTCCACATCTTTTCCGATCCTGAATCATGCACTGCCCGATTTCCATGTTGCTTCTTGTGGATAAAGTTCAAGATATCACAGAAAGGCAAGAATAGTGTGCACAAAGCCTCTCTGGTTTCTATATGCAGAATACAACCTATACCGCAAAGATCATAATAGTAGTACAGCAAGGTCCTGTAGAGCATTGCCAAACCAGGAAGATGCTGTAGTGGGCATGCTCGGTCTGCAGCTATGTAATACATATGCTTTAGTTATATACAGAAATATACAATTTTCTTGCTGTGTTCAGCAGAATTTATAAATGAAAACTTTGTATATTGCAAAACAGACTAGAACTACGCATTGTTTTAGCATATACTATATGTGCCAGTATGTGCATCTTGTCCTGCACTTATCTAAAACCATCTAAGGCTTTTTATTTGCACTATGTGACAATTCTTTTGTTATATGTATGCACATTGTATTTTTTCAGCAAAGTGTTACACTTTCAGGGCGTTATGTCCCTGGATCCCAGTACGTGTGCTCATTGGCATTATAACAGCACTATAAGGCAAATGATGTGACTGGGCAAGGTACATCAGTATGCACTAAGGGGGTAATTTATCAATCTAGTGTGAAGTAGAACTGGCTTAGTTGCCCATAGCAGCCAATCAGATTCCTCCTTTGATTTTTGACAGCTCCTTTGGAAAATGAAAGGTGGAATCTCATTGGTTGCTATGGGCAACTAAGCCAGTTCTGCGTTATATCAGTGTGATAAATGACCCCAAATGTCTGCAGGCAATGCATGACCATACATGAAAACTTTTTTTTTGAATACAGATACACCCCTTTTATAAACCAGACCCCGTTGTGTGGTCCATGCCCCTTTTCATGGCACGGCCATCTGATCAGTGTGCTTTTGGATGGCAAGGCTGTATACTGTGGCAAAAAATACCATGGTTTCTGCCGCTGTTGTTCACTTTGTAATGCCATGGACTTGCTTGTCTTAATAAAGCCCCTGCTCTGGCGGTGGATCGCTGAAGTTATAAGAAGGCGCCGGCCTCTATTTAACTTTGCCGCATCCAGTGCCAATCTAAATGTAAGCCAGCTTTTTAGCTGTGTTACATTTAGACCTTTTTCTAAGCCTAAGCCAGGCGTAGAAACTGGGAAATGAGACAGGTAATGAAAGTTTTTGGAACCGCGCTGCTCTGGACTATAGTCTCCGGTCAACAGTGGATGGTGCCGGGCTCCAGCACCTTTCCTTTCCACCCAAAAAGGTCCGATCTTCCACAGATAGTTTCCTCTATAGGGTTCAAGGAAATTGGTACAATAGTGAAGCACCCTTTGGCTTGATGTTTTTAAAAGGTTTTATTGTACTCACAAGAGTCGATCAACAAAAGGCATATATCAATAGATACAATCGTCTCGTTTCTGCCCGACCCGGGTTTCGCTGCCTCGCTTCTTCAGGGGCGACAACTACGCATATGCGCAGTGGGGCCCTTTAAATAGCCCAGCTTGTCTCAATATATGAGCCGGTGATGATCCGGATCAAATCCCAACATTGCAAAAACATAAAGTTTCCAATCATACATTTTACAAGTATCTTCATATACCTTCACATTCAACGTAAAAATTAAAAAATATAAATAGATATAAAATTATATAAAAGCTCTTGCTGTTATGAACAACTTAATCTCCAACACATTTATCTCTTATTCATCATTACTTTATACACCGCAGTATTATTTGGTGGATATCTTCAATAATCCACCCCACTTAGTTCACCTACAACATAACATAAATCGTCCAATTCGCGATATACTCTATACTTGAATATTCATAGAGCCGTCATTTATACTCCACCCACTTCTGTGACGTTGCTTGGGTGCTCCGAGCCCCGCCTCCCCCCTCCGACATCCGCGTCACACTCCGTCATCATGACGTCGTTCGAAGGTCCTCAAGGAGCAGGGTCAGGAGAACCAAAACAACGCCACTAGTCGGGATGTTTTACAGTAAGCATGGTTTTAAATCAAATTCAATATTTAACCCACCTGGCTGTAGGGTTCCTAACTGGTAAATCCACTCAACCTCCTTTTTATTGATTTGTGCCAGTGAGTCCTCCCCTCGCCAATGTGGCTTAACTATTTCTACACCAGCAAATCTTAGACCCCTCGGATTTTTTTCATGCGCAAGTTTGAAATGGGCGGATACACTGTGGGTCATCAGACCTTTTCTAATGTTCCGTACGTGCTCCTGTATTCTGGTTTTGAGCTTCCTTACTGTCCTGCCCACGTACTGGAGTCCACAAGCGCACTCCAGTACGTATATAATATTCTCATTCTCACAGGAACAGTTTCCTCTTATACGGAACTCCATTCCATTTTTTTGGGATGTTATACAACTGATGTTTATCTGTCGTTCTTTTGTATTCCTATGTTTACATCCTGCGCAAAACCCACACCAGGTGAATTTTCCTCCTTCTTTCTTTGACTTAATGTTAACTGGAGGGATAGCACTATGTACAAGTTTTGTTCTGATGCTAGCCGCTTTCTTAAAGATAAAGGAGGGATTGTCTGGTATCGTTTTTCCTAATACTGGATCGTTTTTAAGTACCGTATTTTTCGCCCTATAAGACGCACCGGCCCATAAGACGCACCTAGGTTTTTGGGGAGGAAAATAAGAAAACCATTTTTTTTAACCAAAAGGTGTGCTGTGTGTTTGGTGGGTTTGGAACTAATGGTGGTCTGTGGATGGCACTATTACTGGGGATCTGTGGATGACTGACACTGTTATGGGGGGGATCTGTGGATGACGGACACTGTTATGGGGGATCTGTGGATGACGGACACTGTTATGGGGGGATCTGTGGATGACGGACACTGTTATGGGGGGATCTGTGGATGATGGACACTGTTATGGGGGGATCTGTGGATGACAGACACTGTTATGGGGGGATCTGTGGATGACAGACACTGTTATGGGGGGATCTGTGGATGACAGACACTGTTATGGGGGGATCTGTGGATGACGGACACTGTTATGGGGGGATCTGTGGATAACTGACACTGTTATGGGGGGGGATCTGTGGCTTGCACTGTTACAGGGGGGGGGGGTCTGTGGCTGACACTGTTACAGGGGGGGATCTGTGGATGGCACTGTTACAGGGGGATCCGTGGATGGCACTGTTATGGGCTGGGGGGGGGTCTGTGGGTGGCACTGTTATATATGTGCCATCCACAGACCCCCCAGCCCATAACAGTGCCATTCACAGATCCCCCCCCCCCCCTGTAACAGTGCCATCCACAGATCGCAATCCAAACCGCCCCCCACCCCCTCCCACCCGCCGCCGCACAAAATATAAGTTGTCATATGGAATTAATAGTTATTAAACATGCCCCCCAACTGCTATTACTACCTTTCATCCTAATCGCTGCTGTAGAAATCAGGCAGGCAGGACGGCCGGCGCGTCTCACTGACGTCACTTGCCTGCGCCGCCTACTTCATTCATAAAGTAGGCGGCGCAGGCACGTGACACGAGTTACGCTGCCGCCCGCCCGCCTGGCCTGAATTCTACAGCAGCGATTAGGAGGTAAGGTAGTAATAGCAGTTGGGGGGCATGTTTAATAACTATTACTTCAATATGAGATCTTATATTACTATACCGGAGCGGCGGGTCGGTGCTGTACTACACTGACTGCACCGCCCCGCCGCTATTGCCGGCCCCCAGCTTCTCCCAGTCCCTCCCCGAGTCCCCGCTCTACTCATACATCGCAGCTTGCGATGTAAAAGTGGCAGCATTCGCCCCATAAGACGCAGGGGCATTTCTCCCCCATTTTGGGGGAAGAAAAAGTGCGTCTTATGGGGCGAAAAATACGGTATCCCCCAGTTTTTTCACAAAAGAAAATTTATAATCTCTCTCACCCTTTTTCACTTTTTCTCTCGTATCTTTACCCTCTTCCCTTTTTTCTACTTCCACAGTTTCTATGCATATGTCTAGATCTGCCCTATCATAACCCCTTTCAATGAATCTGTTTTTTAACACATTGCTTTGCATTCGGTAGTCTTCAACTTTCGTAATAGTTATTAAAAATCCAGATCTAACTATTAAACCAGCGGATAAAGGGGGGGGGGGGGAGTTATAATGAACAAAGAGAAATATGAAGCAGAAATGGCAAGATTGGTATCGGACGGAACAACCTATAGAAAACTGAAAAGTAACCCCACCCAAGAATATAAAAAGATTCTGGATGGAATCTTGAGAGAGGGCTTCAGAAAAGGAATATTAAATAAAAAAGAGTATGAGTATCTCACCGTACCATTCCCTCTAGTACCAGTGATATATCATCTGCCAAAAGTCCACAAAAGTTTAATCGACCCTCCAGGGAGGCCGATAATTTCGGGCCTGAACTCACTGACATGCAGGATCACCGAATACATTGATTTTTACTTGCAGGGGTATGTGGTGCAGAACCCCTCGCACTTGAAGGACACCGGAGCCGTGTTACAACTTATTAAAGAACTAAGCCCCCTGACTGTAGATACATGGATGGCCACAATTGATGTGGCATCTCTGTATACGGTCATTCCGAAGAAGTTAGGTATGGAAGCTGTAGAGAGTAGGATTAAAAAAGATGTGAAATTAGGAGACCTACAGGGAACTTTTATCCTGGAATGCCTCAGTTATTGCCTTGATCATAATTACTTTTGGTTTAAGGACTCGCACTATGTACAGTGCATCGGGACGGCGATGGGGGCGAAATTCGCCCCCAGCTTTGCCAACATTTTTATGGGGGCATGGGAGGAGACTTCCATCCTTCCCACACTAGGAGCGGACACCCCAGGGGGCAAACTGACCTTCTGGAGGAGATATATCGATGACTGTCTCCTAGTGTGGGAAGGAGGGAGAGAAGGCCTTGAGTCCTTCATATGCCAGTTGAACACCAATGATTGGAATTTAAAATTTGTGGGGGAAATTAGTAATGTCTCTGTCACCTTCCTAGATCTATGCATACGGATAGAAGATGGCCGCTTCATGACAAGTTCACATTTTAAGGACACAGATGTCAACTCTTATTTTGACATAAAGAGTTGTCATTATGGGCCCTGGCTCACGAATATACCGAAAGGACAATTCAAGAGGATGGCCCGTAATTGTACGAAAGTTGAAGACTACCGAATGCAAAGCAATGTGTTAAAAAACAGATTCATTGAAAGGGGTTATGATAGGGCAGATCTAGACATATGCATAGAAACTGTGGAAGTAGAAAAAAAGGGAAGAGGGTAAAGATACGAGAGAAAAAGTGAAAAAGGGATACCGTATTTTTCGCCCCATAAGACGCACTTTTTCTTCCCCCAAAATGGGGGAGAAATGCCCCTGCGTCTTATGGGGCGAATGCTGCCACTTTTACATCGCAAGCTGCGATGTATGAGCAGAGCGGGGACTCGGGGAGGGACTGGGAGGACCTTGGGGCCGGCAATAGCGGCAGGGCGGTGCAGTCAGTGTAGTATAGCACCGCCCCGCCGCTCCGGTATAGTAATATAAGATCTCATATTGAAGTAATAGTTATTAAACATGCCCCCCAACTGCTATTACTACCTTACCTCCTAATCGCTGCTGTAGAATTCAGGCCAGGCGGGCGGGCGGCAGCGTATCTCGTGTCACGTGCCTGCGCCGCCTACTTTATGAATGAAGTAGGCGGCGCAGGCAAGTGACGTCAGTGAGACGCGCCGGCCGGCCGTCCTGCCTGCCTGATTTCTACAGCAGCGATTAGGATGAAAGGTAGTAATAGCAGTTGGGGGGCATGTTTAATAACTATTAATTCAATATGACAACTTATATTTTGTGCGGCGGTGGCGGCGGGTGGGAGGGGGTGGGGGCGGTTTGGATTGCGATCTGTGGATGGCACTGTTACAGGGGAGGGGGGATCTGTGAATGGCACTGTTATGGGCTGGGGGGTCTGTGGATGGCACATATATAACAGTGCCACCCACAGACCCCCCCCCCAGCCCATAACAGTGCCATCCACGGATCCTCCTGTAACAGTGCCATCCACAGATCCCCCCCTGTAACAGTGTCAGCCACAGACCCCCCCCTGTAACAGTGCAAGCCACAGATCCCCCCCCATAACAGTGTCAGTTATCCACAGATCCCCCTATAACAGTGTCCGTCATCCACAGATCCCCCCATAACAGTGTCTGTCATCCACAGATCCCCCATAACAGTGTCTGTCATCCACAGATCCCCCCATAACAGTGTCCGTCATCCACAGATCCCCCCATAACAGTGTCCGTCATCCACAGATCCCCCCATAACAGTGTCCGTCATCCACAGATCCCCCCATAACAGTGTCCGTCATCCACAGATCCCCCATAACAGTGTCCGTCATCCACAGATCCCCCCCATAACAGTGTCAGTCATCCACAGATCTCCAGTAATAGTGCCATCCACAGACCACCATTAGTTCCAAACCCAAACACACAGCACACCTTTTGGTTAAAAAAAATTTTTTCTTATTTTCCTCCCCAAAAACCTAGGTGCGTCATATGGGCCGGTGCGTCTTATAGGGCGAAAAATACGGTACTTAAAAACGATCCAGTATTAGGAAAAACGATACCAGACAATCCCTCCTTTATCTTTAAGAAAGCGGCTAGCATCAGAACAAAACTTGTACATAGTGCTATCCCTCCAGTTAACATTAAGTCAAAGAAAGAAGGAGGAAAATTCACCTGGTGTGGGTTTTGCGCAGGATGTAAAAATAGGAATACAAAAGAACGACAGATAAACATCAGTTGTATAACATCCCAAAAAAATGGAATGGAGTTCCGTATAAGAGGAAACTGTTCCTGTGAGAATGAGAATATTATATACGTACTGGAGTGCGCTTGTGGACTCCAGTACGTGGGCAGGACAGTAAGGAAGCTCAAAACCAGAATACAGGAGCACGTACGGAACATTAGAAAAGGTCTGATGACCCACAGTGTATCCGCCCATTTCAAACTTGCGCATGAAAAAAATCCGAGGGGTCTAAGATTTGCTGGTGTAGAAATAGTTAAGCCACATTGGCGAGGGGAGGACTCACTGGCACAAATCAATAAAAAGGAGGTTGAGTGGATTTACCAGTTAGGAACCCTACAGCCAGGTGGGTTAAATATTGAATTTGATTTAAAACCATGCTTACTGTAAAACATCCCGACTAGTGGCGTTGTTTTGGTTCTCCTGACCCTGCTCCTTGAGGACCTTCGAACGACGTCATGATGACGGAGTGTGACGCGGATGTCGGAGGGGGGAGGCGGGGCTCGGAGCACCCAAGCAACGTCACAGAAGTGGGTGGAGTATAAATGACGGCTCTATGAATATTCAAGTATAGAGTATATCGCGAATTGGACGATTTATGTTATGTTGTAGGTGAACTAAGTGGGGTGGATTATTGAAGATATCCACCAAATAATACTGCGGTGTATAAAGTAATGATGAATAAGAGATAAATGTGTTGGAGATTAAGTTGTTCATAACAGCAAGAGCTTTTATATAATTTTATATCTATTTATATTTGTTAATTTTTACGTTGAATGTGAAGGTATATGAAGATACTTGTAAAATGTATGATTGGAAACTTTATGTTTTTGCAATGTTGGGATTTGATCCGGATCATCACCGGCTCATATATTGAGACAAGCTGGGCTATTTAAAGGGCCCCACTGCGCATATGCGTAGTTGTCGCCCCTGAAGAAGCGAGGCAGCGAAACCCGGGTCGGGCAGAAACGAGACGATTGTATCTATTGATATATGCCTTTTGTTGATCGACTCTTGTGAGTACAATAAAACCTTTTAAAAACATCAAGCCAAAGGGTGCTTCACTATTGTACCAATTTCCTTGAACCCTATAGAGGAAACTATCTGTGGAAGATCGGACCTTTTTGGGTGGAAAGGAAAGGTGCTGGAGCCCGGCACCATCCACTGTTGACCGGAGACTATAGTCCAGAGCAGCGTGGTTCCAAAAACTTTCATTACCTGCATTTCCAGTGTGAATACCTACCACACTACTCCGGAACCAGCAGCAGCACAAGTAATTTGTCCGTGCTAGGATACAGGACTGACTTTTTCATTGTTGTTTTATGGGAAATGAGACAGGCCTGCCGACCCGTCCCCTTCCCTGTTCACGCCACGCACACTTCATCAAACTGGCTTTCTCAATTAGAATTAGGCTTGTACAAGAATTTTCCACATTAAATACTGGTGACTAGTGCTTCAATCGTGGAGGTAAGGTGTTGATTGTATTTACATGACTGAAAATATTAGGTTTGATTAAACTTCCTGGAGAGAGGTGTTAGAGCCACATTGTAAGTGGCAGGCAGTAGATGTCACACCCCTCCACCACGATTCAAGCTTGGTTTCTCAAACTTAACATGACTAGCTTCTTTCACACCTCTTTGAACCAGTCCTCCTCTGTGTCTACGATGCAGACCTCGCTGTCCTCAAGCAAGTGTCCACAGTCCTTAAAAGGGTTTTCAGAAGATAGGTCATTAGTAAAAGTAGCTCGATCTAGTTAACAGCTGTGCTGACCACAGTGTTGGCTCCCCTTTTTTATTTACAGGTGGGGTACAGGGGTTAAAAAAAAGTACCTGTCACTAGATCGCCAGTGCCAACACCAAACTCTCTTCTCTTCTGCTTACCATCCCAACTGGACCAGAAAATTAAGTAGCTGGCTACACACATCACTGTTGCTGACCGATCAATGGCCTCAGGGGTGGCAGCGGTCACATGCGACATGGTTACATGTCACCGCTGAGACTATGAGGCTGAGCAGCAATGTGCATGTAGATGGCACATCACAATTCTGGTCCAGTGGAAGTCAGAAGCGAAGGAGAAGAAAGCTCAGTGCTAGAACTGGAGAACCGGTGACAGGTGAGTTTTTTGAGTCCTGTATCTTGCCTGTAAATATGAAAAGGGTTTCCGCTTTTCAGAGAACCCCGTACCAGCTGCTACTTTATACTATAGTATCATGTATTTTAAAAATCTTCTCAACAACTTCATACAGTATACTGGAACCAGAATAATATATACTTCATGCATAGTGTTTTTCAGATTTTTTTATTGATAAAAACTACACAAAAGCTATAACTGATCATAATAGTATTTAAAAAAAATTATACTCTCGTGATTTAACCTTGTCAAGAAAATCCAAATAAACCAATATAGGAATGATAATCCTTATATGTATGAGGGCCCAGATGAAGGCTTCCCACTGCCTGTTCTGCACCTTTTTTTATTTTTTATTTATTTTGTTTTGTTTCGTGAATTCTTATCCACCAGAGTGACTCTAATTGAGGCTGGTCTCTCCCCAATGTCATCCCCTGTGGCTGGCAGTCTGATAAAAAGCAAATCCTTCTAACAGGAAAAGAGAAAAGAAACACAGTTCAAAGAGATCCACTGGGTTATTCGACAGGAAACAAGAAGCATTCCCTACCCCAAAATCCCCAAAGTCTCCCCATTTTGGTTCATCTGTATTGGAACCATGCAACGTGTAGAAAAAAAAAGAAACCAATGTACAAGCAAATATTACTCCCGTACTCAACGGAAGTGGATCCAAAATTGGTTAAGAAATCCTTTGCGTGGATCCAGTGTTATGTTTTTATTTTATTATCTTATTAACTTTATTTTTCAAATTTTTTATTTTTTTTTACACCACTGGGGCTTAGGATAATACTTTAAAGCCAAAATAGACCCCATGCTGTTCCTAATTCATCCATTAGTGTTCCAGGGTCCGGCAACCAGAAGTCTGTTCCGCGCTCAATGTTTTTTAGTTTTGCGTTATTTATTGATTACACAAGCACGCAACGTCTTCAGGGCGCTCCAGACAACTGTAATCTGTTACTATGTGTTTGTCCGCGTCTTCTTCTCCCAAGATGCACACTCCAGGAACAAGACTCCTGATGTTATTGGTTTGGTATCCTCTCAATGTATATGGCAGGTGCTGCTGAGCGAGCTATGGTGGAGATGTAGCTCTGGTCCCTACTAAGCTCTAGGTTGGTGGTCTCTCTTTGCTCTTGAGATGTCCCATCATAGCCCTTATTTACAAGGAGTGTCTTGTGTGTCTGGCAATATCCGACCATGGGCTGGTCATAGCTGTAGTATGGTAGAGTCTTGATGTGCCGCGGAATCTGTTAATAGGCAAAGAAAAAAGAAAAAAATAATAATGATATTTTATATTTTCTGAAAAAAAATGAAATATTATAGTTATTCTACTACTATTAGACAACTCAGATAAGAAATAACATGAACAGTAAGTCTACATTTTATTACATGCAGATGTTGTTGCAATTTTTGTAGATTTCGCCCTATCCAATGCACAGGCATCCATGACAGATTGGAAATCCACAGCATGCCCTAAAATTCACACAGAGTTGTTTCAGGACCCCATTTTCTAGCATTGTACTGTACAAGGGATTACGGGGCACATTTACGAAGACCGCTGTTTTAGACGCCACTCTTATTAAGCCCCTGTAAAAGCAGTGGATAGCAGAAGTTATGTAGAGGTGATGGCTCTACATAACTTTGGCAGATCCATCGCTGATTCTAAATGAAGGCAACTTCTGAGCTGTCTTACATTTAAACTATTTTCTACGCCTAAGCGTTCATTCACACGTCCGTAGAGTATTGCGGATCCACAAATTGCAGATCCGCAATGCACCCGGCCGGCACTGCCATAGAAATGCCTATTCTTGTCGCAATTGCGGACAAGAATAGGACATGTTATATTTTTTTCCGGAGACGTGGACCGGAAGATCGTCGGCTTGCTCCGGAAATGCGGATGTGGAGAGCACTTAGTGTGCCCTCCGCATACATTCCGTCCCCATAGAGAATAAATGGGTCCGCATTTTGCGGAACGGATGCGGACCCATTTTTACGGACATGTGAATGGTGCCTAAACTCGGTGTAGAAAATTAAGAATAAGACTGTTCTGTCGGCTGGTTCCCTTCTTAGTGCACGCCATGTCCACTTTTCAAACCTGGCATGATCGGGTAAGAAGTAGCAGATTCTGCAGCAACATGACGTACATCAGAATCTGTGCCAGGTATATGCTACGAAAGTGGCGTATATCTGGTCATAAATGACCCCCTACATACCTTAGTGACAATCACCAAGCTGCTATGAGGTTCTAGGAGATACAGCTCTGGTTAGTCCCATCAACTTTTCGGTTGAGTGGTGGGAACATGTGTAGGACACTCCAATACAGAAGGGGGTTGTGGGTAGAGAATTAGCTCAAGGGTTAAAGGGGTATTCCTATAATAATGAGTTATGCCCTATCCAGTTGATAGGGTATAACTGCTACATAGTAGGGGTTTGACTACTTTATTTGGCTATGTCTGTCTGTCCCATAGAGTGGAAGGGCGCATGCTTGACTATTGTGCCTTTCAAACTGGGGACTTAAAACTCCCACTGTCATGATTAGAAAGGGTCTCAGCAGTCAGACCCCAACTGATCTAGCAGATACCTCGATCGAATGGATTGGGGATAATTTGTCATTATTGGAATACCTCTTACTAAAAAGGGTATGGTGGGGAAACAAACAAGAGGTCCTTATGTCCTTGGTGACAAAACCCAGGGACCACACTGGTGGCCCATTTAGAGCTTTGCAATGGAAAGCCTTCTCTTCTCTGATTTTGAGGAACAAATCCGCCACTTCTTAACATACCCTAATATAACCAAACACCAACTTTTTTCCTTGAATTGTTGTACAATCACAATACTGTATTACTGAGTCCATTCGTGTATGGTAAAAAGGAGTAATGATTCTACGTGCTACAATAAACAATCCTACGGATGTATCAGACGATAATCCAAGTGACATGTAACATCAAGTGACATAGATTCAAAGAAGAAGCAGAATCAAAGCCTGGTAATTAGCCGCCTTAAAAAAAAAAACAAGGTAGAAATGTACAGTAAGTGCAGCTAATTATTCTCTTATTTCTCCATTTCTATGTACTATTTATAAGTGCTTATGACATGGACCAATTATATATACTATGCAAGCATCTGCTGCAAATTTGTTACTAAAAGATCATCTTAAAGAAGAGCTAATAACTACATACAATTAAGAGTGCAATTAGACAATGCGGCCAAGCCATAGTAACCGTGCACCGCTTGGGGCTAATTGATGGGGTTTTGCAGCAAGTACAGATGAAGCACATGGCTTTTATCTGCTTAACCTGTATAAGTCCCAAAACCACAGAAATGAGTAGATAAACCACGTAGCCATAATACATTATGTGTAATAGAACGTTTAGAGAGGTTGTTCTGCTAAAAATATTCATTATTTTTCAAACCAGCACCTGGATCTGAATACTATTGCAATTGCACCTGCTGTTTTTTCTGTTTTCTCTGTCCACCTCTTTAACCTTGCTGAGGTGGACACACATGCTGAGTTTCATACTTCAACAGCCACCAGCCATACTGTATCTACTGTTAGGGCTCATTCAGATGGTTGTCTGCAAAACTGCGAATCCGTTTTTTTGCGGACAGTTTAGCGTGTCCGCAAAAAAAACAGATTGCATTCTGCATTTTTGAGGACCTATGGACTTCAATGGAGCCACATCCTTATTTTCACTGACAAATATAGGACATGTTTTATTTGCTTTGCAGAGCCATAGAATTAAAGAAAAGGATGCCATAGTAGGGAATAGGTCTTCATCTAATCTGCAAAAAGCGGATCTGCATTTTTGCGAACAGCATACGGCTGTCTGAATGAGCCCTTAGAAGCTGTTACAGGTACAGGGAGAGATCTGCAGCAGAAAGGACACATACCCTGAGCTGCAATAAGGAGAGAGTGCAGCAGAAATGACATGCCCTCTGAGCTGTGATAGGGAGACAGCTGAAAGAGAAAGCACCCACCCACTGAGAATGGACCAGCTGCCAGCTTGAAATAAATCTAGCAGAGCAGGTGGAGCAATGTGTCCTCAAAAAACTGATCCGCAAAAGATATGGATGACATCCGTGTGCATTCCGTATTTTGCGGAACGGAACAGCTAGCCCCTAATAGAACAGTCCTATCCTTGTCCGTAATGCGGACAATAATAGGACATGTTCAATTTTTTTGCGGAACGGTCACGGAAAGAAAATACGTTTGTGTGCATGAGCCCTTAGAATCACTGCACACTTCACTTCTTTGGGCAGTCACGGGGCCAAAACTTACCAAATGACTCAAGTGTAAACCTTACAGGTCGATGTTAGTGTCAAGAAGAAGCGCACTCCTTTTACACCGTCGTCAGCTGATTCCACATAGATGTCTATAGAACCTGCTCTATTTGAAGCTTATACAAGTAGAGCCCCCCGACAGAGTGGAGAGGGTGTCCGCAGTAAGTTTGTGTTGACGTCACTGACAATTTTGCCCTTCCTCTGATCCGTCAGAACAATAACCCCCCAAAAAACTGATCCTGTCTGTGGAGCATCCGCCTTCACTCGGTCAGCATTTGGTCAGTAATCCATCAGTATTGCTAATGCCAAAAAAACAGGAGTGGAACCAAAAGCGAGATGACCGAGTCAACAATTCAAGCACCGTTGGGTTACTGGTTAAGACAGGACCACTAGTTGACACCGGGAGCTCAGGCCTCTGGAAGTGACCCCTGCTGCCACTCACCCTTACTCTGCTGCGACCTGTGCCTGTGCCAGAAACATTTAGGCCTCTGCCACTCCCCTGTGTAGAGCCTGTCACTTCTCTGTCTGACATACTGTTAGATTAAATAAATAAAAAGGAAATTAAAACACAACAAAAAAGTTTGTAATTTTTTCACCAGACAACGGCTATTAAGCCTTTTTTGCCCAATACACACCAAAAAATGGATTTAGAACAAAATAACTGCACCGCTGAATGGCAAAAATATTTTACTATACACAACAAAAAGGGCTGTAATTTTCTCACTTCAACACACAATGGCTAATAAGCCCTTTTTTCGCCACTAATACAAGCCAAAAACTGCACCGCACAAGGGCAAATAAAACGTAGAAATATTTCCTTGTAATAAAACCTGTTAATGGCTGTAACACCCCAATAACAAGAACGTTTTGCTGAAATTACAGAGCTGTATAATGGCAATTTGGACCCACAGTCAGTGCTACAAGGTGTAATCGGATTGTTTCTATTACCCAGGCTGTAACCTCCCCTACTGAACCCTTGACCGGTGTATTGTCAAGTCACTTACACCCCCCCCCCCCCCTATAATTCTCACTCCTAACTAGGGATGAGCGAACTCGAACTGTATAGTTCGGGTTCGTACCGAATTTTGGGGTGTCCGTGACACGGACCCGAACCCGGACATTTTCGTAAAAGTCCGGGTTCGGGTTCGGTGTTCGTCGCTTTCTTCGCGCTTTTGTGACGCTTTCTTGGCGCTTTTTGAAAGGCTGCAAAGCAGCCAATCAACAAGCGTCATACTACTTGCCCCAAGAGGCCATCACAGCCATGCCTACTATTGGCATGGCTGTGATTGGCCAGAGCACCATGTGACCCAGCCTCTATTTAAGCTGGAGTCACATAGCGCCGCCCGTCACTCTGCTCTGATTAGCGTAGGGAGAGGTTGCGGCTGCGACAGTAGGGCGAGATTAGGCAGATTAACTCCTCCAAAGGACTTGATTAACTGATCGATCTGCAGCTGTGGATCATTGAGCTGCTGATCCTCAATTGCTCACTGTTTTTAGGCTGCCCAGACCGTTTGTCAGTCACATTTTTCTGGGGTGATCGGCGGCCATTTTGTGTCTTGTGGTGCGCCAGCACAAGCTGCGACCAAGTGCATTTAACCCTCAATGGTGTGGTTGTTTTTTGGCTAAAGCCTACATCAGGGTGAAGCTGTCACACCAAGTGCATTTAACCAGCAATAGTCTGTTCATTTTTTGGCCATATACAAAATCAGGGGCAAGCTGCGCCTGTCACCAAGTGCATTTAACCCTCAATGGTGTGTTTGTTTTTTGGCTAAAGCCTACATCAGGGTGAAGCTGTCACACCAAGTGCATTTAACCAGCAATAGTCTGTTCATTTTTTGGCCATATACTAAATCAGGGGCAAGCTGCGCCTGTCACCAAGTGCATTTAACCCTCAATGGTGTGGTTGTTTTTTGGCTAAAGCCTACATCAGGGTGAAGCTGTCACACCAAGTGCATTTAACCAGCAATAGTCTGTTCATTTTTTGGCCATATACTAAATCAGGGGCAAGCTGCGCCTGTCACCAAGTGCATTTAACCAGCAATAGTCTGTTTATTTTTTGGCCATATCCCAGTCTAATTCTGTCACTAAATCCATACCGGTCACCCAGCGCCTAAATACTAGGCCTCAAATTTATATCCCGCTAAATCTGTCCTTAGTGCTGTAGCTGGGCGAGTTATTTAGTGTCCGTTCAAGCACATTTCTTGTTCTGGGTTGAAATACAATTCCCAATTTAGCAATTTCATAATTTAGTGGTTTCTGCTATATCAGAGCTATTTGAAATCTATCCCTAAAAGGGTATATAATATTCAAGGTGCACATTGGGTCATTCAGAATAACTTCACACACACCCGCTACTGTGTATTTCCAAGTCTAATTCTGGCACTAAACCCATACCTGTCACCCAGCGCCTAAATACTAGGCCTCAAATTTATATCCCGCTAAATCTGTCCTTAGTGCTGTAGCTGGGCGAGTTATTTAGTGTCCGTTCAAGCACATTTCTTGTTCTGGGTTGAAATACAATTCCCAATTTAGCAATTTCATAATTTAGTGGTTTCTGCTATATCAGAGCTATTTGAAATCTATCCCTAAAAGGGTATATAATATTCAAGGTGCACATTGGGTCATTCAGAATAACTTCACACACACCCGCTACTGTGTATTTCCAAGTCTAATTCTGGCACTAAACCCATACCTGTCACCCAGCGCCTAAATACTAGGCCTCAAATTTATATCCCGCTAAATCTGTCCCTAGTGCTGTAGCTGGGCGAGTTATTTAGTGTCCGTTCAAGCACATTTCTTGTTCTGGGTTGAAATACAATTCCCAATTTAGCAATTTCATAATTTAGTGGTTTCTGCTATATCAGAGCTATTTGAAATCTATCCCTAAAAGGGTATATAATATTCAAGGTGCACATTGGGTCATTCAGAATAACTTCACACACACCCGCTACTGTGTATTTCCAAGTCTAATTCTGTCACTAAACCCATACCTGTCACCCAGCGCCTAAATACTAGGCCTCAAATTTATATCCCGCTAAATCTGTCCCTAGTGCTGTAGCTGGGCGAGTTATTTAGTGTCCGTTCAAGCACATTTCTTGTTCTGGGTTGAAATACAATTCCCAATTTAGCAATTTCATAATTTAGTGGTTTCTGCTATATCAGAGCTATTTGAAATCTATCCCTAAAAGGGTATATAATATTCAAGGTGCACATTGGGTCATTCAGAATAACTTCACACACACCCGCTACTGTGTATTTCCAAGTCTAATTCTGTCACTAAACCCATACCTGTCACCCAGCGCCTAAATACTAGGCCTCAAATTTATATCCCGCTAAATCTGTCCCTAGTGCTGTAGCTGGGCGAGTTATTTAGTGTCCGTTCAAGCACATTTCTTGTTCTGGGTTGAAATACAATTCCCAATTTAGCAATTTCATAATTTAGTGGTTTCTGCTATATCAGAGCTATTTGAAATCTATCCCTAAAAGGGTATATAATATTCAAGGTGCACATTGGGTCATTCAGAATAACTTCACACACACCCGCTACTGTGTATTTCCAAGTCTAATTCTGGCACTAAACCCATACCTGTCACCCAGCGCCTAAATACTAGGCCTCAAATTTATATCCCGCTAAATCTGTCCTTAGTGCTGTAGCTGGGCGAGTTATTTAGTGTCCGTTCAAGCACATTTCTTGTTCTGGGTTGAAATACAATTCCCAATTTAGCAATTTCATAATTTAGTGGTTTCTGCTATATCAGAGCTATTTGAAATCTATCCCTAAAAGGGTATATAATATTCAAGGTGCACATTGGGTCATTCAGAATAACTTCACACACACCCGCTACTGTGTATTTCCAAGTCTAATTCTGGCACTAAACCCATACCTGTCACCCAGCGCCTAAATACTAGGCCTCAAATTTATATCCCGCTAAATCTGTCCTTAGTGCTGTAGCTGGGCGAGTTATTTAGTGTCCGTTCAAGCACATTTCTTGTTCTGGGTTGAAATACAATTCCCAATTTAGCAATTTCATAATTTAGTGGTTTCTGCTATATCAGAGCTATTTGAAATCTATCCCTAAAAGGGTATATAATATTCAAGGTGCACATAGGGTCATTCAGAATAACTTCACACACCCGCTACTGTGCATTTCCAAATCTAATTCTGTCACTAAACCCATACCTGTCACCCAGCGCCTAAATACTAGGCCTCAAATTTATATCCTGCTAAATCTCTCGTTACCGCTGTCCTGTTGTGGCTGGGAAAGTTATTTAGTGTCCGTCAAAGCACATTTTTTGTTCTGGGTTGAAGTACAATTCCCAATTTAGCAATTTCATAATTTAGTGGTTCCTGCTATATCAGAGCTATTTGAAATCTATCCCAAAAAGGGTATATAATATTCAAGGTGCACATAGGGTCATTCAGAATAACTTCACACACACGCTTCTGTGCATTTCCAAGTCTAATTCTGTCACTAAATCCATACCGGTCACCCAGCGCCTAAATACTAGGCCTCAAATTTATATCCCGCTGAATTTGAATACAATACATTGGGCCAAATAATATATTTGTTGTTGTGGTGAACCATAACAATGAGAAAAACATCTAGTAAGGGACGCGGACGTGGACATGGTCGTGGTGGTGTTAGTGGACCCTCTGGTGCTGGGAGAGGACGTGGCCGTTCTGCCACATCCACACGTCCTAGTGTACCAACTACCTCAGGTCCCAGTAGCCGCCAGAATTTACAGCGATATATGGTGGGGCCCAATGCCGTTCTAAGGATGGTAAGGCCTGAGCAGGTACAGGCATTAGTCAATTGGGTGGCCGACAGTGGATCCAGCACGTTCACATTATCTCCCACCCAGTCTTCTGCAGAAAGCGCACAGATGGCGCCTGAAAACCAACCCCATCAGTCTGTCACATCACCCCCATGCATACCAGGGAAACTGTCTCAGCCTCAAGTTATGCAGCAGTCTCTTATGCTGTTTGAAGACTCCGCTGGCAGGGTTTCCCAAGGGCATCCACCTAGCCCTTCCCCAGCGGTGAAAGACATAGAATGCACTGACGCACAACCACTTATGTTTCCTGATGATGAGGACATGGGAATACCACCTCAGCATGTCTCTGATGATGACGAAACACAGGTGCCAACTGCTGCGTCTTTCTGCAGTGTGCAGACTGAACAGGAGGTCAGGGATCAAGACTGGGTGGAAGACGATGCAGGGGACGATGAGGTCCTAGACCCCACATGGAATGAAGGTCGTGCCACTGACTTTCACAGTTCGGAGGAAGAGGCAGTGGTGAGACCGAGCCAACAGCGTAGCAAAAGAGGGAGCAGTGGGCAAAAGCAGAACACCCGCCGCCAAGAGACTCCGCCTGCTACTGACCGCCGCCATCTGGGACCGAGCACCCCAAAGGCAGCTTCAAGGAGTTCCCTGGCATGGCACTTCTTCAAACAATGTGCTGACGACAAGACCCGAGTGGTTTGCACGCTGTGCCATCAGAGCCTGAAGCGAGGCATTAACGTTCTGAACCTGAGCACAACCTGCATGACCAGGCACCTGCATGCAAAGCATGAACTGCAGTGGAGTAAACACCTTAAAACCAAGGAAGTCACTCAGGCTCCCCCTGCTACCTCTTCTGCTGCTGCCGCCTCGGCCTATTCTGCTGCTGCCGCCTCGGCCTCTTCCTCCGCCTCTGGAGGAACGTTGGCACCTGCCGCCCAGCAAACAGGGGATGTACCACCAACACCACCACCACCACCTCCGTCACCAAGCGTCTCAACCATGTCACACGCCAGCGTTCAGCTCTCCATCTCACAAACATTTGATAGAAAGCGTAAATTCCCACCTAGCCACCCTCGATCCCTGGCCCTGAATGCCAGCATTTCTAAACTACTGGCCTATGAAATGCTGTCATTTAGGCTGGTGGACACAGACAGCTTCAAACAGCTCATGTCGCTTGCTGTCCCACAGTATGTTGTTCCCAGCCGGCACTACTTCTCCAAGAGAGCCGTGCCTTCCCTGCACAACCAAGTATCCGATAAAATCAAGTGTGCACTGCGCAACGCCATATGTGGCAAGGTCCACCTAACCACAGATACGTGGACCAGTAAGCACGGCCAGGGACGCTATATCTCCCTAACTGCACACTGGGTAAATGTAGTGGCAGCTGGGCCCCAGGCGGAGAGCTGTTTGGCGCACGTCCTTCCGCCGCCAAGGATCGCAGGGCAACATTCTTTGCCTCCTGTTGCCACCTCCTCCTTCTCGGCTTCCTCCTCCTCTTCTTCCACCTGCTCATCCAGTCAGCCACACACCTTCACCACCAACTTCAGCACAGCCCGGGGTAAACGTCAGCAGGCCATTCTGAAACTCATATGTTTGGGGGACAGGCCCCACACCGCACAGGAGTTGTGGCGGGGTATAGAACAACAGACCGACGAGTGGTTGCTGCCGGTGAGCCTCAAGCCCGGCCTGGTGGTGTGTGATAATGGGCGAAATCTCGTTGCAGCTCTGGGACTAGCCAATTTGACGCACATCCCTTGCTTGGCGCATGTGCTGAATTTGGTGGTGCAGAAGTTCATTCACAACTACCCCGACATGTCAGAGCTGCTGCATAAAGTGCGGGCCGTCTGTTCGCGCTTCCGGCGTTCACATCCTGCTGCTGCTCGCCTGTCTGCGCTACAGCGTAACTTCGGCCTTCCCGCTCACCGCCTCATATGCGACGTGCCCACCAGGTGGAACTCCACCTTGCACATGCTGGACAGACTGTGCGAGCAGCAGCAGGCCATAGTGGAGTTTCAGCTGCAGCACGCACGGGTCAGTCGCACTACAGAACAGCACCACTTCACCACCAATGACTGGGCCTCCATGCGAGACCTGTGTGCCCTGTTGCGCTGTTTCGAGTACTCCACCAACATGGCCAGTGGCGATGACACCGTTATCAGCGTTACAATACCACTTCTATGTCTCCTTGAGAAAACACTTAGGGCGATGATGGAAGAGGAGGTGGCCCAGGAGGAGGAGGAGGAGGAGGAAGAGGGGTCATTTTTAGCACTTTCAGGCCAGTCTCTTCGAAGTGACTCAGAGGGAGGTTTTTGGCAACAGCAGAGGCCAGGTACAAATGTGGCCAGCCAGGGCCCACTACTGGAGGACGAGGAGGACGAGGATGAGGAGGAGGTGGAGGAGGATGAGGATGAAGCATGGTCACAGCGGGGTGGCACCCAACGCAGCTCGGGTCCATCACTGGTGCGTGGCTGGGGGGAAAGGCAGGACGATGACGATACGCCTCCCACAGAGGACAGCTTGTCCTTATCCCTGGGCAGCCTGGCACACATGAGCGACTACATGCTGCAGTGCCTGCGCAACGACAGCAGAGTTGCCCACATTTTAACCTGTGCGGACTACTGGGTTGCCACCCTGCTGGATCCACGCTACAAAGACAATGTGCCCACCTTACTTCCTGCACTGGAGCGTGATAGGAAGATGCGCGAGTACAAGCGCACGTTGGTAGACGCGCTACTGAGAGCATTCCCAAATGTCACAGGGGAACAAGTGGAAGCCCAAGGCCAAGGCAGAGGAGGAGCAAGAGGTCGCCAAGGCAGCTGTGTCACGGCCAGCTCCTCTGAGGGCAGGGTTAGCATGGCAGAGATGTGGAAAAGTTTTGTCAACACGCCACAGCTAACTGCACCACCACCTGATACGCAACGTGTTAGCAGGAGGCAACATTTCACTAACATGGTGGAACAGTACGTGTGCACACCCCTCCACGTACTGACTGATGGTTCGGCCCCATTCAACTTCTGGGTCTCTAAATTGTCCACGTGGCCAGAGCTAGCCTTTTATGCCTTGGAGGTGCTGGCCTGCCCGGCAGCCAGCGTTTTGTCTGAACGTGTATTCAGCACGGCAGGGGGCGTCATTACAGACAAACGCAGCCGCCTGTCTACAGCCAATGTGGACAAGCTGACGTTCATAAAAATGAACCAGGCATGGATCCCACAGGACCTGTCCGTCCCTTGTCCAGATTAGACATTAACTACCTCCCCATAACCATATATTATTGGACTCCAGGGCACTTCCTCATTCAATCCTATTTTTATTTTCATTTTACCATTATATTGCGATGCTACCCAAAGTTGAATGAACCTCTCCTCTGCCTGTGTGCTAGGCCTAAATATATGCCAATGGACTGTTGCAGTGGTGGCTGACGTGAAGCCTCATTCTCTGCTATGACATGCAGACTAATTCTCTGCTGACATGAAGCCAGATTGTCTGTTACGGGACCTCCCTCCTCTGCCTGGGTGCTGGGCCTAAATATATGCCAATGGACTGTTGCAGTGGTGGGTGACGTGAAGCCTCATTCTCTGCTATGACATGCAGACTAATTCTCTGCTGACATGAAGACAGATTCTCTGTTACGGGACCTCTCTCCTCTGCCTGTGTGTGTGCTGGGCCTAAATATATGCCAATGGACTGTTGCAGTGGTGGCTGACGTGAAGCCTCATTCTCTGCTATGACATGCAGACTAATTCTCTGCTGACATGAAGACAGATTCTCTGTTACGGGACCTCTCTCCTCTGCCTGTGTGTGTGCTGGGCCTAAATATATGCCAATGGACTGTTGCAGTGGTGGCTGACGTGAAGCCTCATTCTCTGCTATGACATGCAGACTAATTCTCTGCTGACATGAAGACAGATTCTCTGTTACGGGACCTCCCTCCTCTGCCTGGGTGCTGGGCCTAAATATATGCCAATGGACTGTTGCAGTGGTGGGTGACGTGAAGCCTGATTCTCTGCTATGACATGCAGACTAATTCTCTGCTGACATGAAGACAGATTCTCTGTTACGGGACCTCTCTCCTCTGCCTGTGTGTGTGCTGGGCCTAAATATATGCCAATGGACTGTTGCAGTGGTGGCTGACGTGAAGCCTCATTCTCTGCTATGACATGCAGACTAATTCTCTGCTGACATGAAGCCAGATTGTCTGTTACGGGACCTCTCTCCTCTGCCTGTGTGTGTGCTGGGCCTAAATATATGCCAATGGACTGTTGCAGTGGTGGCTGACGTGAAGCCTCATTCTCTGCTATGACATGCAGACTAATTCTCTGCTGACATGAAGACAGATTCTCTGTTACGGGACCTCCCTCCTCTGCCTGGGTGCTGGGCCTAAATATATGCCAATGGACTGTTGCAGTGGTGGCTGACGTGAAGCCTCATTCTCTGCTATGACATGCAGACTGATTCTCTGCTGACATGAAGCCAGATCGTCTGTTACGGGACCTCTCTGCTCTGCCTGTGTGCTAGGCCTAAATATATGCCAATGGACTGTTGCAGTGGTGGGTGACGTGAAGCCTCATTCTCTGCTATGACATGCAGACTGATTCTCTGCTGTCATGAAGCCAGATTGTCTGTTACGGGACCTCTCTGCTCTGCCTGTGTGCTAGGCCTAAATATATGCCAATGGACTGTTGCAGTGGTGGGTGACGTGAAGCCTCATTCTCTGCTATGACATGCAGACTGATTCTCTGCTGACATGAAGCCAGATTGTCTGTTACGGGACCTCTCTCCTCTGCCTGTGTGCTAGGCCTAAATATATGCCAATGGACTGTTGCAGTGGTGGCTGACGTGAAGCCTCATTCTCTGCTATGACATGCAGACTAATTCTCTGCTGACATGAAGCCAGATCCTCTGTTACGGGACCTCTCTCCTCTGCCTGTGTGTGTGCTGGGCCTAAATATATGCCAATGGACTGTTGCAGTGGTGGCTGACGTGAAGCCTCATTCTCTGCTATGACATGCAGACTGATTCTCTGCTGACATGAAGCCAGATTCTCTGTTACGGGACCTCTCTCCTCTGCCTGTGTGTGTGCTGGGCCTAAATATATGCCAATGGACTGTTGCAGTGGTGGCTGACGTGAAGCCTCATTCTCTGCTATGACATGCAGACTAATTCTCTGCTGACATGAAGACAGATTCTCTGTTACGGGACCTCCCTCCTCTGCCTGGGTGCTGGGCCTAAATATATGCCAATGGACTGTTGCAGTGGTGGCTGACGTGAAGCCTCATTCTCTGCTATGACATGCAGACTAATTCTCTGCTGACATGAAGACAGATTCTCTGTTACAGGACCTCTCTCCTCTGCCTGGGTGCCGGGGCCTAAATATCTGAGAATGGACTGTTCCATTGGTGGGTGACGGGAAGCCAGATTCTCTGCTATGGAACCTCTCTCCAATTGATTTTGGTTAATTTTTATTTATTTAATTTTTATTTTAATTCATTTCCCTATCCACATTTGTTTGCAGGGGATTTACCTACATGTTGCTGCCTTTTGCAGCCCTCTAGCTCTTTCCTGGGCTGTTTTACAGCCTTTTTAGTGCCGAAAAGTTCGGGTCCCCATTGACTTCAATGGGGTTCGGGTTCGGGACGAAGTTCGGATCGGGTTCGGATCCCGAACCCGAACATTTCCGGGATGTTCGGCCGAACTTCTCGAACCCGAACATCCAGGTGTTCGCTCAACTCTACTCCTAACCCAATAATGACAGACACAGCAAGTGGGTTTTAAGGCCACAGCAGCCTTTTAATAATAATATAAATACAAATAAATAACATAACTAATACAGAAAACCCAGGCCTTCCCATCTGAAGGCCACGCCCAAGAACCGTATCAATAACCTAGGAAAATCACAACACGGGGACGGTCCTTGGAGCCCCATAAATGACGGATAACGGCCTCACCCTCAGTTAAATTACCTCTAGCCGATGAACGACAGCTCAGAGGCAGGAACCGGTAACCAAGGGCAACCAACGTGGGCCGCTACCTGCCATATCCCACCTTAAACCAGTACCTGGGGAGTCCAGAGCCTCCTTTTGGCTCCCTCCCCACTACGCCAGAACCACCATAACCACCAACTCCAAGGACCCCCCACGACCCAAGAAGGTGAACACCTCACCTCCTTGCGTCCCGCCACACCCGCAGCGCCAATTCAATACTGTCTTGTAAACCAGAACACCAAAGATCAATTCCTACCCCATTCAAGTGTACCCCATCACTCCTCCAAAATGCCCCCTGTCCCGACTCCAAGTCCCTATGCCGAACCACAATGCCCTCGTTCCGTGCAACAAACCTACCAACAGCCCTGTTCACTTTTATCCTCACCTTATTCAATAGCTCCACATACAGCGCCCACAACCGTAGCAGGTCAAACTTAATGTCTCTTACCAATTCCCTGAAGGGACGCGCCCCCAAATCATTCCCCCCGACATGCAATACCAAAACACCGGGGGGGCCTATCCAACCGCGCAAACCTGTGAAACTCAAGGAGGATCCGACTCCAGAGCATGCCTCGCATCCCCAGCCATCAGATTATGGCCACCTCTCTCGAGAACGACAACTGCCTTCCGTCCAGCCTGACCGCCGCTCTCAATGCTCCCCAGAACACGTAGGAGTGCCCCATAATCCAAATTAAGCACAGTGGAACCCCTACAAAAAGAAAAAACTAAATAAACATATCATCCACTGTCCGCCCCTACACCCCCCACTCCCACCAAGTTAACCACCATCATGCCCACGCGGCCCTGACGTATGACCGAAACCAAAGGGACCCTAAACGGCCAATGCGTCGAATGAAATCCTCACCCAACCCCCTCCGAGCCGCTTCCGTGGCTGCACCTATCCGAAACGAATGACCCCCATATAACGAGGGGTCCTTACCCAATCCCAACAAACATGATCTCATACCTGCAACAAACTTAAAACGAGAGAGAAAAGACCCGTCAATGTGGACTAACGACGGCCCAGCCCCTTTGACCTCGTCCCTTCCCCAAAACTCCCTAACAACTAACCGGGCATGCGTCCGACCCCTCCACCTTGTACAACACCCCCCCGGCAACCCTGGCCCTGTTGACCGTGTTGGACCGTCTGATGCAGAATTCCAATCTAACCAACTACCCAATAGGCAAGGCTCCAAAAAAGGCGAGGGAAAAAGCCAACTTGAAGAACCTGACTGCCGACACGCAAGTCCCCTCCAACTGTCCCAACATATTCAACAACAAAGCGAACGAAACCGGACGGCGAGTAATCACCCCAGCTGAACACTTTTGCCAACCCCTTAAAGCCTGCACCACCCAAAAGGACTTAGTAACATCCCCTGCCCCCCGGCACCGACAACCAAAAGCTACACCTGCCATAAACTTTTTCAACCTGGAACATGACCACCCCTCCTCCCTGCAATGCCCCACCCAAAGCAACATCGACACTCCATTCTCCAACCCACAACCCCCAAAACGCTGCCTCCAAACGTCCCAAAGACCCCATGCCCTGTCGTAAACCGCCCATGTCCCTGCCGACAAGGAACCCCTCACCAAATCTTCAACCGACCGAAAGGCAGATTCCACGGCTCAGGGTGAAAGCTTGTTCCTTCCGTCTCCGCCTCCGGCGCCAACTCCCGAAAACACTCCCACTGGAAACGAGACAAAGCATCCGCAATTGAGTTACTAACCCCTGGGACATGAGACGCTACCACCCACGCGTTTAAAGACAGGCAACCCACATCAAATGCTGAAGCAATCTCACAACGGCGACTAAGCTGAATTGCGATTAATGGCCTTGACCACCCCCATATTGTCGCAATGAAAACAGACCTTCTGAACCCAAAAGAATCCACCCCAAATGGACACCGCCACCACGATTGGAAGCAACTCCATCAACACCAAGTTCTTCACCAAACCTTCCTCCTTTCAGCCCTCCGTCCACTCCCCCACACACCAACGACCAACCAAATATGCCCCAAAGCCGTGACCCCCCCGCCGCATCCGTAAACATTTCCAAATCCACCGCCGACACCCCTTCTGCCATCCACATACACCGCCCATTGTAAGTCTCCAAAAAGGACGTCCTGCAACTCACGGGTGATCCGAACGAAATGATGAGGAGACCGCCAATGCCCTCACCAATTTTCTACAAAAAAACGCCCCATGGGCATTATGCGGCATGCAAAATTGATCTTACCCAATAGGGACTGCAACTTGCGGAGCCGTATTTTTTGCCTGCCGGAAGCCGCAGACACCTCCCGCCTTAAGTCCCCAATTTTATCCTCAGGCAATCTACACTCCATAGCCACCATGTCAATGATTATCCCCCAAAAACTCAACTGCATTGTCGGGCCATCTGTCTTCTCAGACGCCAAAGGAACCCCGAAAAGGCAGGATATGGTTTCAAAGGAATGCAGCATTACAGAACAGCCATTAGAACTTGGCGACCGGATAAACAAAAAATCATCCAGATAATAAATGATAGAACCCCAACCTGACCGTTCGTGTACCACCCACTCCAGAAAAGTACTGAACTTTTTAAAATAGGCGCACGAAACCGAACAACCCATCGTCAGGCGCAATCCCGTCATTAACCGAGCCCCCTTTTGGGAACGAGAGGTGATGTATAAGGCAAAATTTATTAGGCTCCCGTTTCGGCACGACACCTGCCGATGCCGCCTGCATCGCACTCCCACGCTGGGCAAGGGAAACAGGGCCTGGCCCCCTGCCGCACCAGCGCCGGATCCCATGTTGTCTGCATCTGAGGAGGGGGGTCCCGCACCCCCCTCCCAGGATCCCACCGCAATATAGGCTTCCTCCCAGCACGCGATCACCTGGAAGCCTTGTTACTCACCGCGGTGTGTGCTGGAGGGTCCACAGAGAAGCTCCATAACCGGCTCCGGACCCTCGGGGTCATATCTCGACTAAAGCGCGCCGGAGGCCTAGTCCTCCGCGGCCGGCTGAAGGGAAGAACTGAAGCAGCAGTCTCCCTGGACCCCGGGAGTAGGCCCTGGACAGTAGCCTGCAGCCATCCAGCTCCACTGCTACAAAATGACCCCTTTTCCTGCCCTTACTAACCCTCTTAAGCCCTAAACCGCTAACTTCTCCCATCACCATTCCCCCTCCTTAACCCTTCATATCCCAGGAATCAGCTCCCTTCAAGCCCCGGTCATGCCAGGCCTGCATCCAGGCTTGCAGCCCCCATTCCGGCCTGCACTGGTCAACAGAAATGCTGGGGAATGATTCTTCGCTATGCTTTCCCTACACCTTGAATAATCTTTCCCTGCACTTGTAAATCGTTTTTTTTTAGCACAATGAAGTCTTTCCTAGCACTGTCCCTAGTGCCTGCTGATGTCTCTCCCTGCACTAAGTACACTGGTAAATGGCAGAATATAAGATGGCTGTGAGTGACATCACAGGGCTAGCTGGCTGCTGATTGGCTGCATGCATAGCGTTATGGGTGATCCCACCTACCCAGAGTTCCTTGCTCCATATCCTCACACGTGCAGCAGCCATTTTAGGAAAAAATTTGATTCGTTACCACGAAGCGGGAGGAAATTCGGGTTCGGTACAAATCAAATTTTCGGATCGAATTCCATTTCGTCAACTTTGATTCGCTCATCTCTAAACCTAAACTCACAGCATCATTCCAGTAGACCAGCAGTTGAGCTGGAACATCATAGGTTAATATAATGCAGTAAGTTTGGGTCAGAATGATGAGCCACCATGCTGGGAAACAGGCTGTCACATGGCCACCACAATATATGACCATCATATTGAGTAGTAACCATTGTCTTCACATTGGGTGAGAAATATTCCTAACCCCAATATAACAGTCAGAATAAATCCCTGGTCTAACCGCCAACCTTAACCTGTTACACATAATCCCATAATATTTTATCTGTTAAGAAAGGCATCCTGACAACTTTTAATATAGTCCCCTGGTTTCACTGCTTTTACATTATAGAATCCCATTCTATGCTGCTGATGATCTAAGTATACCCAGGACTATAAGAAGTCACGACCAATGTTCCCCAACCCGTAGCTCACAAGCTGTTGCAAAACTACAACGCTCATCATGCCCTGACTACCTGCAGTGGAGAGCTAAAGATTAAAAATCACTGATGTTCTCGCAATCCTGAGTATGAATTAGATCATTAGACAGATCTCTGCATTGACAATGTAGGTCTCTTCTTATTCATCATTTTCTACAAACTAATTAAACTCCAAATTGAAGTAATCTTTCTGGGTTCTGTAGTTCCCTCGTTGTCTCCAATATCTCCAATACATGAGTAGTACTGCAGCTAAGGAGTCCAGATCACAGTTTTTTATTTTCCTGCTGCCCCCCGTTCCCCCACTGTCAGCGCTTAAAGCTGCACTGAAATATACAGTCTGGACTGTGCTGTTCTAACATAATGGAGAGGACTCATGTGCGCATGCACAGCAGTCCTGACAATGTATGTCAACGCAGCTCTGAGCGCTGACAGCGGAGTACACGGGCTAGGAAAATAAAAAATAGTGTTCTGGACTTTATATCTGCAGTACTATTCTAGTATTACTATAGATAATTATCCAACATTGGGGTGACGGATTTTTTTAGAGATTGCAATAATAAAGGCCTATGCTTTGGGTAGGTCATCAGTATCAGATCAACAGTGGTCCAAGTCTCGACACGAGCTGTTTGAAAGGGCCTCAGCGCTGAGGCAGACATTGCAACCTCTTCATTGTCACCAGAACACTGTACATACCATGCACTGTGTATTGCAGCACTGTCCCATTCAACTATTTTATTTGCACGACAATCTGGTGTACGGGCCCAAGTAAACAACGGCGAGGTGCAGCAGTCCCTCCAAATAGCTGATCAGCAGGGGCGCTCAGGGTTGGACCACCACCGGTCTGATATCAAGATTTTAGAAAGTCCCATTAAAAGAGGGTCGGTCAGCAGTTTTGATCCCTCCAAACAGCACCACATAGGTGGATAATCCTACTATTTGCATAAGCAATAAAACAAAGTTTTGATCCATCTCAGGCAGTTAAGTCCTTGCTGGACATTCCTTAAAGGGGTTATCCAATGCCTACAGTGACTCCTAGAATGCCCGGGCCCCTCCTCTAGAACATACTTACCTGCTCCCTGACACCCGCGTCCATCTGGATCCCTGCACGGCCGCCGCTGCATTACTCCTTTGCGTGGATCAAAACATCTGGTGTCCACTGGTGGGCTTGCAGCCAATAGCAGGCCGCGACAGTGTGGCTTGACTGCACATGACCATCCGCACCGTACCCACAGGGCTTTATCCTACCTTATGACTACCTTAGGACTAGTTTGCACGTCAATGTTTGATTATAGATTTGGATCAGTGATTGTCAGCCAAGTCCAAAAACATAGAAGAGGTACGAATCTTTCCATTATACCTTATCTCTGTCTAGGCTTCACTCCTGGTTTTGGTTCACAATTATTGACCAATCAATGACCACAACACTGATGTGTGAACAAGGCCTTAGAATGGTTGAGCTCCTTCTGAACATGTCAAACCTCGGCTATGTCTTTTCACACATCAGTGCTCAAAACTATAAATTTTCCAGCTTATTAAATCAGAACATCAATGCAAAAGCAAAAAAAAAAGTTTAAAATGTATTTTTAACTTAGTATGCAACTTTATGCGACGCTTGCAGAATTTGGAAATACTTTATGCAGTTAATTTTATATTGAAGCTATCAGTCTGATCTAAACCTGCTTCTAAATTAGGCCTAATTGTCACTGTGAATCCATCTAACTGACAAGGTTCATTGTACTAGATTTCTCCATAGAGGTATAGTACATTCCGTTATTATATCTAGAAATGAGCGAATTTCAAAAAGATTTGCTGCGAATCCCGTAATAAAACGGCTATTTCCTGGCTGCAGAGAGCCTGTATAGTGGTGTAAAACACTGTGCCTTGCAGTAACACGTATCGGGAGTCTGCTGTGGTAGTGAAATAATACTGTGAGTCCGTATGGCATGCAGATGACAGGCGTCGCTCTTAGAATCACTGCACACTTCACTTATTTGGGCAGTTACGGGGCCAAAACTGACCAAATAACTCAAGTGTGAACTCAGCCTTACAGGTTAATGTTAGCTTCAAGAAGAAGCGCACTCCTTTTACACCGTCGGCAGCTGATTCCACATAGATGTCTACAGAACCTGTTCTATTAAACACTTATACAAGTAGAGCCCCCCGACAGAGTGGAAAGGGTGTCAGCAGTAAGTTTGTGTTGAGGTCACTAATTATTTTGCCCTTCCTCTGATCCGTCAGAACAATAACCCCCAAAAAACGGATCCTGTCTGTTAAGCATCCACCTTCACTTGGTCAGCATTTGGTCAGTAATCCATTAGTATTGCTAAAGCCAAAAAACAGAGATGACACGTGAATGGAATATTTGCATGTCTTCTGTGTTTTGTACCCACTCCTGATTTTGGCTACCAAATCATAAGCCAATTCTGATTAAAAATAGGGACCATGTCATGCAGGCCTTACAGATGTTACATAGACAGGATCCATTGTGCATCTTATTTTTCCTTCCTTCTGACAGATCAGAAGAAGGGTCAAATAAATGATGATGTCAGCCAGGCCGAAAGGCAAAATAGTGGCCCAGTCATGAAGTGGGAAGGGTGCGAACAGAATGAAAAGTCCACAGAGTGGCCCTATGTCATAGTTATTAGGTGAAAGCAGCAAGAGGAGACTAATGACAGAGTCTGGAGGTGGCAGCAGCATCAGGAGGAGGCCACAGAGTGGCACAATGACAGTGTGAAGGTGGCAGCAGCATCAGGAAGCCACAGAGTGTCACAATGACAGAAAGTGGAGATGGCGGCAGCAGCACCATCAGGAGGAACCCACAGGGTGGCACAATGACAATGTGGAAGTGGCAGCAGAATCAGGAGGCCACAGAGTGGCAAGGTGACATAATGTGGAGGTTGCAGCAGCATCAGGAGACCACAGAGTGGCAGGGTGACATAGTGTCGAGGTAGCAGCAGCATCAGGAGACCTCAGAGTGGGAAGGTGACATAGTGTGGAGGTGTCGGCAGCAGCATCATGAGGCCACATAGTGGCAAGGTGACATAGTGTGAAGGTAGCAGCAGCAGCAGCATCAGGAGCCCACATAGTGGCAAGGTGTCATAGTGTGGAGGTGGCAGCAGCATCAGGAGACTACAGAGTGGCAAGGTGAGATAGTTTGGAGGTGGCAGCAACATCAGGAGACAACAGAGTGGCCCATGACAGAGTGGGAGGTAGGTGACAATAACAGTAACAGCTGAAGATGGTGGGTGAAATGAGGAACACTTGGCATCAGTTGTGTGGCATCAGGCAGGTGGCAGCATCAGAAAAGTACAGAAAAGTAGCTGAGGCATGTAGCCGGAAGAAACCAGTCTCTTTTGTCAAAGTGTTGGTGTGGTAACATGGATGATCTAATCTGATGCATCAAGCATTGCTGGGTGGAAATCCTAGCTGATCCAGGCCTGATTCATCTTGACAAAGGTCAGTCTCTCCACTAATACACACCAAAAAGGGCTGTAATTTTCTCACTTCACCACACAACGGCAAAAAAATTTTTTGGGTGCCACTAATACACGCAAAAAAGGGCTTTAGAATATATAACTGCACCACTGAACAGCAAATAATATTTTTTTGCCACTAATATACGCCAAAAAGAGCTTTAGAACATACACTCACCTAAAGAGTTATTAGGAATACCATACTAATACGGTGTTGGACCCCCTTTTGCCTTCAGAACTGCCTTAATTCTATGTGGCATTGATTCAACAAGGTGCTGATAGCATTCTTTAGAAATGTTGGCCCATATTGATAGGATAGCATCTTGCAGTTGATGGAGATTTGAGGGATGCACATCCAGGGCACAAAGCTCCCGTTCCACCACATCCCAAAGATGCTCTATTGGGTTGAGATCTGGTGACTGTGGGGGCCATTTTAGTACAGTGAACTCATTGTCATGTTCAAGAAACCAATTTGAAATGATTCAAGCTTTGTGACATGGTGCATTATCCTGCTGGCAGTAGCCATCAGAGGATGGGTACATGGTGGTCATGAAGGGATGGACATGGTCAGAAACAATGCTCAGGTAGCCCGTGGCATTTAAACGATGGCCAATTGCCACTAAGGGGCCTAAAGTGTGCCCAGAAAACATCCCCCACACCATTACACCACCACCACCAGCCTGCACAGTGGTAACAAGGCATGATGGATACATGTTCTCATTCTGTTTATGCCAAATTCAGACTTTACCATTTGAATGTCTCAACAGAAATCGAGACTTGTCAGACCAGGCAACATTTTTCCAGTCTTCAACAGTCCAATTTTGGTGAGCTCGTGCAAATTGTAGCCTCTTTTTCCTATTTGTAGTGGAGATGAGTGGTACCTGGTGGGGTCTTCTGCTGTTGTAGCCCACCTTTCTTTCCCATTCTGACATTCAGTTTTGAGTTCAGGAGATTGTCTTGACCAGGACCACAACCCTACATGCATTGAAGCAACTGCCATGTGATTAGTTGACTAGATAATCGCATTAATGAGAAATAGAACAGGTGTTCCTAATAATTCTTTAGGTGAGTGTATAACTGCACTGCTAAACGGATAAAATGCAAATATTTTTTTTTTCCACTAATACTTGCCTTAAAGAGCTTTAGAACATATAACTGCACAGCTGAATAACAAATATATATTTTGTTGCCACTAATACACACCAAAAAGGGCTTTAAAACATATAACTGCACTGCTGAATGGCAAATATTCCCTTATTTTTTTCCACTTACCAAAAAAGGCTTTAGGACATATAACTGCACTGCTGAACGGCAAATAGGCCCTTTTCCACCTATACACTCCACAGAAAGCTTTAGAACATATAACTGCACCACTGCACGGCAAATAATGTATATTTTTTTGCCAGTAATACAAGCCAAAAAATACTTTAGAACATATAACTGCACAAGGGCAAATAAGAAGTAGAAATATTTCCTTGTAATAAACACTGTTAATGGCTGTATCAAACAGCACTTGCACCCCAAGAACAAGAACGGTTTGCTGGAATTACAGAGCTGTATAATGGCAATTTGGATCAGCAGACAGTGCAGTAAGGTGTAATAGGATTGTTCCTATTACCCAGGCTGTAAACTCTCTTACTGAACCCTGGTCTGCTTCAATAGTGTGTAATAATTCCTCCCTATCCTTTTCCTACACTTCTAATGCTCTTTCCCTGAACTTCTATTGAGCAAAATATACGTTTTCAAGTCATACCTAGCACTGTCCCTAGCAACTGCTGACGTCTCTCCCTGCACTAAGTTCACTGGAAAATGGCTGAATCCAAAATGGGTGAGACTATTTATAGGGCTGTGACATTACAGGGCTGGCTGACTGCTGATTGGCTGCATGCATGGCATTCTGGGTGATTCCTCGTTTCCAGAGTTCCTTGTTCCATGTTCTCACACGTGCAACAGCCATTTTAGGAAAAAAGGCGATTCGTTAGCACAAAGTGTGAGGAAATTCGGATTCAGCGCAAATCAAATTTTTCCTGAAATTCGGATCAAATTCCACTTTGTCAACTTTGATTCGCTCAGCTTTAATTATAACGCATGCATAATACAGATAAAACACAACTTAGCAGAAAATTTCCTATTTTATCCATATTATTCATTGAGTATGAAACCTTCTGCCCTATTAGAATCATGCCGTTCCCTAATACATAGAAAACGTTCTTATCTGTCCCGCACAGATTTTGCTTCCATTGCTAAATTAGCTTCTTATATGCTGGGACTTGAAAATATATTCATTGTTAATGACAGTTAAATATAAGTTGATGAAATAATGCAAAACTTCATGATTTGTGGAAATGTGCCTATATTTGTATTTCTGGAGTGGTAAATATTTGAACTGTAAAAGTCAAGTTTAAAGTTCCGGAATAGGTTCATTATTATTATTATTATTATTATTATTATTATTATTATTATTACAGCAGAACTTTATTCCTTGGTTCTACCATCTCAAATGTACATAAACTAAGTACTTCATATATTCCTTGTTCCAGATACCGTTGATAAGCTTCATTACTGACTGAAACGTTCAGATAACTGCAAGTGTCCAAAATTTACATATATATACAGTACAGACCAAAAGTTTGGATACATCTTCTCATTCAAAGAGTTTTCTTTATTTTCATGACTATGAAAATTGTAGATTCACACTGAAGGCATCAAAACTATGAATTAACACGTGTGGAATTATATACATAACAAAAAAGTGTGAAACAACTGAAAATATGTCATATTCTAGGTTCTTCAAAGTAGCCACCTTTTGCTTTGATTACTGCTTTGCACACTCTTGGCATTTTCTTGATGAGCTTCAAGAGGTAGTCACCTGAAATGGTTTAATAAGTGGGATTTCTTGCCTTATAAATGGGGTTGGGACCATCAGTTGCGTTGTGGAGAAGTCAGGTGGATACACAGCTGATAGTCCTACTGAATAGACTGTTAGAATTTGTATTATGGCAAGAAAAAAGCAGCTAAGTAAAGAAAAACGAGTGGCCATCATTACTTTAAGAAATGAAGGTCAGTCAGTCCGAAAAATTGGGAAAACTTTGAAAGTGTCCCCAAGTGCAGTCACAAAAACCATTAAGCGCTACAAAGAAACTGGCTCACATGCGGACCGCCCTAGGAAAGGAAGACCAAGAGTCACCTCTGCTGCGGAGGATAAGTTCAACCGAGTCACCAGCCTCAGAAATCGCAGGTTAACAGCAGCTCAGATTAGAGACCAGGTGCCACACAGAGTTCTAGCAGCAGACACATCTCTAGAACAACTGTGTGAATCAGGTCTTCATTGTAGAATATCTGCTAGGAAACCACTGCTGAGGACAGGCAACAAGCAGAAGAGACTTGTTTGGGCTAAAGAACACAAGGAATGGACATTAGACCAGTGGAAATCTGTGCTTTGGTCTGATGAGTCCAAATTTGAGATCTTTGGTTCCAACCACTGTGTCTTTGTGCGACGCAGAAAAGGTGAACGGATAGACTCTACATGCCTGGTTCCCACCGTGAAGCATGGAGGAGGAGGTGTGATGGTGTGGGGGTGCTTTGCTGGTGACACTGTTGGGGATTTATTCAAAATTGAAGGCATACTGAACCAGCATGGCTACCACAGCATCTTGAAGCGGAATGCTATTCCCTCCGGTTTGCGTTTAGTTGGACCATCATTTCTTTTTCAACAGGACAATGACCCCAAACACACCTCCAGGCTGTGTAAGGGCTATTTGACCATGAAGGAGAGTGATGGGGTGCTGCGCCAGATGACCTGGCCTTCACAGTCACCGGACCTGAACCCAATCGAGATGGTTTGGGGTAAGCTGGACCGCAGAGTGAAGGCAAAAGGGCCAACAAGTGCTAAGCATCTCTGGGAACTCCTTCAAGACTGTTGGAAGACCATTTCAGGTGACTACCTCTTGAAGCTTATCAAGAGAATGCCAAGAGTGTGCAAAGCAGTAATCAAAGCAAAAGGTGGCTACTTTGAAGAACCTAGAATATGACATATTTTCAGTTGTTTCACACTTTTTTGTTATGTATATAATTCCACATGTGTTAATTCATAGTTTTGATGCCTTCAGTGTGAATCTACAATTTTCATAGTCATGAAAATAAAGAAAACTCTTTGAATGAGAAGGTGTGTCCAAACTTTTGGTATGTACTGTATATATATATATATATATATATATATATATATATGCAGTATATACTGTATATATAAACTTCTGAATTTTGCATGATTTAATAAAGCACTGACTAACTATTTTTAGCGTGCCATAGATCTTTCATACTTGATATGAGACCACTGTGTCCTTTATGGGCACCCATAACCAACTTTTTGAGTACAGGTCACATATATCTACCAATACGTTTAATGGGAATTTTTTTTTTTTAACATAGAATGATAACTCCCCAGCCACATTCTGACAGTGTAATTTGCTTCATCCCGGATCAGTTGCATCCATAGTCTTTGAGCCCTTTCTTTATGGACAGCTATGTCATTCTGAGGCCACATCGGGCCGCAAGTCAAGAGCTTGCTCTCCTCTGTAGACAGGATGTCAGTTTATCCTGTGTGATTTACTTCCTGTGAACTTCAGGATTACATCAGAACCTATCAAATCCCTTCTGGTGGAAGATTACCATGCTTGACCTCCTGCAGCCACCACTAGAGGAAGTTTATTAGTTTACGTTTGCTGTCTCTGAATTGAGTTCAATGTATGTAATGTAACATTCTTAATGGTGGCTGCACACGGTAAACAAGTTATAAATTAGTATTGAGGTCAGGAACAAGTTGGGTCATAATAGCCAAAAGGACAAGACAAACCACAGAACTACTGGAACACAGGAACTTGGGAGAGGTTTGAGAAATGATAGCAAATACTCAGGAAGCAAGGGATGGGACTCAGTAGCAAGAAGAAGGGATAGACAAATGGGTGTAGCTATATGAAGTGGACCCAGGTGCCATAGAAAGACTACAGTATTAGAAATTGCATATGGTAGATGGGGTCCCTGTTACAGATAGAACATACATATCCTAGCTCAATTCATTTATATGGGCCTTCTAAAGATAGCAGAGTACAACACTTGTGTAACGCTTGTAGATAGGGACAGACACAGACAGTGAGCCCTGACCTGGAACCCAGCCCACTTTCTCTACCAACTTTCAGTTAAAGCCCTAGGTAGCAAGAACACAAATGGTTAAAGCCCTAGGTAGCAAGAACACAACTGGTCAAAGGCCCCGGTGCTACTAAGGTGCAGAGACAAAAAGCAACAGACAAAAGCAACACAAAGGCATAGTCGTACACAAATGGGTCAGAAACAGGCAGAAAACACAGTACAAAAATGAGAGACAGAGAGTAATCAAGACAAGTGAGAACAAATAGCAGACGGGATGCACAGTACAAATCATGTGAGACAGAGAGTGGTCAAAAGACAAGCCAAGGTCAAAAGCACAAACAAATCCAAATGAATCTAAGAACCAAGAACCTAGCTAGGGAGCCCAAACAAGACTATCACTGGCACTGGTATATGGCCTGATGAACCTGATAAGTCATGACTCGGTGCTCCATTAGTCAGAACACTAGCACACGGGAATAGAGCTCATTGCTAATATCATCCAGCACACACCCATTGTGGGGAGAAAGAGCATTGCATCCTGTTGCTAAGTATGTTGTTGTGCCACCAGGGGGTGTAGCTTAGCAGTCAAACTGAAGCTGGAAATCTCATTGCTGGAACCCGGACAGGTAGGTTTGTGACAACTTGACTATTTACAGGGGTCTCATGGACTTTGATTGACCATTGCTCCATTCAAACAACAGGTTTCCTGTTCTCCTGATAAGTAGAGGTACCATTGATTGAATCCGCATAAATTTGAAAGTTATCCCCTATTAATTGGATAGGGGATAACTTGGTCCAACTAGAATACCCCTTTAAGGCCCGAAAGGTTTAACTTACTACTCTGGCTAGACACAAACACTGCACACACAAAAAAAAAAACGAACAAAGACATTGTTGACACCATGATAGAACACAAAAATAGGTGAGTGCCCAACAGGGGCGTACTGGGAACTGAAAGTGGCCCTAGAAGAAAAAAAAACTAAAAGTGGCCCCATATTTTAGGCAGTTCCAACTTAGCAGAAGGCAGGGCAACACACGTAGGCAAAATACAATCCCAGCAGAACCAAATACGAAAGTGCAGCAGAATATACCCACCCACAAGTTGTCCCTCTGTGGTGGCCATCAATAGATGCCATTTTCTGTCCTCTTTCTCCTCCTTCAGTTGTTTTTGATTAAGATATGGAGCAGGCTTAGGAGGTGAGATGCGGGCCACAGCAGTTGAATTCAGGAGGACATGTGCGGTCACTGGCCAGATCCATGAGGACCTGATTCTCATTATGTACCTGGTCAGCAGCAAAAAGGAGGCCTGGGTGGCCCACTGGGATATCGACCCACCAGGAAATTTCCCTGTAGGGTCTATGGCCAATCCACCTCTGGTACCCAATAGCATTGAGGTGGCCATTTTGGAGCATGGTGTCTCAACCTCTGTGGTATAGGAAATAACTGACAATAATAGAAAATAATATATAAATAATAATAATAATATAGTGCACTTTAGGTTCAATTTTGAAATATATAAACAAATGATAAACTGGAAAGGTTATATAGTCAAGTACCATAAAAAGTAAAGAAGCTGAGATGCAGAGAACACCACATGGCAGGTGTACAGAGTGGAGGAAGTAGGGGTATCTCTAACACATTGCACATTAATGGCATTAAATAAATCATTTCATATTGTACAGTCCAGACTTAGAAGCATGAGCCCAGAGTTCAGTTCATGCAATCAGAAGCAGAGTTAATGGGGTGAGTGTTTAATTTTAAACGTAGACAGTGTCTCATTCATTAATGTAATCAAGCGTGTCTTACGGGCAAACTTTGATCCCGCAGTGTCTAAACCAGAGAGTATCATTGGCATCCATCTCTATACTGGCTAAGGTTATGATTGGGAATAGATAACACAAAAAATATGAAACTGCATAGGTGTCAGCGGCTGCAAAATGAATCAGGAAAATGTAGTACTCTAATTGTCATACAGATGTGACCTTCTTCACCTTTACTCTTGGCTCAACATATCTTGAGATGTGTGAAAGGCAATGGACAGCTTTAAAAAAAGAAAAAATAATAAAAACAACACAAAATCATGATTTTGAGATACTGTGTCATGAGATGTCTATCCTATAGGAGTCTATCCATGGCCACCCAGTGGTTGCAATGTGAACTGCAGCCTGTGAACCAAATGTAGAAAAGTAAGAGTGAAAAGTATGAAAAGATAAAATAATCCCCTGAGATTCAATGGGATCAATCAGTAGGATCCCTATATAGATGGGTCCACCCTTAATTATCTTATAGTTAATTTTATTAAGGATTTCAATTCTCACTATGTGCAATCCCTTGTTTAATCAAACTATCAAAACCCTCAAAGGCTGTAACTCAAATCACAACCACTAGATGGCCATGTAAAGACACATATAGCATAGACATCTCCCTGCAGAATATCACAAAATAATTTTTAAGCTGCTTAAGCTGCACCACATATCTTGGGATATGAAAAGTCTAGAGTATTGTTAAGGAAGGTTACATCTTGTAGATCCCTAAAAAATCTGGCTATGTTCTTTGGAGTTTTCTCATATTGAGTGTGCTGCCGCAGGGGTTGCATTCAATTGTCTCTCTACTCTTTGCTTTAACCCCTTAAGGACTCAGCCCTATTTCACCTTAAGAACTTAGCCATTTTTTGCAAATCTGACCAGTGTCACTTTAAGTGCTGATGCGCCGTGCCGCAATGTAATTTTAAAGTTAGGACGTCCCGGTACACCCTGGGTCCTTAAGGACTCGGCAAACATGGCGTACCTGTACGTCCTAAGTCCTTAAGGGGTTAAATAAGTTATCCCATAAGATAAAAAAAATGAAAATCCATTATCATATAATACATGTCAGTCTCTTTCTAACAATCTTAGAACCAGCCCTGTACCTCACATGGGTCAAGAGATCTCCCCATTCATTGCTCCAATTGCTCTGCTAGATTTATTTCAGCCTGGCAGCTTAGCGCGCACTTTCACCGGAAGCGTGTCCTTTCAACCGCAGTTGGTGGCAGTTGAAGGATGGAACTGAGCATCTGCTTCCATCTCAATGAGCAGGACAGAGAGATTAGAAAAATAGCAACCAGCAGGTGGCGCTAAACAGATAGATTTCACCAAATAACTCAGTGGCTATACAACATTTTTAATTACATGCAATAACAAAAGTATTCAGATCCAGGAGCTGGTTTAAAAAAAGTTGAATATTTTTGGTGGGACAACCCCTTTAAGTTTTCTTACAGACGTCCTGCCTGTTGCTTTACTCAGTCCACAGATCTGGTAAAGTTCTTTCCATTTGCTACTTAATCAGTCAAGAAGACTTTAAAGATTAAGAAACGGTGTTTCACAAGGATATGACCAGGATCCAGTTATAAAGAATCGCTCGAAAATGTCAGCCAGCCATAATTCATTATTAATATTCAATTTAAAAAACACTTTACAACAGACATAAAGGCTTAGTTAAGACAGAGCAAGGACAAGGGTATAATAAGTGTGCACTTAAGATGGAGAAGATTATCAGGTGTGATGGACCGTCTGATTCTCTTCTCTGTCATATTCTGCAGTTCTATCTCTCACTTCATTGACCAAGAAGGAGGGATATTATCGACTGACACTATTCCCTCTCCTCAGCCACTTGTACTGGTCCTTCTTGCCAAAAGTGCTGAATCTATCGGGATTCATCTTAAGTAATGTGGAATTAGAGAATAAGGGACCCTGTAAGTCAGAATATTACATATATTTGGCTTCTACAGGTATTTTAGAGGGTATTCGTTTACCCGAGAAAGGAGCAATGGATCATGTTTTAAACCCCTTTAGCCGCTTTTACACATCAGTGTTTGGTCAGTGATTTCCATCAGTCATTGTGAGCCAATACCAAGAACAAAGCCTCCAAAGAGATAAGGCATAAGGGAAATATTTGTACTTGGTCTGGGTTTCTGACTCACATCTGGTTTTGGCTCACGATCACTGATGGAAATCACTGACAAAACAATGACTACCTAAGGCTACTTTCACACTTCCGGCTCAATACCGGAAAAAAACGCATCAGTTTTGCCCCAGTCATTGTCAATAGGAACCAAACTCAACTGAACAGAACGAAATGCTCCAAAATGCATTCCGTTCTGTTTAGTTGCGTTCCTATACAAGAGAGCAAACCGCAACATGTTGTAGTTTGCTTTCCGTCCTGGGATGCGGATGCCACAATCTGCCACAATAGAAAACGGATCTGTCCCCCATTGACTTTCAGTGGAGTTTATGACGGATCCGTCTTGGCTATGTTAAAGATAATACACCCGGATCCGTTCATAACGGATGCAGATGGTTGTATTATCAGTAACGGAAGCGTTTTTGTAGCGTCCTGTGGCCCACATCTCACCTCCTAAACTGCCTGCTCCATATCCATATTATAGACAGAACGTGGCAGCTATTGATGGCCACCACAGAGGGTCAGCTTCTGGGGACGTATTCTGTGCTGCATTGTGGTATTACAGGCCTTGCCAATTTGTATTGGCTCCATCTACTTGTGTTGCTTCACCTACTGTCAATTTGGACAACAATGGGGCCACTTTAACGGTTTTTCCATGGCCAGTTTAGGTTCCCAGTCCACCCCTGGTGCTCTTTAATAATAATTAGAAAATAATTGGAAAACCTTTGACTGATTTTCCCAACATATACCGTAAATCAGCAGGATCAAAACTACCAAACAGCACGCCTGGTTTAATAGGGTTGATCCTGCTGATCAGTGCTCTTTAATAACGATTATAACATTGGAAAATCTTGGACAAATAGTGGGTAATGGAAACATCCAGGTGACCTAAGTCCCTACTGAATAAATGGCGTGCATGATTATAAGCTCTGATTTCAGTTCAATGGCCTCCTTGTGTACGCAAAGGGTGTCTCCTCCGGAACAGAGGAGAAGACAGTTTCTCTTCACAAGTGACAGCAGCAAGTAGGTTAATACTGGGCCGGGCTGACAGAATGGATGCGACAGCACAGCAAGTGTGGTACTGCATATCTTATCTGGTGTGCTGGATGACACAGACCCCGGACTGTCACGTAGCTAATGTCTTCTCAATTGAATCTGACAGCATAGAAATAGACAGTCCACCATCTTTGTTTTATCATCTACATGGCCCCCCGATGTAAAATAATGCTCTTCTCGTGTTGACAACCCCAGTATAGTCCATTTACGGAACTGTATATTATATCATATAGTGATCAACCACCACGGAGAGGAACTCATCCATGAAGAGGCTGTGGACACCTTGTATACAACAGTCAGGGAGAGAAGGGTTATTTTAGCACGTTGTGGTTGCAGATAAAATCCCTCGCTGTCAGATCCACATCCCATACTGAGAGACTGCAGGGTGGCTGTAGTTGCTTTTGTACAAACACTAGAAGAGAGCTGTCACAGAAAATCAAATGATCCTCAGTTCTTTATATGGGAAAACTGTTTTTAGGATGTGTATTTAATATATTGTGTATTGTCACCATGTCTCTCAGTGTCAGGGTAAACCATTGGAGTGGATATCTTCCCGTGTATGTCCTGTCACAGCTGCTGGGTGCAGGGGTCTCCATCGGCGAATGGTCCATGTGCTAAGCACTGGGCTGTGGGCCGGGGGAGACTGATGTGTTCAGCAGAGCAGTGTTTTGTTGGCTGATGTATGGACGCCGGCTAGGGCCCCCGCACAGGACGCGGATTTATTGGTTTGGCGTGGGTGCATTTGTTAAGAGAACAATATATGAAAGGAACGTGCGTTTGTTGTCTCTAGCGCGCCTGATCAGCCGCTGGAGATAGTGACGTTGTCCTGTAAATAAACCTGCATGAGGATCATAGTAACTTTATCTGGCATTGATCACTGAGCTCAGGCTGGATAAAGGTAACTCCATTGGTAATGGTAGATTATTGTATACATGTGTTTGTTGGCTAGCTATGTTATTCTAAATGATGGTAGTTTCTCATCTTCCTGTATCATCACTTCCTGTATCATCACTTCCTGTATCCTTGTTACATAAGGGAAGTGGTTGGGTGACTGGACGGCCCCTTTTCTATTGTTACACCCTATTGTGAGTAAGAAATAAAAGTGAAAGACTGGGCAGGAGGGGGCAGTGCTCAGCAGAACTCAACATGATCAGAGATTTACCTTTCCTTACACAAAGTCTGATTGATGCAAGCGAATTTCTACTACAAATATTTATATTACAAAACCAACCAACATTGGCCATAAATATAGAGCAATTGCCTTCAGCCAGTAGTCATCAGGTCAAGAGATTAAACTGTGACACCTAAAAGGAAGAATGAGCCGTGCCAGGATGCAATAAATGAAGGCGATGATACAATTATTGGTAATGTGTCATCGGAAAATGGCTTATTGTTTCGATCAAGTTTTTTATGTGAAACATATTTTTAAATATTTTTTGGCAATGCCATTTTTGATTTGCCATGTCACTGTCCATATTTAAAAAATAAATAAAATCCTATAATCCTGCAGTTTTTGCTCTGGCCACAGGCTTTTCAGCAGTCATATCATTATCATCACATGAAGGATTGCAATAGCAAATATCACCCACAGTAGTGCTTGGAAAGGTATGAACACTTCAGAATTTTCCATATTTCTGCATATATTTGACCTAAAACTACTGATGAGCGGCAGGGGCAATATTCGAATTCGCGATATTTCGCGAATATATGGTAGAATATTCATCATATATTCGCGAATATTCGTATTTGAGATATACGTTTTATTGCAAAAAATCTGTAATAAAAAAAAAATCGCATAATGCGAATTTTTATGCGAAAAAAGGTGTTGGTCAAAAACGAGTATACAGGGAGTGCAGAATTATTAGGCAAATGAGTATTTTGACCACATCATCCTCTTTATGCATGTTGTCTTACTCCAAGCTGTATAGGCTCGAAAGCCTACTACCAATTAAGCATATTAGGTGATGTGCATCTCTGTAATGAGAAGGGTTGTGGTCTAATGACATCAACACCCTATATCAGGTGTGCATAATTATTAGGCAACTTCCTTTCCTTTGGCAAAATGGGTCAAAAGAAGGACTTGACAGGCTCAGAAAAGTCAAAAATAGTGAGATATCTTGCAGAGCGATGCAGCACTCTTAAAATTGCAAAGCTTCTGAAGCGTGATCATCGAACAATCAAGCGTTTCATTCAAAATAGTCAACAGGGTCGCAAGAAGCGTGTGGAAAAACCAAGGCGCAAAATAACTGCCCATGAACTGAGAAAAGTCAAGCGTGCAGCTGCCAAGATGCCACTTGCCACCAGTTTGGCCATATTTCAGAGCTGCAACATCACTGGAGTGCCCAAAAGCACAAGGTGTGCAATACTCAGAGACATGGCCAAGGTAAGAAAGGCTGAAAGACGACCACCACTGAACAAGACACACAAGCTGAAACGTCAAGACTGGGCCAAGAAATATCTCAAGACTGATTTTTCTAAGGTTTTATGGACTGATGAAATGAGAGTGAGTCTTGATGGGCCAGATGGATGGGCCCGTGGCTGGATTGGTAAAGGGCAGGAAGCTCCAGTCCGACTCAGACGCCAGCAAGGTGGAGGTGGAGTACTGGTTTGGGCTGGTATCATCAAAGATGAGCTTGTGGGGCCTTTTCAGGTTGAGGATGGAGTCAAGCTCAACTCCCAGTCCTACTGCCAGTTTCTGGAAGATACATTCTTCAAGCAGTGGTACAGGAAGAAGTCTGCATCCTTCAAGAAAAACATGATTTTCATGCAGGACAATGCTTCATCACACGCATCCAAGTACTCCACAGCGTGGCTGGCAAGAAAGGGTATAAAAGAAGAAAATCTAATGACATGGCCTCCTTGTTCACCTGATCTGAACCCCATTGAGAACCTGTGGTCCATCATCAAATGTGAGATTTACAAGGAGGGAAAACAGTACACCTCTCTGAACAGTGTCTGGGAGGCTGTGGTTGCTGCTGCACGCAATGTTGATGGTGAACAGATCAAAACACTGACAGAATCCATGGATGGCAGGCTTTTGAGTGTCCTTGCAAAGAAAGGTGGCTATATTGGTCACTGATTTGTTTTTGTTTTGTTTTTGAATGTCAGAAATGTATATTTGTAAATGTTGAGATGTTATATTGGTTTCACTGGTAAAAATAAATAATTGAAATGGGTATATATTTGTTTTTTGTTAAGTTGCCTAATAATTATGCACAGTAATAGTCACCTGCACACACAGATATCCCCCTAAAATAGCTAAAACTAAAAACAAACTAAAAACTACTTCCAAAAATATTCAGCTTTGATATTAATGAGTTTTTTGGGTTCATTGAGAACATGGTTGTTGTTCAATAATAAATGTAATCCTCAAAAATACAACTTGCCTAATAATTCTGCACTCCCTGTATAGCACTACAGAATATGCTGCTATATATGTGTTTTTAGAATATTCGTAGTTTTTTCCATCTGAACAAATGATTCCTCCCTGCTTAAAATGCTTGTGGTCAATGAATCATTGGCCCACAAGCACATAGCAGGGAGGAATCATGACCTTAGATGTTGAAAAAAGACGAATATTCTAAAAAAACTAATATATAGCACTATAGCAAATATATTCGTTTTGACATTGTTTTGAATATTCATCTTTTTTCTCTCCAAACAGTACAGTTAAACCCCTTTGGCATACTTCTCCCCACAAGCGTCCCCGTCACCATGGGAGCGCCTGGTGGTTAGAATATACCATTGGATCTGAATTAGATGTGAAAACTCAAATCTGATGGTATATTCTAACAATAAGGCGTTCCCATGGTGATGGGGACGCTTGAAGTTAGAGTATGCCAACAGGCGCATACATACTGGCCCCCTGCTGCCTGGCGCCACCTGACCTCTGACAGGGCACAGTGATCCACACAATTAACCCCCCTCACCAGTAATGCAATCATTGGTGGCCATTGCGGACCCCCCCTCCCCTCCGTATTAAACATCATTGCTGGCAGTGCCCTGACAATCCCTTCCCCAGTATTAATCATTGCTGGCAGTGCCCCCCCCCCCTCTGACAGGGTGCTGTGATCCGCACAATTAACCCCTCAGGTGCGGCACCTGAGGGGTTAATTGTGTGGATCACAGTGCCCTGTCAGAGGTCAGGTGCCGCCAGGCAGCAGGGGGCCAGTATGTATGCACCTGTTGGTATACTCTAACTTCAAGCGTCCCCATCACCATGGGAACGCCTCTGTGTTAGAATATACCATCGGATTTGAGTCTTCACGATCTAACTCATTGACCACAAGCATTTGTCAGATGTTAAAAATGACGAATATTCAATATAATGAATATATAGCAGTATATTCGTAATATTCGCAAATTATCGAAGTTGCGATATTCGCGATTAATATTCGCTATTCGAATATTCGTGCTCAACACTACCTAAAACTACATCAGATTTTCACACAAAACCTAAAAGTAGATCAAGATAACAAAATCAAACAAATGAGTCAAAAATATTGGACTTGGGCATTTATTTATTGAGGAATATCACATGTCTGTGAGTGGTAAAAGTACGTGAACCTTTAAATTTAAAGGTGAAATTAGAGTCAGGTGTTTTCAATCAGTGGGATCAGATGTGAGTTGGTGGCCTGATTTATTGTTTGGGAAATTATATCATGGAACAAACAAAGGAGATTTCTGAGCACTTCAGAAGAAGAGTTGTTGATTCTCATCAGACTAGGAAAGCTTACAAAATTATTTCTAAAGACTCCGGACTCCACTAATCCACAGTGAGACAGATTGTGTACAAATAGAAGAAACTCAAGACCATAATTATCCTCCCCAGGAGTGTTCGACCAACAAAGATCATGCCAAGACCAAGATGTGTAATAGCCTTGAGGCCACAAAGGAACCCAAGGTAACCTCTAAAGAATAAAAGGCCTTTCTCGCATTAGTAAATATTCAAGGGTTCAGACTCAGGAGGACATGGAACAGCATTGGTGTCCATCGCAGGATTGCCAGGAGAAATCCACTGGTCCTCAAAAGGAACATCGCTGCCCATTTGCAGCTTGCTAAAGATCAAATAGACACGCCAGGAGGTTATTAAAACAATGTTTTGTCAACAAAGAAGACCAAAATTGAACTTTTTGGTTTAACTCCTTGCCGACTGCGGACATTTAATCCCTCAGATGCCGTGGTCAAATGCACTTCCGGGTCAGGAACAGTACTAGGCTTACAGGCTCATTTTTTTGTATATCACAGTTCATGCCAGCAGATGGGAGCACTGAACTGTGATATAGCGATTTCTGTATAGAATAATGGAGCAATTCTGAATTATACCAGAAAATTCTAAAGGAACATGTCAGGACATCTGTCCAATGAGCTGAATCTCAAGAGAACGTGGGTCATGCAGTAAGACAATGACCCTAAGCACACAAGTCTTTCTGCCAGAGAATTATTAAAGAAGAATAAAGTTAAAGTTTTGGAACAGCCAAGTCGTAGTCCTGACCTTAATCCAATAGAAATGTCGTGAAAGGACCTAAAATAAGCAGTTTTTGGGAGGAAACCCACCAACATAACAGAGCTGAAGTTGCTTTGTATGGCGGAATGATCTAAAAGTGTTTCCTTACCTGCATGTACAGTACTCACCTGAAGAATTCTAGTGCTCATCTTTAACATTATTATTTTTTGCATTATTATTGTTTTTTACTATGATTTTGCACTCATGACTGAACTCTTGACTATAACTATATCTGATCTGCTTGACTTTTTCTTTCTTCCTTTTCATGATCCCATGTCTTGCTACTTGAATGAACTAAATGGGTTTATGAATGTCATGTTGGAGGTCATTTTGTTCTCAGTTTTGAAATGTATATACATAACTATTTGGCAATTCAATGTATGGAAGATTAAACGTGGATACTCCTATAAGGACCCATTCCAAGGACATGAGGCATTTATGCACTTGGAAACATGTAGTCATTGTGCTAGGAGAAACACTTTGGAATTTGCAGTATCTCCACAAGCGTACGCCGATTTTAATTAAAACATGAAAACCGATTGCTGGGAATGTATCACATTTTCAGAGACAATCTTGGCAAATCTGGCCTGAAATTAGCTAAAACGGACAGTGCTTATATAAACTCCACCCAGAAGTAGGAATTCCCAGATGGGTTTTGGATGTGACCGGGGTAGGACTTAAATACCCCCGAAGTTGACAGCAGAAATATTGGTTAGCATGGGCGTAATTACCAGGGTAGCAGGCAAAGTAGCCGCTATGAGGCCTAGTAATTAAAGGGGCTCATCTCCACTGATACCTTCAGTTAGTGATGTATATGGACAATAGAAGATTGCATTACTTGTTTGCATGATTATTTCTGTGCTGTGACATCACTGATTCATTTGGGTACATCACCATGCATATTTTCATACAGTTGTGATATCACTGTGAGCCTTATTGCTGTACTGTGACATCATTGTGCGCATTATTCTCACTTCTGAACATTAATCCACCTTTGTGTGCATTAAGAAAATGCTACCAAGGGTGGTCTTTAAGAGCTTTAAGCTTCTCTGGAATTGAAAGAGTTAAAAATGCCAAACTCTTCTGCAGGTAAATCTGTTATTGGGCCTGTTAATCATCCTTAGCATCCTGTTTTAACCCTCTCCTTTCCAGAGCGCACAGTTTAGAGGGAACACTGGACTGGGGTCCCATTCAAAGTTTTGCTATGGGGCCCCATAAATGGTAAGTATGTAATAAGGAAATGTATCAATCAAAGAAGCATTAAAGGGGTTGTCTCATCTCAGATAATGGGGGCATATCGAGAACGGAGCCCCGAAAGTGGTGGAGGGTGCATTGCGCATACACAGCCGCCCTCCTTCATTTTCTATGTGGCTGCCGAAAATAGCCGAGCTGTGGCTCCCCATAGAAGTGAATGGGAGCGGTGGCCGGGCATGCGCGGTGCACTCCCATTCACTTCTATGGGAAGAGCGCTTGGTGGTGGCCGGACCGGAGTCCTTCAGCCACCACTTTGTGGGGCTCCATTCCCGATATGCCCCCATTGTCTGAGATGAGACAACACCTTCAAGATTACATAACCCTATAGGCTGCGATAGGACTAGTAAGTGGGGCAGCACAGGACATAGGGAGTGAGTACACCAAGGAGAAAATCCCACATCATCTACCTTCTCTACAATATCCATAAGATAGTGCATCAGTTTTGCACAGGGTGGGCTCTTAAAAATATGCAAGTTATGGGTAAAAAATTTGATTCAGCTGCTTCGCGAAGCGCATTTCTTTGCAAGTAGTGGGTGGAATGATAGGGAGCGGCGATTGTGCTGCCCCCGTCATTGTATCCCACAGATGCCGCGTTCATCGCTGATCGCAGCATCTGAGAGTAATAACACAGTGTAAAATAAAAAATAAAAATAAAATCATACTTACCCTCATCCATTTGATCGTGAAGAGCCGGCCGCCGCCATCTCGATTGAAGATCTAGCGCGTCATCATATCGGCCATATACCATGTCATATGCCGCCACGCATGGAATTTCGTGCGAGATCTCCAATCAAGATGGCGGCTGGCTATTTGCGCTCAAATGGGGGAGGTAATTAAGGAAATTCACCTATGTGGCGAATCAAATTTTCCTAATATTCTGATCAAATTCCACTTCGTGGCGTTCAATTCACTCAACACTAGTCATGAAGCCTGGGAGACAAATTAACAGCAGCGAGATGAGAAGGCTAATATCATAGACATAGGCTGCTACCATTAAGGGTCTAGCCCTGGTTGGTCTCATCATGTTTGCTTCTTGGTGGAGGGTACCTGGATGGAACTCACATTAGGGTAGAAAATTGGCCCAACAGTCATGGAAAGGATGTACAGGGGGAAAAGTCACACCAACCCTTATGTCCTGGGTGGTATAATTTAATCTAGTCTTAACCAGTCCAAGATCTATCACGACTTCATTCAGGACATTGGTGGAAGTTCCCGTTCCCATAGATCTCAGAGGAGTCTTCAGCTAGATAAATCATCTTTACCCTTTAGCTTCATGTCTTATTTATATGAGTAATCAAGAGAATTGCTGTAATAATAATAAAATGCCGGGTTTCCCATTTTCACTGGTTCAACCTTCAATATATTGCTTGTAATGCACTACCGTCACGTCTATCTGATATATGAGCATCTCTTCGCAGCTAAAGATCACAAGCCCGTCCCTTCTCGAAAAACTCCCTAGACCAGCAAACGCTTGAACACGTACCAACCCTGCTTATTATACTCAACACCAGATAGGATAACTTTTTTTGTATTAACATTGTATTTGGAAGAAGCAGGATTCCATCTAAGCACAGCTTGGATAATAGGAGCCAGGAGGAAGGCTAACCTGTAAATAGAGCAGGCATTAAATAGGATCTGAGGCTTTCCAGTAGGTAGGAAGAAGACACAATGGGTGGGACAAGCTTTTCTTATCTATGGGTAAGATTCTGTATAATGTGATAGCTGTTATCACCTGATATCACCTGTTAATGGAATTCTTGTAGAACGCAAATCCTATTAACAGATGATAATATCAGGCAATAACCAGCACCACAGTATGCATTAAATTACTCTCTGCTTCTGTTTACATGCTCCGAAATACCCAGACCTCAAACAAGCTGCCTAATGCGGAAAGTGGGAAAAATACAGTCTTCTTCTTGCTCCTCCATTCACTTTCAAACATCTTTCTGGAGAGCAAGGGTTAATTAATTCAATCAATAATCCTGCAGAGTCCATGTGAAATTGAGTAAGTGACACAGAGCACACCAATAAATGAGCAATGGGATTAAGAAAAACCTTTAATGGTGCATTAGCCCGCTAATTAACCATGCAAAATCTCCTCCGCAGTTCGTCATGAGCTTGTGAAGACAAATAGCTTGCCTGTACAGGAAACCCACTGTACGGTATATTTCATTCATGTACAAGGCCATCCTAGCTGTTGTTTATAGGGGTTGTCCTACTGATGACCTATCCACATTGTATAGCGGATGTGCATGGTATCGCGCTCAGCCTCATTGGCGTTGATTCGTTCAAAAACGTTTTTAATGCTGTTTCTGTACAACATTGAAATGTATTGGCTCCATTAGACTCAAACTTCGCATCCCCCGAAGTCACGCGAGACTCCGGTGAATTACTAGAGTATTCCTATCTGCAACTTCAAAAACATTTTAAAATAGGAATCCGAAGTGGGTTTTGGTACAGAAGTCAAATGGCCTAGGAGCAGCCCAGCCCCGTTGAAGTGAATGAGGCTGAGCTGCGATACCAAACACAATGGCTGTCGAATGTACGGCTCTGTGCTTGGTAAGCAGAGAGAAGGTTGTGACTCTACTGTGAGTGACAGTGCCTTCTCAAACAACTGATGTTGGACCCTCACCGATCAGATACTGAAGACCTATCTAGATGATAGGTCATCAGTAAAAATATCTCAGAAAACCCTTTTGAGTCTGCTGATGGGCTGGTAAACCCCCTTAAAGGGCTGTTTGGTATCATGATATCGCTGACCTATCATCAGGATAGGTCATCAATATCATCATTGGTGGTCCAACTTCCGAAACCCCCGCCAATCAGACAGGGACACGGGCACTTTAGTGTTTACCTGCACACAATCTACTTTGTGGTGGCGGAGGAGTTTAATTACAACTCTTCACCCTATTCACTTGGAAGCCGCGGCTCCTTTAAAAAACTGATTGACAGATGTGCCAGGGATTGAACCCCCACTAATATGTTATTTATCAGTATCATGAAACCGTACAACCCCTTTACGTTCAACATAAGCTTTATATATCCAAATGCAGTTAGCTCCCCTAATGGTGACTACATGCAGCCATTATTAAGTACAGTATATGTTATTACTGAGACCCCCTATAAAGATATGTAAAGAAATGAATCAGCACAGAATTTTTGGGTAGGGCCCTGCTGAATTGAATTGCACACCCTTTAACCATTTAAATACTTTTGTCAATATTAACAACACGCTTTGTTCTTTATTTTCATCTAGGCTTTTTCTTTAGGCTTTATTTTTTAGGTTTAGTTTGAGGCTTGATAAGTACAAAACAGATGTGTTATATAGTGTGGGGATTCGCTCTGGTAGACAGGACAAGCAGTATAGAGGCAAAGACACGTTTGTAACTCAAAAACTGCAGTGTTTATTCACACTAGTTGCAGGATCACAGTATGACAGTCCATTTTCAGTTTTGATGTTAGTTCACACCCAAAACACTTCATATAGAAAAACATTCACCTTTGATCCTGGGTGTTTAATCCACACCCGGCTGAATGCTCAGCCTCAGAAAGTCCACCTGCAGGCTTTAGGCGGCCTGCTCGCCAGACACACTGTCTTCAGCTTTCAGCCCACACACAGGCCTCAGGTCTCAGCAGAGTTTCACTCAGCTCCAGTGTCAGAGAGGAGTATTCCACTCACCTGACACTGCTGGCTGTTTTTTTAAGCCTGCCAAAACCCGGCCCGGGCCGTGGGGAGTAGTTACCCACCCAGCACTTTGACTACTCCCAGTAAGAGCCGTCCCGGAAAAGCTATTTACAGCCATACTAGATAGCAAGGTATCACACAGCAACTGCTGCTGAGACATGAAAGCTGTCTCTTACTCCACCGAGACCAGGAACCTCGGTGACACGTACCTATCATCCACTATGATTCCTTGTACCTTCTTACAATAGATACACGCAAGTACATACCACAGGGAAAGTGACCGCGTTATTTTGACTATGTCCATTATATATTTATCAGCGTATGAGTTTTTCTGTGTTCTCTCTAGAGAATTGGCGTGCCGAGGGCTGTACGTTTTCTCGCCTGGCGCAGGAATGCAGCTTCGTCATCTAACTCATTAGTCATTATAAATATGTATTGTCCCGCTCCTTAATGATCCTGCCACAGTGATAGATCGAGGAGGACACACAGGGAACTTTGATTCTTCAGGAATATTAACACTGTAGCTGCCATATTTATAAAGAAGATCTACAGGGTGGGCCATTTATATGGATACACCTTAATACAATGGGAATGGTTGGTGATATTAACTTCCTGTTTGTGGCACATTAGTATATGTGAGGGGGGAAACTTTTCAAGATGGGTGGTGACCATGGCGGCCATTTTGAAGTTGGCCACTTTGAATCCAACTTTTGTTTTTTCAATAGAAGAGGGTCATGTGACACATCAAACTTATTGGTAATTTCACAAGAAAAGCAATGGTGTGAATGGTTTTAACGTAACTTTATTCTTTCATGAGTTATTTACATGTTTCTGACCACTTATAAAATGTGTTCAATGTGCTGCCCATTGTGTTGGATTGTCAATGCAACCCTCTTCTCCCACTCTTCACACACTCATAGCAACACCGCAGGAGAAATGCTAGCACATGCTTCCAGTAACCGTAGTTTCAGGTGCTGCGCATCTCGTATGTGAAGGCAATTGTCTATGCTGTGAAGATACGAGATGTGCAGCACCTGAAACTACGGATACTGGAAGCGGTGTTGCTATGAGTATGTGAAGAGTGGGAGAAGAGGGTTGCATTGACAATGGGCAGCACATTGAACACATTTTAGAAACTTAACGTAACTTTATTCTTGTAAATAACTCATGAAAGAATAAAGTTACTTTAAAATCAAGCACACCATTGTTTTTCTTGTGAAATTCCCAATAAGTTTGATGTGTCACATGACCCTCTTCCTATTGAAAAAACAAAAGTTGGATTCAAAATGTCCGACTTCAAAATGGCCGCCATGGTCACCACCCATCTTGAAAAGTTCCCCCCCCTCACATATACTAATGTGCCACAAACAGGAAGTTAATATCACCAACCATTCCCATTTTATTAAGGTGTATCCATATAAATGGCCCACCCTGTACATTAATGAAAATTAACTGTTTATTGTACAATTCTGAAATTGTGACTTTTTGATCATTTCCTCTAGTTATAATTATTCATGATGAATATCTTGCATGATGCTGCAGATGCTTCTTAGAATGAAACCACCCAGAGAATAGTAATTCAGGATTTCTGTGCGCTCCTTGTAGTACAGCATTATACTAGAACAGGAACTAATTGGTGCTCTTGCTCATAGAGGGGTCTTAGCGGGAACCCCTATATGACATCTGTATGCCCTAAAAGGCATTTAAACTAATGGCCATATGTTACAGTAATCAAGGCAATTATAAGGGTACAACCAGACTGCAAGGCTGTGATCCAAATGTATCCCGACCACACTGCGTGGTCATACCCTAAGGCCCCTTTCACACAAGCGAGTATTCCGCGCGGGTGCAATGCATGATGTGAACGCATTGCGCCCGCACAGAATCCGGACCCATTCATTTCAATGGGGCTGTGTACATGTGCATTGGTTTTCACTCATCACTTGTGCGTTGCATGAAAATCGCAGCATGTTCTATATTCTGCCATTTTCACGCAACGCTAGCCCCATAGAAGTGAATGGAGATGCGTGAAAATCACATTGCATCCGCAAGAAAGTGCCGATGTGATGCGTTTTTCACGGATGGTTGCTAAGATGACAGTCTATTCACTGTATTATTTTCCCTTATAACATGACGTCACCACAGGTCCTTTGACAGGTCCTGAAGAAAGAACAGGAGACCGACAGCTACGCAATCAATTGGAGGAGATGAGTTAATTTTTTTAAAAATTTTAACCCTCGATTGACCTTCTACTAAGCATTCTGTATTAAAGAATGCTAATATTTTCCCCTATGACCATGTTATAAGGGAAAATAATAAAATTTACAGAATACTGAACCCAAACCCGAACTTCTGTGAAGAAGTCCGGGTTCGGGTATGGGTACCAAACATGGCGATTTTTCTCACGCGCGTGCAAAACGCATTAAAACGCTTTGCACTCGCGGGGAAAAATCGTGCATGTTCCCGCAACGCACCCGCATCTTTTCCCGCAACGCCCGTGTGAACCGAGCCTAAGAGTTGCTGTGCACCTGAACGTTGTTTACTTCTTACTGGCATTATCAGTCCATAAGAGAGCACTTTAGGAAGACCTGTCGCCTCTCCTGAGGTGTCTGTCTTAGTAACTACTTGTATTCTCCATATAATAACAATTCTGGAGCATCTATTCATATATCTGTATGTTGTGCCATTCCTCTAATATTCCTAACAGATGCTTATAAATGATTTCCTCAGTAGAGTTTACCAGTTCAGGGTATGTCTCTGTACAGTCTGACACTGAAAGCACTGATTGGACAATGTCAGGTTGTGCAGGAACACATCCCCAGTTGGTAATTCCCAGTTCATTCATAAACTCCTTGTAGGAATAATACAGGAATGGGGACTCCTAAATTGTTATTCCATGTGCAATACAATGATTTGCTAAAATAGACATGTTGGGAGTGGTGGCAAGTCCTAGGTAAAGCCATCTTGCCACTAAAACCATCGACACCTAGAGGCAATGCTCCCAATAGGCAGACTGGGGAGATTGGAAAACTGTCTTAGTTGCCCATAATCAGATTCCACCTTTCATTTTTCAGAGCTCCTTTAGAAAATAATAGGTGGAATCTGACTGGTTGCTATGGGCAACTAAACCGGTTTTCCTTTGCACCAGTTTTGACAACTCTCCCCCAGTATGTCTACTGTTAGAGAGGTGATTTGACTTCCTAGGTGTCAATGGTCTCAGTGACAAGATGGTTTTACCTATCAGCGTGTAGAAAGCTTTCAGTCTTCCTTCTCTAACAGGAGTCTTTCCCCCATGCTGCCGTGTCTCCATAAGATGTATACTTATTACAGTCAAGCTAACCCCTAAAGTGATCTCAGCTGCTATTAGACCATAAACGTTCCTGCTGATACAGTTCAGGTGCCCCACAGCTCTTGCTAGTTCCTGAGACTTCACCCAATTTCTTGAAAATTGTCTTCTATCTAGCCCAAATGATGTAAACAGCACCCATTAATCATTCTACCAATCCTCAGCAGAGCATCCCTGACAACCGTGCCACAAGTGACCACCACTGACATGGCCAACATGAACACCCCCCTTAAGCATGGAAAACTGGGCCAGTCTTTTCCCCGATGCCAGTTGAGAAAGCAGGAACAAAGAATACACATATATATTATCAAAAGGGAAGCCAACGACATGTACAATGGAAAATAACATCACAATAAAATGGCATAACATGGAAAACGGAGGAAGGACTACTCCTCGCTCTATAAATTCATAAGAGGTTGTACCAAATGCAAAGTTACATAAAGTGTTGAACACAAGTTCCTTGGGTCCACCAGAGGTTTTAAAGGCCTCACCTATATCTATACAGTTATATAAACCACATGAAAAACTCTGTTGCTGTCATTGCCCACACTAATAGTAGACTTCATGCATGGTTTCCTCCTCTATTGGGTTAAGGAGCCTCCCCATACGCAGCAGGAGAAAAACAAACCACAAACCTTCCTTACATGGGATTTTAAAGTAGCTTTTCATGTACTCCCGCCTGCCTGCCCTGCAGCTATTGATTCTCAGCATCAAGGCATGCAGTCCGGACCCTGAAGGGACAAGCTAACCCCTAAGGTGATCTTGGCTGCTATTTGTCCATCTACAGTATAGTACCAAATGTTGACAAGTTGTCTCAAGCTTAACAGCCAAGTCTCAGTGCAGAGAGAAATTAAGGACAGTTGTGTGTTCAGCCTCGGGGCTCAAAGTCTCGGTATGAACCAGTGTATATACGGTAGAAGTATTGTGTTATTTGGGGTTATCTGATTGTACTGTACAATCGGACCATGCAGTAGGTGAATCTGCTACAAAAAAGTAACCATCAAGTCAAGAATAAACTTAATTTGTCCATTTGAAGGATAAAGAGACCATTTCTCTTGTTATATACAGGATATAGAGGAACTAGAAAATCAATATATTCTGGGGCTAATGAGAGTACAGAGTCACACAGAAACTGCATTAAAAAGGTCGTCCCATGAAACATATTTTACATTTTTCAAACCAGCACCTGGATCTGAATACTTTTGTAATTGCATGTGATTCATAATTTAATATAGCCACTAAGTTATTCACTAAAAGCTACCTGTATAGCGCCACCTGCTGTTTGCTCTTTTTCTAATTTCTCGGTCCCACTCACTGAGACAGAATAACATGCTCAGTTCCATCCTGCCACTAGTGGCAGTAGAGAGGGCATTCCCCCCTGAGAAAGTTCATGCCCCCTGAGCTACCAGCCTGAGATGAATATAGCAGAACAATTGGAGCAATGAATAAGGAGATCTCTGGATCCATATGTGTTACAGGGCTGGTTCTAAGTTTATGAGAAAGAAATAGTCATATACTATATGATATCCGTTTTTAATTTTTTACATTAATCATGGAATAACCCCTTTATAGGGGTTCACATGGCTGAAAATGTTGGAAAAAAATCTGATATGTGATTTTGCTGTGGAATCTGCAGCAGAAAAAGATGACCCTTGGATTTTTGCCGCAAATTTTCAGTTTGCGATTCCACAATTTTGACCCAGGATTAGCTCCATTCATTAGCGCTAATCAACATGCAGCTACTCAGCCTTGATTTCCGCATGGATTCCACACAGATTCCGCATCAAGAAGTGACACGTCAGTTCTTGATGAAATTTCAAGTTTGTGCCAGAAAAAAATAATCTGTGGTAGTGTAAGGTGGGGGAGCGCATCCACCTTAAAAGAATGCTGCTACTAGAAGGAGCTACGGTATAATTAATGTAAGTTTACAGTGCTCTGCCCAGAGAGGTAGAGTAGAAGAACCCGGTTCCCTTTGAATAACCTGCTGTAACCCAGAGTCAGCCACAAAGATGGTTTCAGCGATGAGGAATGACATGCTGCTGGATGATTGAAGATGCGACTGATTGCGTTTTTATGTTTAACATATTTGTAAAAAAATGTGGATGATTTTATTTTTTATTTTCCATGTCAATATCTCTATTTAAATAAAAACTATAAAATCCTGCATTTTTTACACTGGCCGCTAAGCCTAATAATAGGCACCACTTCTTGGTCTGTACAGATCACTTTACTGCAGTTACCTGCTTATCCTGCCTGTAATGTTATCACCTCTGTGTATAGATAAGACAATATCAACCATTCACAATAGGTGATTGTCAGAGCTCATCTATTCTTTACTTGTACAATGACCTATGCACAGGTCACAGAGCATGCCTAGAAAACTCCCCTCCTGACCATTATGTCTATGGTCCATGTGGCTGCCGTTAAAGGGGTTGTCCGAGTTATGAAAAAAAATAATATAACACTGTAAATCTGATGGGCAGCAATATATAACTGAGCTAAGCAAGTTTTAGGTTAAAAAAAAATTATATTTCCTAATTTCCCTGGTTCTCTTCTGGCTCTTTGTTTACCTGCATAACAACAATCTCTGCCCCTCCCCCTGCTCTGCTAAGGGAGTGAATACAAGTGCTGCCCTGAGTGACATGTCTGCCTGCTGGGAGACTCTGCAGCATGTTGTATGTGTAGGACTACAAGTCCCAGGTGTACAATGACACTGCTAATACACACAGGATCTTCTCCCTACCTGTTCTTGTGCAGAACTCCTCTAGTCTGTCAGCTCCTATGCCCAGCATTTGTTTCCTGACTGCCTGCAGCTACTCAGTAAAGCCTTCAGCCATGAGTCTGTGCAGCTGAAGGGGTTAATCTTTCCTGAAGTATCCAGTGGGAGGGAGACACAGGGCAGACGGCAGAGCTGAGGGGCGTGGCCAGCCCAGTGACATCTCGTGTACAGACTCTTATCTGATCTCTCAGGCTTTGTGCACGAAACATCATCAGAGCAGGTAGAGAAGCTGACATCACAGGTCATGTGACCCTCAGTGACATCTGAGAAACCAGCAACTGGAGAATAAAGTAAGTCAATTGTAAAGTCCTTTCATTTGACTAGTTAGAAACATACAAAGAACAAAAAAATAATTCGGACAACCCCTGTAAGCAATTTTCTTAATGCTTTTTAAATGCTGTTAAGAACAGTCATGTTCTGGAAATAGAATAAAATCTGAAATCAGAAAATAAACTGATTAGATGTGTTGATATCTGTTTTTTAACAGGCAGATACAAATTTTGGTGACACATCTCCTTTAAGTACAATACTTCTGTTTGTAATGTTTGTTAGCGATGCGCCCTCCTGTGGAGAGAAATGATGTAACGTTTTGTACAGTACAGTTTATGATGTGCTGCAAGAGAACCACGTCTATTTGCCTGTAGTTCAAAACAACCCATAAAGTGTGTAAACCCATCCCAAGCACTTTAAAGCTGTATGAACAGCAATAAGGATTCCTATTAAAATCAATAGAATGTAGAGATCCCGGGAATCCCATTTGGAGGGATCTGCATGGGATTATGATTATCCCATAGGTTGCTTAGGGCTAATTTTAGTATGGTTGCTGGGTTAGGGGCCGATTACAGGGATTGGCTAGTTGGGTTGTCCTATAGTGGGATTGTTGCTGAGGCTGGGAAGCTTAGGGTGCCCAGCAACAGTTAGGGCATTGGTGGATGAGTTTGGGGTGGTGTGTAGAAAAGGTGTATATAATGCGGTGACCGCCAGCATTAGGCTGTCTGCCAAGCAGCATCTTTGTTCAGCTGCCCCTCCCGCCCTCCTCATTATTTTGTCCTGTCACGGCCACTTTAGTAGAAGGAGGGGTAAAGTCGCTGGTCAATAAGTGACGTCAATAAGTTGATTCAGGTATTCAGGCCGAGCTTATGGCTGGTCTAATTCAGTAGTCGTTATTGATCTTCAATGTATATGGTTATTTATTGTTTGAGCTGTTCTTTGTCTGTGGCCTAATTGTATCCATTTATAATTGTATCCATGTGTCTTATTGGTAGCATTAGTGGTTTAATTTAAGAATAAGTTTAATATAATCTATAATCCCATGTGGTTTTGATGCAGTTCCAAAATGTGCTTAAAATTTAGGCCGTGTGAACATACCCTAAGGGTCTGAGGAAGACCCCTCTTCAGGTGTCCACATGCTATTTGAAAACAATCTAGTATTGATGAAACCAACGTATTTTATCTTTTAATCTGTTAATTAGGATATTGTATAAGAGGATCTGAAGCAGGGGAGTAGCTATAGGGGGTGCAAAGGTAGCAGTCGCTACCGGGTCCAGGAGCCTGAGGGGGCCCAAAGACCCTTGCGCCGCATAAGAAGACACCAGTTTTATATAAAGTGCTTGATGGTCAAGTTACACCTCTGGCTGGAGGGAAGTGGTTAGGTCAAAAATTTGGCATGGGCGGGGGGGGGGGGATTGGGGTGCTGTTTCAATTTTTGCTTCAAGCAGCACAAAGGCTATGTGCTTTCCTGTGTCTGACCACTAAGCACTGAGGGAAGGGGGGTGGGGGGTGCCCAATCTGAACTCTTGCACCATGGCCCATGAGCCATTAGCTACACCTCTGATCTGAAGACCCAATATTCAGATGATCTGCTCTCAGCTGTCTTGGAGAACCAAGGGTGGCCTATAGAAGTGCTCCAAAGTGATAAGATCGACATAGTAAAGTATGAAATTATGACATTTAGGACACCTCCTATGTTTTTTTTTCATGGTAAATGTCTTTCATTGTTACAAGACTAGTTGTTCTGTATCCAGAATTGTAGAGATGTCTTTGAAAGGGAACCCTTTGTCTTACTCTGCCAAGGTCTGATGATCCAGGACTGGACTTCTCAACCCTGACAATGAATGAAGGATATTTAGGAATAGGGCGTCTGTTTGCAAATACAGTATTTTTCTTTGTATTCCTTAACACTTCTGGAGGAAGCCTACCAATGGTTGAACACAATGTGTGGAGCTTGGAAGAACACAGCCGATGTGGAAGACAACCCCATTTGAATATTCTACGGGGAATACATTTAACCTGACAGGACCAGAGGACTGAGTAGGACCATACTGTATAATGTTCTACACATAGGTTTAATCAAATTGTCAATGATTATTAGATAATCCAGAATATCTAGTCATCAACAAATCTGTCAGGTCCTGCTATGATAGATAAATGACAAGGCCATGGTAGACGACTAGAGGATCAATTTTTTCTGAAATGATCTCAATAATAATTATTTCTTTGTGTGTTACTGTACATTTCTGAGGAATAACATATTTTAGGGAACGGTTCAATAACTCTCCTCTGTTATCCCCCCTAAAAATATAACAATAAATTGTTAACTGGAGCTATTGTCCCCTTTTAGGTCTTGTCACACTCTGGCACTCTAGTGTAATACTGCATAGCAACATATACTATTGACAAGGAGATTGGTTTTGGTTGGATGAGAAATGACAAGAAAAGATGCTCCAGAATTGTGATGTCATGGGGAATACAAGTGGTTTCTGAAAAAAATCCATTTTTAAACTACCATTTTAAGAAAAAATACTGGGTAAAATAAAACAATATGGACAGCTGATGTTGAATTACCTGGGAGGTTTCTGTAAGAACTTTACTGCCTGTGCTGACTTTATCTTATAGTATCTGGACAAATTGAATCTTCGAGCCGTGCATGCATATCGTATTGTCTAGTTCGAAAATTTTGTCTCATCTCCTAGTAGCCTGTTCTGTTTTCCTCCCCAATAATTTCCTTTTCATTACAAGATTACATTTTCCATACAGAGTCAGTTCAGAGAACACAGCAGATTCTAGAGAGAGCTTATTCCATGCTTGGCTGCCTCGGGGTGCAGTCGAGCGTGCGCTCAATGGATGGATGATAGCTTCCATTTTTAAGCTCCATTTTCCATCAGCGTTAAACTGTTTATACTTATTCTGTATGGCTTCCTTTTAACCCATCACCATTTGGCTTTCTGTAAAACTCTAGGGTGTTAGTGGAGCTCATATCTTGTTTACCTCTGCACATGGTGATGATTGCTTCAACCTAGACATTAGAGTGCACGTTAAAGTATTTTAGTGCACTGGAGCTCTTACTATTAACCCCATTTATGTCTAAAACAATATCCAATAATATGTTTTGAGATATGATATGAAGTAACATTTTTGAAGGCTTTGAAAAACAAAAGCTACCTTGGGGGAGGGAGGCCTTTAGTTCTTTACCAGTAGATGCCTAGTACATAGCTTAAAGCATTGACAGTTAACCTCTGAAACTCCAGCTGTGGTAAAACTGTGACTCCCAGAATGCTCCATCCATTTCAGCCAAGCAAGTGTACGTCTTGGGAGTTGTAGTTTTACCACAGCTGGAGTGCCGGAGGTTAGCCATCACAGGCCTAGAGGGACAGTGGATAACACGTATCTTTAAATTTTGGTAGAATCTGAGGTGGGTCATGTACTGGTACCAGCGGTCTAATGTAAATGGGCACTGTTATTTCAACAAATTTTGCAAACATCAGTTAAATATTGGAGATAATGCTTCTTTCTCCACTTATCAGTCACTTCTTCTACCCCTTCTCTTGCACTGATCATTCACTCTTGGTTCAGATGCTAAAATCCCTCTTGAGAGACATGATGGATCAGCTCTCTGAGGGATCAGGTTACACATGCTACCCATAGAATCCACAGAGAGAGGAGGGGTCAAGTGGAAGCAGATGCACAGCGAGAGAGAGAGAGAGAGAGAGAGAGAGAGAGACGCACAAAGATGCTGCTTCTAATACATTCCCTATCTCACTGTAAAATGCAGACATAAAGTGATTTTCTATCTGACCCACAATACTACTGACAAGTCAATAATGTTTTTATACTTCGGACTGTAACCATGACAAGAGTCCATCCACTTAGTGTAGAGGGAAAAAGGTTTCTACATCATTGTAGATAGGGTATCGTTACTGAAGAAGACATTTTGCCCTAACATTAGGAAATTGGCAACTACCATCTAGTGTTCTTTTTGCCTACAATTGGATCCATAGTGTAGGATCATAAGTTGATCTTGATGGACCTGTATCTTTATTTAACTTTACTTTGTACCACATGTATGTCTGGTTAAAGTCCCTGGATTAACCAGTCACAAATAAAGCCTGAATAGCTACCATAGCTGGAAAAGAAATGTAGAAAAGTAACAGATACGCCTTCAAAAATCCAAGAATTCACATAATATAAAAGAAATGCACATGCAGCGTTCAATTGCCTTTTAGGTAGAGAAGTTCAAACTAAAAATAGCACCTATTGTCAAGGAAGAGACAGGCCACTGGAGGCTTCCATAAAACCACAGCTCGTGAGTTATATGAAGGGAGAAGCTCTGGAGTCAGGAGATGTGCACAGGTGCATATCAGCTTGTGAGCTGAACACTTCAATGGTCTTCAGCAGAAGTAACCCTGATTTATGCTAAAAGGGGATTCTGACGTATTGATGTATTAAATGCTTGTGTCAAAAAGAAAAGTCTGCAAGTTGCACGAGCGTGAGAAATTTATAGCACAGACACATACCTGAACATATATATAAAGGTTTCTTTAAAGGGGATGTCCACCTATCCTATATTGATAACCTATCCTCAGATTGGTGGGTGTCCAACTCCCAGCACTCGCAACGATCAGCTGTTTGAAGGGAACGCAACTTTCATATGAGCGCTGCATTCTCTTCACTGTTCACCTTCTCGCCGTCGACACTGCACTGGTGAGCAGGTGTAATTTCAGTTCTGTCGTCCTCATTCACTTCAGAGGGACGGTTCTGTCCTATTCAGGTGAATAGGAGGGAGCTGTCCCATTGAAGTGAGAGGGATGGAGGAGCTGTAATTACAGATGCTCGCCGTCAACATTGTGAGAGTGAGAACACAACACTCACACGGCAGCTGCATTTTCTTGAAACAGTGCCGGCAATCTGACCCCCGCTGAGCTGATATTGATGACCTATCATGAGGATAGATCATCAATATAGGATAAGCGGACAACCCCTTTAAGTTGATGGATGGTGTTGGGTTAAGAGCAGTATTGGACAAGAGAACAACTAATTATTCACATCTTTTGTTATCTCAAACACTATGTCTCGAGATGCCAATAACAGAAGACGAATAATTGTGCCATGACTTGCCATCAAAATGATTTTCAGCACTTACAATTAAAGATAATTGTTCACATAAAATATTTTTGGTTAATCTGTATATAGGGAGGGCACACTGGAACTTTTGCAGTCTGGAGCATCCACCAACCACCCTCCTTAATTGCTGTTCTGTGATCCAATGTAGCTCAGAAGAGGTGGTCAGACATGTGTGGTAAGGATGAGTGAATTGATTCATATCTTGAAATTTGAACCAAATCTTTAAAGAAAAATTCTCTTGAGATTCTATTCTGAAGAATTTCTTGAGATTCGATTCTGGAGTGTGAGAGATTAGGTAGAATCAATTCGTACCCATTTCGAATTTCTTGGCCAATTCGGGCCAAGCTCTTCGATTTGAAGTCTTGAGGAGCTTCCGACCTGGCAGTCTTCATAACAGCCATAAATTTCAGTACCGAGGAACGTTTGTGTTCTCCTCTTTTATAAGTAGCTTTGATAGGGGATCAAGTGAGGTACAGGTCTCAGAGGTGAGATTGGTGAGGACATCCCACCAATCCTAATTCCTTCCAGTCTGGTTTACCATATTCTGATAATGGTCCAGACCAACAGTCATCCTATAAAAAACTCACAACTTGTGACTGATCTAGAAGTTCAGGTACCACTAAACGTATCATCTAAAACTTCACAAAGATGTCTTAGGCCTCTTGCAAACAACCATTTTTTTTTTTCCGTTTCCGTTACATTTTTGAGGATTCTGTTTGCGGTCCGTATGTGGAACCATTCATTTCAATGGTTCCAATAAAAAAAAGGAAAGTACTCCGTATGCATTCCGTTTCCGTATTTCCGTTCCGCTGAAAGATAGAACTCGTCCTATTATTGCCCTCAAATAACGATCCTTGGCTCCATTCAAGTCAATGGTTTGGCAAAAAAACTGAATGCATACGGAATGCATTCATATGTCTTCCGTATCCGTTCCGTTTTTGCGGAACCATCTATTGAAAATTTCATGCCCAGCCCAATTTTTTTTATGTACTTACTGTTTATTTATTGTATGCTTCCGAAACCAAATGGAACGGCAAAACGAAACGGAAGCGGAACGGAAACAATACTGAAACAAAAAAACTGAAAAACAAATCAGTTTAAAAGGACCGCAAAACCATACTGTCATGTGCAAGAGGCCTTAGGCTTATGAATCCTCACTTTATACAACCAATATAGACCTACGCTGAGTTTTATAAGTATACCAAGTTGCCTTTTATTGTAAAAGGAAATCCTCAAGACCTTCTCTATTCCTGGTATTATCTGCTATCATACAATATTCGGCAGTGCTCCAGGTCGAGGGTCATCCTGATATCAGAAAACACTGGTGCTGTCTAATATTTCTACTCTCTTGCTGAACAAAAGGAATGTGTGGCCCTTGGACTGCTTTCTTCTTTCCTTATTGTATTTGCTATTTGCTTCTTCCCTGTGCAGAAGGTGCCTGCAGCAGGTTCACACTATCAATGGAAAGGAAGGAGAGGAGGTCTGCCTGATGTTGGTACTCTGTTCATTAGTCCTATAGCAGCTTCCTCGGTGGCCTCTATGGAAAGTATAAGATGAGTGGAAGGATTAGTGATTTACATTAAGTTCCATTTCAAACTCTTGAACGGAATATCATTGCTTGTGGAGCTACTGTATGCTAGACACAGTATGGAAGGTGAACGTAAAATACCTTGGCATGATTAAACTGTAATACAGTATTTTTGAAGTATAATACAGGTATTAAATCAGGATAAGGGCTCATGCACACGACCGTTCCGTTTTTTGCGGTCCGCAAATTGCGGATCCGCAAAACACGGAAGCCGCCCGTGTGCCTTCCGCAATTTGCAGAACTGAACAGGTGGCCAATGGAACGGAGCAACGGATGGTACAGCACACGGAGTGCTGTCCGCATCTTTTGCGGCCCCATTGAAGTGAATTGGATGCAGACCAGAACAACGGTCGTGTGCATAAGGCCTAAGTATAAGCAAATGGGACTTGTCACATTGAAAATGCAGTCTGATGTACAGGCAGCATGTTATAGCGCAGGAGTTGTCGGGCAGGTTGATGTATAGTTTTATGAGAAAATATTCATTAACTTAAATTCCCGCTCGTCTACACTTAGAAGTCCAGTGGACGGTCCTACCCAATTATTGACAGCTATTCTCATGGACACTCACAAAAGAGTGTCTGTCAGTCATTGTGTAGGACCACTATCTCAACACTTAAAGAGGACCTGTCTCCTCTCCTGACATGTCTGATTTAGTAACTCCTTGCATTCCCCATGTGATAACAATTCTGGAGCATCTATTATTATGACTCCATGATGTGCCATCCCTGTATAATTCCTTCTAGAAGTCATGAATAAATTACTAGCATTTTGCAATAAAAGTTTACCTGGGTGTTACCAGTTGGGGGTATGATATTATCCAATCAGTGCTGCCTGTATCAGACTGTGAAAGGACACACCCCTAACTGGTAACACCCAGCTGGACCTTCATTGCAAACTCCTGGTAATTTGTTCATAACTTTTAGCAGGAATAATACAGGATTGTCACAACAGAGAATCATAAGAATAGATGCTCCAGAATTGTTATTAAGTGAGGAATGCAAAAAACTACTAAACGGAAGGGCCGAGCAACAGCCGTGTGCCAGAGGCCTAACTCCCTGGATCTAGGACCTTCTCTAGAAATCTAGTAACTATAACCTGTACTATTATTACACTCCAGAAACACATCCAGGTTTACTATTAGTATTAATTCTCATAGTTTTCAGGATTTCTGCTTGCTGTTGTGCCATAGAAACCTTCATTTTAGAGATGAGGAAATCGATTCTACCAATCAGAATTTTCCTGAAAATTTGGATTCATGTCTGGAGTTTAAAAAAATAAAAATAAATATATATATATATATATATATATATATATATATATTTATATATCAGAGCAGCTATTCCGCTTAAGGTAAGGACAACCAGGGATATCGTAGGTGAGCTACTACTACTTTTTGTATGTTTTTTTTGTTTTGTTTTTTAACTAAATGTTTCAACATCCTTCATTGCGCAAAATATCAGAGTCCAAGTCATGTTTTGTGAAGGGCAAACTGCCTTCCCAACTTCCCCCACCCACCTCCCCTTTTCTCAGGTGGTCAGGGTTTTGGTATATTTCGTGGGAGTTGTAGCCATCTTTGAATAAAGGTTACCTTTTTAGAGGGAATATTTTTGTTTTCTTTGCTGTGAAGAGGTTATGTAAGGAAAGAGACATCTATAACGTACAAAGCCATTCCAACATGCCCTGAAATATCATAAGTAGTGTTGATCACGAATATTCTAATTGCACATTTTTATCGCGAATATTGGCACTTTGAGAATTTGCGAATATCTAGAATATAGTGCTATATCTTCATATTCGCGAATATTCTAGATTTTTGTTCATCAGTACCCATGATCCTTCACTGATTCTTGCTTGTGGGCCAATGAGAAGACTGCAATATCTTTGACTTTAGGAGTAGTGTTGATCGCAAATTTTTGTATCGCAGATTTCATCGCAAATTTCCAGATTGCCGATTTCCGCAATTAAGAAAATAATGACTGGAGAATTTGCGAAAATATGACGAATATTTGCCCAAAACTTGCTTCTTAAATTCTAAGCCTTCTAACGTCCTAAAAAAATAAAATGTAATTTTTAAAATGATGCCAACATAATGTAGACATATAGGGAAACTTAAATAAAAACTATAAAGGTATCACTATCTGCTTTAAGTGTGTAGAAATTCAAATTTAGAAAATGTAATTTTTTTCCAACTTTTCTGTAAATTTGGGATTTTAAATGTAAAAGTTATCGACTCAAATTTAACCCTACCATCGAGATGTACAAAATGTCATGAGAAAACAATCTCCAAATTAGTGTTGAGCGTGAATATTCGAAAAGCAAATTTTTATCTTGAGTATTGCAACTTTGAGAATTTGCGAATATTTCGAATATAGTGCTATATATATTAGTTTTTTCAAATATTTGTCATTTTTTTCCATCTGAAGTCATAATTCCTACCTGCTTAAATTGCTTTTGGGCCAATCATTTGTTGAGATGGAAAAAATTACAAATATTCTAAAAACTAATATATAGCACTATATTCTATAGTGCTATATATTCGTTTTTGACCCATGCCTGCAATGATCACGTAATATTCACATATTACGTGATCATTACCTTGCCGATTTTTGGGTAAAAAAAAAAAGAATGTAAAATATAACGAATATTTGAATTTGCAAATATTCAATAAATATTCTACAAAATATTTGTCAAGTATTGCGAATTTGAATATTGCCCCTGCCGCTCATCACTGATCATAAGAACTGTTGCTTTAGTTGCTGCTAGGATTTCAATTTCAGGTTACGTGTAAAACACAGAGTAAATGTTTTTTTTTATATAATATAATATAATAATAATAATGCAATAACAAAAAAGCAAAACAGAGAATTGTTTGCTGTATGCATGGGAACATCTCTATTAAATACCCACCATCGCTTCTACCATTGAAAGCCACTAAATACATACACTGATCTGCGTGAGTGCAGCATTCTCATTGGCAGCATTTGTATGAGGATAATCCATGTGCCTCTGAGCTGAAAGGTCTTATTCTACAGAAAAAAAGACTATGACACGTTTTGTTTGTGCTAAATCCTACAGCTGGGGAAAAGGATAATTTCACACCAACATATTCTTTATTTCAGTGGGGACCCCTTTGCAAATCTCTTTTCATTCATTTCTCTAAATATGGAGTTAAGGCTAATTTTTGCTGAAAACTTTTAAATGGCAGCGAAGAAAATACATGCAATTGCTTTTTTAATCTTCTCCTTCTTGCCAAAATAAATTTCCTTGCTGATTGATGAAACTTGTTTAGAAAAGAAGGGACAGCTGCAGATTTGCAGCATTTGGAGATTTGTTTTGTTTTGTTCTTAAGCAGCGTAGGAACCATGAACTGATACCAGCACAGGTAACATCAAGCATTGGCCAGTTCCTATTGAGATAGGTTGTTTTTGTAATGAGTAGACATGGCAAGTCCTCCAAAGAGATAAAGATATTGGGGGGGAAATTAGCCGTACAAAATTATTTGAGCCACTCTTTTGCACATTTGCACAATAATTTGTGATATTTCACTCCTCTGACAAAAAAAGTAGGGCAGGGGTCTAAAAAATGTATTAGCTTTTAACCCCTTCACAACAGCCATACGCCTATATATGTGCTATCTGCACATACCCCGTGCAGATAGCACATATATAAACGTTCTGGCACCTCTTTAATCTAAGTGCTGCAAATTAAGCGACTTTTTCTTGTAAAAAAATAATATTTTCACAGCCATGTGTTTCTAAATATCATGAAACATCTTTGATGTCATAGTGGTCAGGGTGTAGTTTCCAAAATGGAGTCACTTTTAGAGGATTACTTCTGTAGGGGTGCCTTAGGGTGTCTTTAAATATGACACCACACCCAAAGGCCATTCCAGCAAAATCTGCTCTCCAAAAACCATATGTTGCTCCTTTCCTTCTGAGCCCTGCCGTGTGCCCATACAGCAGTTTACGAACATAAATGGGGTGTTTTTGTAAACTGCAGAATCAGGGTAATACATATTGAGGTTCGTTTTGCTGTTAACCCACGTTGTGTTATAGGAAAAATTGGTTTAAAATAAAAAATCGGCACAAAAACTGGAAATTGTAAATTTTACCTCCATTTTCCTTTAATTCTTGTGGAACACCGAAAAGGCTTAACATAGTTTGTGAAACCAGTTTTGAGTAATTTGAGGGGTGTACTTTCTAAAATGGGGTCATATATGGGTGGTTTCTATTATGTAAGGACCTCGAAGTGACTTCAGAACTAAACTGGTCCTTGAAAAAAAATTTATAGAAAATTTGAAAACTTGCTTCTTGAATTCTAAGCCTTCTAACGTCCTAAAAAAATTAAATGTCATTTTTAAAATGATGCCAACATAAAGTAGACATATAGGGAAACTTAAATAAAAACTATAAAGGTATCACTATCTGCTTTAAGTGTGTAGAAATTCAAATTTAGAAAATGTAATTTTTTTCCAACTTTTCTGTAAATTTGGGATTTTAAATGTATAAGTTATCGACTCAAATTTAGTCCTACCATCGAGATATACGAAATATCATGAGAAAACAATCTCTGAATTAGTGTTGAGCGTGAAAATTCGAAAAGCAAATTTTTATCTTGAATATTGCAACTTTGAGAATTTGCGAATATTTCGAATATAGTGCTATATATTAGTTTTTGGGGAATATTCGTTATTTTTTCCCATCTGAAGTCATCATTCCTCCCTGCTTAAATAGCTTTTGGGCCAATCATTTGTTGAGATGGAAAAAATTACGAATATTCTAAAAACTAATATATAGCACTATATTCTATAGTGCTATATATTTTGTTTTTGACCCACGCCTGTAATGATCACGTAATATTCACATATTACGTAATCATTACCTTGCAGATTTTTGAGTAAAAAAAAAAAGAATGTAAAATATAACGAATATTTGAATTTGCAAATATTCGTCGAATATTCTACAAAATATTTGTAAAGTATTGCAAATTCGAATATTGCCCCTGCCGCTCATCACTACTCAGAATGGCTTGGATAAATAAAAGTGTTCTAAAGTTATCACCAAATAAAGTGACACATGTCAGATTTGCTAAATTAAGCCTGGTCACGAAGGTTAAAAAAATGGCTTGGTCTTGAAAAGGTTAAAGGGCATCTGTCAGCAGATTTGTACCTATGACACTGGCTGACCTGTTACATGTGCGCTTGTGAGATGAAGACATCTGTGTTGGTCCCATGTTTATATGTGTCCTGCATTGCTGAGAAAGTTTTTTTCAGTGGAATAAATATTGGTGGCAGTGTCCTCCGAGAGCTTAAAAAATTTATACACGCCCTCACTGATCCGCCACTTCTGTTTCTTTACTGAACCAGCGCGCTCCACCCACACTTTCCACTTCCTGTCCCAGTTCAACACATGAGAAATGCCATTCAGCTAAATATGGGCTAAGGTGAGTCACCACTAAGGTCAGTAAGTGGCTGGGAAGGCCTCTCCTGGCATTTCTGGCACATGGAGCCAAGACATGAAGTGGAGAATGGTGGGGACCAGAGCAGTCAGTGAGGGTGAGTATCTGTTCTTTATGTCTTTGAGCCTCACTGAGCCCCACAGACACACATTTTTAGGCATGTACCTCTTAATAAAATTGCGGCATACTTCAGTTGAAAATTGGTGTGTGAAATGTCAGTCTTAATAGATCTCACTAATTGTTTGAGTGAACTCCAACTAATTGGTGGAGCTCATCAATGAACTAATCCTTTCCTTTACCGAACTTCAATCTATCTTTTCAACTAGACAATCCCCTTAGAAAAATGTACTTTACAGTGAAATACCCATTTATGTTATGATTAGAACTCCATATTTTTCTATCCATTGTGCAGACACATAAATAATCAAATAGAAAAGAAGCCCAACGATTTCCAACGCAAATGCACATATGATATCCTTAGAGGTGGCGGCCAATAATGATGGGCTGTGGAATAAAATGTGTAAATTATTTTATGCTTTTGACATTTTCAAATCCTGTTATGATCTACTCTATCCAACCATAAATGTAACTTAACTAGAGCATATCTGTAATATGTGCCGAATAAAGCATGCCGAAGGAGGCCCAGAAAATGAGCTTTCTTGGGCATTATCCCAGCATAAATGTGTACATTTTTCTCACTTATCGATTATGTTTTTTAATCAATTTTACAACATGTGCTCCAAGAAAAACACTTATTTACTCTTCAAAGCATATAACACAGCAATATGTTGTCACAAAAGATCACTTATGCCGAATTGCTGCTCTCTTGGCAGCCATAAATGACCTTCCCTGAAGGGGTAAGAATGTTGAAGAACACAAGACAACAGCAGCCAGATAGTAATATGGTTTTATGAGTTTAGTGTAACTCATCTAATAGTAGTTATTTCAAGCAATAAAATCTTTCCTGTAGACAAGTGAGACTATTTCTCCACCTTTTCAACAAGTCAAGGTGGGCAACTATCGTACGTCTAAGTTATTGGAACAACTTCTTAAAATCATGCTGCAGTATACAGTAGATGGTCTTCGGAGCCATGTCCTGAAGAAGCTAGTAGGATCCCGGTAAATATCACCTGTCTATGTTTCCTTACATCGTTGATAACCTTACACTCCACAAGAAAAGCCTTCACCCCACTGAAGGATAATATTTTGCTCCTTGGTAAATCTCAGGATTTCAGTGGATTTACATGGGAACATAAGCAGATTTGATGTCCCTGTATCTACAGTACAACCCCTCTTCAAGTACAATAATAATCTGGACAGGTGGACAGGAGTATAGTATGTGTAGTATAGGTAGAGAGCAGTATAGTACATGTAGTATAGGTAGTGAGCTGTATAGTATGTGTAGTAAAGGTAGAGAGCAGTATAGTACATGTAGTATAGGTAGTGAGCTGTATAGTATGTGTAGTACAGGTAGACAGCAGTATAGTACATTAGTATAGGCAGCGAGCAGGACAGTATGGGCACTATAGGTAGATACAGACGTGGACAAAATTGTTGGTACCCTTTGGTCAATGAAAGAAAAAGTCACAATGGTCACAGAAATAACTTTAATCTGACAAAAGTAATAATAAATTAAAATTCTATAAATGTTAACCAATGAAAGTCAGACATTGTTTTTCAACCATGCTTCAACAGAATTATGTAAAAAAATAAACTCATGAAACAGGCATGGACAAAAATGATGGTACCCCTAACTTAATATTTTGTTGCGCAACCTTTTGAGGCAATCACTGCAATCAAACGCTTCCTGTAACTGTCAATGAGACATCTGCACCTCTCAGCAGGTATTTTGGCCCACTCCTCATGAGCAAACTGCTCCAGTTGTGTCCGGTTTGAAGGGTGCCTTTTCCAGACTGCATGTTTCAGCTCCTTCCAAAGATGCTCAATAGGATTGAGGTCAGGGCTCATAGAAGGCCACTTTAGAATAGTCCAATTTTTTCCTCTTAGCCATTCTTGGGTGTTTTTAGCGGTGTGTTTTGGGTCATTGTCCTGTTGCAAGACCCATGACCTGCGACTGAGACCAAGCTTTCTGACACTGGCTAGTACATTTCTCTCTAGAATTCCTTGATAGTCTTGAGATTTCATTGTACCCTGCACAGATTCAAGACACCCTGTGCCAGACGCAGCAAAGCAGCCCCAGAACATAACAGAGCCTCCTCCATGTTTCACAGTAGGGACAGTGTTCTTTTCTTGATATGCTTCATTTTTTCGTCTGTGAACATACAGCTGATGTGCCTTGGCAAAAACTTCGATTTTTGTCTCATCTGTCCACAGGACATTCTCCCAGAAGCTTTGTGGCTTGTCAACATGTAGTTTGGCATATTCCAGTCTTGCTTTTTTATGATTCGTTTTCAACAATGGTGTCCTCCTTGGTCGTCTCCCATGTAGTCCACTTTGGCTCAAACAACGACGGATGGTGCGATCTGACACTGATGTTCCTTGAGCATGAAGTTCACCTTGAATCTCTTTAGAAGTCTTTCTAGGCTCTTTTGTTACCATTCGGATTATCCGTCTCTTAGATTTGTCATCAATTTTCCTCCTGCGGCCACGTCCAGGGAGGTTGGCTACAGTCCCATGGATCTTAAACTTATGAATAATATGTGCAACTGTACTCACAGGAACATCTAGTTGCTTGGAGATGGTCTTATAGCCTTTACCTTTAACATGCTTGTCTATAATTTTCTTTCTGATCTCTTGAGACAGCTCTTTCCTTTGCTTCCTCTGGTCCATGTCGAGTGTGGTACACACCATATCACCAAACAACACAGTGATTACCTGGAGCCATATATATAGGCCCAATGGCTGATTACAAGGTTGTAGACACCTGTGATGCTAATTAGTGGACACACCTTGAATTAACATGTCCCTTTGGTCACATTATGTTCTGTGTTTTCTAGGGGTACCATCATTTTTGTCCATGCCTGTTTCATGAGTTTATTTTTTTACATAATTCTGTTGAAGCATGGTTGAAAAACAATGTCTGACTTTCATTGGTTAACATTTATAGAATTTTAATTTATTATTACTTTTGTCAGATTAAAGTTATTTCTGTGACCATTGTGACTTTTTCTTTCATTGACCAAAGGGTACCAACAATTTTGTCCACGTCTGTAGCAGTATAGTAAGTGTAAAATAGGTAGAGAGCTGTATAATACATGTAGTATAGGGAAAGAGCTGTATAGTACATGTAGTATAGGTAGAGAGCAATATAGTACGTGTAGTATAGATAGACAGCAGTATAGTACATGTAGTATAGGTATAGAACTGTATAATACATGTTGTATAGGCAGAGAGCTGTATAGTATGTGTAGTATAGATAGAGAGCTGTATAGTATGTGTAGTATAGGTAGAGAGCAGTGTAGTACATGTAGTATAGGTAGTGCGCTGTTAGTATGTGTAGTATAGGTAGAGAGCAGTATAATAATGTAGTATAGGTATAGAGCTGTATAATACATGTAGTAAAGGAAGAGAGCAGTATAGTATGTGTAGTATAGGTAGAGAGCAGTACAGTATGTGTAATATAGGTAGAGAGCAGTATAGTACGTGTAGTATAGGTAGAGAACTGTATAATACATGTAGTATAGGTAGAGAGCAGTATAGTACATGTAGTATAGGTAGAGAGCAGTATAGTACATGTAGTATAGGTAGAGAGCAGTATAGTACATGTAGTATAGGTAGAGAGTAGTATAGTATGTGTAGTACAAGTATACAGCAGTATAGTACATGTAGTATAGATAGAGAGCAATATAGTACATGTAGTGTAGGTAGAGAGCAGTATAGGTAGGTAGAGAGCAGTATAGGTAGAGAGTAGTATAGTATGTGTAGTACAAGTATACATCAGTATAGTACATGTAGTATAGATAGAGAGCAATATAGTACATGTAGTGTAGGTAGAGAGCAGTATAGGTAGGTAGAGAGCAGTATAGGTAGAGAGCTGTGTAGTACATGTAGTATAGGTAGTGAGCAGTATATTATGTGTAGTATAGGTAGAGAGCAGTATAGAAAAAGAGGAGTGTAGCAGCTCTCACCTGCCCTTCCTTTAGTTGTGAGCACGGACAGCCCCAAAATAACAGTCTTGTCTAGACTGATTAGACTGTTATTTTGTATCCTCGGATGAGTTTTTAACCGCAAGCTGAATAAACGCCTATTCCTTTTTAAGTGGAGCTGGATTTTCTCAACTTCTTTTCTTCAGGTAGAGAGCAGTATATTATGTGTAGTATAGGTAGTGAGCTGTATAGTATGTGTAGTATAGGTAGATAGCAGTATAGTACATGTAGCACAGGCAGAGAGCAGTGCAGTACATGTAGTATAGGTATAGAGCTGTATAATGCATATATAGGTAGTGAGCAGTATATTATGTGTAGTATAGGTAGAGAGCAGTATATTATGTGTAGTATAGGTAGTGAGCTGTATAGTATGTGTAGTATAGGTAGATAGCAGTATAGTACATGTAGCACAGGCAGAGAGCAGTGCAGTACATGTAGTATAGGTATAGAGCTGTATAATGCATATATAGGTAGTGAGCAGTATATTATGTGTAGTATAGGTAGAGAGCAGTATATTATGTGTAGTATAGGTAGTGAGCTGTATAGTATGTGTAGTATAGGTAGTGAGCTGTATAGTATGTGTAGTATAGGTAGATAGCAGTATAGTACATGTAGCACAGGCAGAGAGCAGTGCAGTACATGTAGTATAGGTATAGAGCTGTATAATGCATATATAGGTAGTGAGCAGTATATTATGTGTAGTATAGGTAGAGAGCAGTATATTATGTGTAGTATAGGTAGTGAGCTGTATAGTATGTGTAGTATAGGTAGATAGCAGTATAGTACATGTAGCACAGGCAGAGAGCAGTGCAGTACATGTAGTATAGGTATAGAGCTGTATAATGCATGTATAGGTAGTGAGCAGTATGTTATGTGTAGCACAGGCAGAGAGCAGTACAATACATGTAGTACATGTAGAAAGCTGTATAGTATATGTAGTATAGGCAGGGCTGGTGTAACCATATAGGTGCAACCTGGTGGGCTCCCCCTGACTGGGGTTGCAGCCCTGGGCGAGCGGCTCTTGAGCCGCCCCCAGCGCTGTTACAGGGGGGTCAGGAGTTGGAGATCTTTCTTAAATATGGCAGAGCAAGCATCTGCTTACCCTGATGGCAGGCGCCTGCTCTGCCAGTAGATTACCAGAGGAGAGGAGGCGGGCGGCAAGGGAGGCTGTTCCAGCAGCTCCCCACTCCTCCCTCGTGCGCCCTCTGTGATGCCGGAATATGACGTCATTCCGGCCCCGGCATACTAAACGGAGCGCTGGAGGACTGAGGAGCTGCACCACACTGGACCCCAGGGAGGTGAGTGTTTAAGTGTTTGACTGAGTGAGTGTCTGCCTGTGTATTTATGTCAGTGAGTGAGTGTATGTATGTCTGTCTGTCAGTAAATGTATGTGTGTCTGTCATTGAGTGTCTGTGTGTGTAGTGTATGTCAGTGAGTGTGGATGTCTGTCGGTCAGTAAGTGTCTGTGTGTTTGTCAGTGAGTATATGTGTGTGTTTCAGTGGGTAGGTGTATGTCTGTCAGTGAGTGTCTGTCTGTCAGTGACTGTGTGTCTGTCAGTCAGTGAGTGTATGTGTGTCTGTCTGTGAGTTTCTGTGTATGTCATTCAGTGAGTGTCTGAGTGCGTGTCTGTCTGTCAGTGTGTGTGTGTGTGTCTGTCAGTGAGTGAGTGACATGAGGGAGCGGCAAAATGGATCTTTGCCTAGGGCAGCAAAAATCCCTGCACCGGCCCTGAGTATAGGTAGAGAACACTATCGTACATGTAGTATCGGTAGAGAGCAGTATAGTACATGTAGTAAGATAGAAAGCTGTATAGTACATGCAGTGGCGTGCTTTTCCCTTACCCCTCCTCCTGCTCGCTCTTCTCAGGGCCCGCGCTGCTGTGTCCTGGCTGTCTGCGGCATCAGGACGTACAGAGAGCACTCTGACCTGACGCTGCTGGAGGTCAGGTGACTGCAGCGCCAGGCCTGGGAAGATAAGACAGCCAGGACAGGGAGAGTGGCAGCAGGAGAGGTAAGTATTACAGTCTGATCTGAGGTCTGATATATAGGTCTAATGGGGGTCTGTAGAGGTCTAATGGGGGTCTGTAGAGGTCTATGTGGGGTCTGGTGGTCTGACTGGGGGGTCTGGAGGTCCGACTGGGGGGGGTCTGGAGGTCTGACTGGGGTGTCTGGAGGTCCGAATGGGGGGGTCTGGAGGTCCGACTATGGGTCTGGAGGTCTGACTGGGAGGTCTGGAGGTCGGACTGGGGGTCTGGAGGTCTAATTGGGGTCAGATATGGGGGTCAGGAGGTCTGATATGGGGGTCTGATCTGAGGTCTGATATGTGGGTCTGGAGGTTTTATATTGGGGTCTGGAGGTCTAATGGGGGTCTTATATGGGGTTCTGGAGGTCTAATGGGGGTCTTATATGGGGGTCTGGAGGTCTAATGGGGGTCTTATCTGAGTTCTGGTATTGGGTCGGGGTCTTACATGGATGTCTAATGGGGGTCTGATCTGAGGTTTAAACCTGGGGTCTTATATGGGGTCTGACAAAGAGGTCTAAAGGGGGTTCAGTCTGAGATGGGGGGATCTCATTTAGGGTTTTATATGGGTGTCTGATCTGAAAGGAAGGGGGGATTTTTTTGTACTAGCGCACAATATAAAGGGGTGTTTTTGTACTGATGCACTATTTGTGTTGTACTAGTGGACACAGTATTGGGGGTGGCAGGATGGGGTGTTGAGAAGGTGAGGAGGATGATGGAAAAGTAAGAAAATAAGATGTCTGTTTATTAAACTCTGCAGAGACGAGGCACGGCTGAAAGAAGTCACCATGGCGGTCTGAGAGGAGAGGAGAAGAAGAGGAAAGAGAATATCTACATCAGAGAAGTCACTGGATGTAAAAGCTACATACTGTATGTGGTGCTGTATGACTCTGTATGTTCTGTAGCGCTGTATGTAATGATTTCCAAGTATGTCTTTAAAGGGGTTGTCCGCTTTTTTTTGTTGTATAAGCGCTGCCTTCTCTGCTCTTTTACCTGCTCATCACTGCAAATGCTACGGCGAGCAGGTGAACAGAACCAAGAAAGCAGCTCTCATATGAGCGCTGCCCTCTCTTCAAAGGGCTAGGGGCACAATGGGCATTTCTACTATGGAGGGGGCACAGAGCCAGAGGGCATTATTACTGTGAAGGGGGCACAGTGGGCATTATTACTGTGAAGGGGGCACAGTGGGCATTATTACTGTGAAGGAGGCACAGTGGGCATTATTACTGTGAAGGGGGCACAATGGGGATTTCTACTATGGAGGGGGCACAGAGGGCATTACTAGCAAAGTGGGCATTACTGTTAAGGGGGCACAATGGGCATTACTGTGAAGGGGGCACAATGGGGATTATTACTGTGAAGGGGACACAATGGGGATTATTACTGTGAAGGGGACACAATGGGGATTATTACTGTGAAGGGGGCACAATGGAGATTATTACTGTTAAAGGGGGCACACTGGGGATAATTATTTGAAGGGGGCACAAAGAGGGCAATACAACTGTGAAAGGGGCACAGAGAGGGCATAACTACTGTGAGGGGGGCACAATGTGGGCATAACTACTGTGAGAGGGCACAATGTGGGCATAACTACTGTGAGAGGGCACAATGTGGACATAACTACTGTGAAGGTTGTACAATGAGGTCAATACTACTGTGAGGGGGTAACATTTTTTTTAAAAGTATTAGGGGGGGGGGGGGTGCCAGAGAAAGGACCCACCCTGGGTGCCAAACACCCTAGGCACACCACTGGGTACATGTCATGTAGTATAGGTACAAAGCAGTGTAGTACATGTAGCACAGGTGAGTAAAATACTTCCCATTTTGCACCAAAAAAGTCTAATTGCCCTACCAGAGTACCAGAGGATCCTCCAGTGGGCTGAGGCTCCGAAAAAATTGCAGGCTCAAAATTTCCATCAGAAGCTAACCCCACTTGGAACTGACTTTGGAGCTAATCACTTGTCAGTAGGGTCTACCTCTTAAGGGTTCTTTGGCAAACTGGTATTTCTAGTATGTGTACTGAACAATCCCATATCAAATTTTACAACCCAATTGAAAAAGCATGCGCACATTTTCTGCTGTACCAGATCGGGACCTACCCATGAAAACAGCCTCCAATGTATTTATAGGTAGATGTTAGTTGCATCCATGTATTCATACTTTGCTGAGTGGAAAGTCTTTTTAGCCTTTTTTGCTGTCATGGTTAGCATGCCCCACTGGCATTGCACAGGTTAACCGGCAGCAAATTTTCTTGGCAGATGAAAGAAGATATAAGAGAAGTCGACATTTTTGGTACATTCCACAGTATTTCACAATCTACTCTTTTATTTCAGCTGAGCTTTTTCAATCTCCTATATAAATCCTTCCATTGGAAATGACAAGATGAAAGGTGCGTGAGGATTTCATCAGAAGACTTGGTTCTGTCCATAGCTGTGAACACTGTTAGCAGGAGCGGGCTGCCAGAGGGTAGAAATATATATATTTCTCCATGGACGAAGCACTTGGAATCTGTCTCTTGCTGTTATTCAATACTTTCAATAATACTTTCACTCCTTGTCAGAAGCAAAGTTGTGATTAATAATTCAAGCTCTCAATCTCAAAAATGAATGTCGAAGACCTTATTTTTTTGCATATTGTTATTTTCATTTACGGAATTGAAATCGGAAATCGTCACATTTCCTGAAGCTTTATTTTATGCTGTTTATTGTGCTTCTCTTGGCTTTTTGAAATAATACAGTAGATAATAGATACTTTTGGAGGCTCTAATTCCACAGACCAATCAGAATTCATCAGAGCACATAATGGCAGATCAATGGATCACTGCAATCTAAACGAAACCACGGCTGAATGGAATATTGTTATTTATTCAAAAGGTAAATGAAAGAGAAGTAAAATGCATTATTTTCCTCAGAACAATGTATCCGTCCTATTTTGGAGGCAATCTTTAGAAGAAAACTGCAGGTAAAACACAGGTTATTTCTTTACAACTGAAGGTTTTGTAACATTTACAGATACATAAAAGGATTTTGATTCACTAATAGTAATTCATGGTTTTCAGATTTTTGAATAGGTGACAACTAGGGATGAGCGAACTCGAACTGTATAGTTCGGGTTCGTACCGAATTTTGGGGTGTCCGTGACACGGACCCGAACCCGGACATTTTCGTAAAAGTCCGGGTTCGGGTTCGGTGTTCGTCGCTTTCTTGGCGCTTTTGTGACGCTTTCTTGGCGCTTTTTGAAAGGCTGCAAAGCAGCCAATCAACAAGCGTCATACTACTTGCCCCAAGAGGCCGTCACAGCCATGCCTACTATTGGCATGGCTGTGATTGGCCAGAGCACCATGTGACCCAGCCTCTATTTAAGCTGGAGTCACATAGCGCCGCCCGTCACTCTGCTCTGATTAGCGTAGGGAGAGGTTGCGGATGCGACAGTAGGGCGAGATTAGGCAGATTAACTCCTCCAAAGGACTTCACTTGATTAATCGATCGATCTGCAGCTGTGCATCATTGAGCTGCTGAAATTCAAATGCTCACTCACTGTTTTTAGGCTGCCCAGACCGTTTGTCAGTCACTTTTTTCTGGGGTGATCGGCGGCCATTTTGTGTCTTGTGCGGTGCTGCGACCAAGTGCATCCAAGCTGCGACCAAGTGCATTTAACCCTCAATGGTGTGGTTGTTTTTTGGCTAAAGCCTACATCAGGGTGAAGCTGTCACACCAAGTGCATTTAACCAGCAATAGTCTGTTCATTTTTTGGCCATATACTACATCAGGGGCAAGCTGCGCCCGTCACCAAGTGCATTTAACCCTCAGTAGTGTGGTGCGTCAAGCTGTGACACCAAGTGCATTTAACCAGCAATAGTCTGTTCATTTTTTGGCCATATACTAAATCAGGGGCAAGCTGCGCCCGTCACCAAGTGCATTTAACCAGCAATAGTGTGGTTATTTTTTGGCCATATCCCAGTCTAATTCTGTCACTAAATCCATACCGGTCACCCAGCGCCTAAATACTAGGCCTCAAATTTATATCCCGCTAAATCTCTCGTTACCGCTGTCCTGTTGTGGCTGGGAAAGTTATTTAGTGTCCGTCAAAGCACATTTTTTGTTCTGGGTTTAAATACAATTCCCAATTTAACAATTTCATAATTTAGTGGTTTCTGCTATATCAGAGCTATTTGAAATCTATCCCTAAAAGGGTATATAATATTCAAGGTGCACATTGGGTCATTCAGAATAACTTCACACACACCCGCTACTGTGTATTTCCAAGTCTAATTCTGTCACTAAACCCATACCTGTCACCCAGCGCCTAAATACTAGGCCTCAAATTTATATCCTGCTAAATCTCTCGTTAACGCTGTCCTGTTGTGGCTGGGAAAGTTATTTAGTGTCCGTCAAAGCACATTTTTTGTTCTGGGTTTAAATACAATTCCCAATTTAACAATTTCATAATTTAGTGGTTTCTGCTATATCAGAGCTATTTGAAATCTATCCCTAAAAGGGTATATAATATTCAAGGTGCACATTGGGTCATTCAGAATAACTTCACACACACCCGCTACTGTGTATTTCCAAGTCTAATTCTGTCACTAAACCCATACCTGTCACCCAGCGCCTAAATACTAGGCCTCAAATTTATATCCTGCTAAATCTCTCGTTACCGCTGTCCTGTTGTGGCTGGGAAAGTTATTTAGTGTCCGTCAAAGCACATTTTTTGTTCTGGGTTGAAATACAATTCCCAATTTAGCAATTTCATAATTTAGTGGTTTCTGCTATATCAGAGCTATTTGAAATCTATCCCTAAAAGGGTATATAATATTCAAGGTGCACATTGGGTCATTCAGAATAACTTCACACACACCCGCTACTGTGTATTTCTAAGTCTAATTCTGTCACTAAACCCATACCTGTCACCCAGCGCCTAAATACTAGGCCTCAAATTTATATCCTGCTAAATCTCTCGTTAACGCTGTCCTGTTGTGGCTGGGAAAGTTATTTAGTGTCCGTCAAAGCACATTTTTTGTTCTGGGTTTAAATACAATTCCCAATTTAACAATTTCATAATTTAGTGGTTTCTGCTATATCAGAGCTATTTGAAATCTATCCCTAAAAGGGTATATAATATTCAAGGTGCACATTGGGTCATTCAGAATAACTTCACACACACCCGCTACTGTGTATTTCTAAGTCTAATTCTGTCACTAAACCCATACCTGTCACCCAGCGCCTAAATACTAGGCCTCAAATTTAAATCCCTCTAAATCTCTCGTTACCCACCGCTGTCCTGTTGTGGCTGGGAAAGTTATTTAGTGTCCGTCAAAGCACATTTTTTGTTCTGGGTTTAAATACAATTCCCAATTTAGCAATTTCATAATTTAGTGGTTTCTGCTATATCAGAGCTATTTGAAATCTATCCCTAAAAGGGTATATAATATTCAAGGTGCACATTGGGTCATTCAGAATAACTTCACACACACACGCTTCTGTGCACTTCCAAGTCTAATTCTGTCACTAAATCCATACCGGTCACCCAGCGCCTAAATACTAGGCCTCAAATTTATATCCCGCTGAATTTGAATACAATACATTGGGCCAAATAATATATTTGTTGTTGTGGTGAACCATAACAATGAGAAAAACATCTAGTAAGGGACGCGGACGTGGACATGGTCGTGGTGGTGTTAGTGGACCCTCTGGTGCTGGGAGAGGACGTGGCCGTTCTGCCACATCCACACGTCCTAGTGTACCAACTACCTCAGGTCCCAGTAGCCGCCAGAATTTACAGCGATATATGGTGGGGCCCAATGCCGTTCTAAGGATGGTAAGGCCTGAGCAGGTACAGGCATTAGTCAATTGGGTGGCCGACAGTGGATCCAGCACGTTCACATTATCTCCCACCCAGTCTTCTGCAGAAAGCGCACAGATGGCGCCTGAAAACCAACCCCATCAGTCTGTCACATCACCCCCATGCATACCAGGGAAACTGTCTCAGCCTCAAGTTATGCAGCAGTCTCTTATGCTGTTTGAAGACTCCGCTGGCAGGGTTTCCCAAGGGCATCCACCTAGCCCTTCCCCAGCGGTGAAAGACATAGAATGCACTGACGCACAACCACTTATGTTTCCTGATGATGAGGACATGGGAATACCACCTCAGCATGTCTCTGATGATGACGAAACACAGGTGCCAACTGCTGCGTCTTTCTGCAGTGTGCAGACTGAACAGGAGGTCAGGGATCAAGACTGGGTGGAAGACGATGCAGGGGACGATGAGGTCCTAGACCCCACATGGAATGAAGGTCGTGCCACTGACTTTCACAGTTCGGAGGAAGAGGCAGTGGTGAGACCGAGCCAACAGCGTAGCAAAAGAGGGAGCAGTGGGCAAAAGCAGAACACCCGCCGCCAAGAGACTCCGCCTGCTACTGACCGCCGCCATCTGGGACCGAGCACCCCAAAGGCAGCTTCAAGGAGTTCCCTGGCATGGCACTTCTTCAAACAATGTGCTGACGACAAGACCCGAGTGGTTTGCACGCTGTGCCATCAGAGCCTGAAGCGAGGCATTAACGTTCTGAACCTGAGCACAACCTGCATGACCAGGCACCTGCATGCAAAGCATGAACTGCAGTGGAGTAAACACCTTAAAACCAAGGAAGTCACTCAGGCTCCCCCTGCTACCTCTTCTGCTGCTGCCGCCTCGGCCTATTCTGCTGCTGCCGCCTCGGCCTCTTCCTCCGCCTCTGGAGGAACGTTGGCACCTGCCGCCCAGCAAACAGGGGATGTACCACCAACACCACCACCACCACCTCCGTCACCAAGCGTCTCAACCATGTCACACGCCAGCGTTCAGCTCTCCATCTCACAAACATTTGATAGAAAGCGTAAATTCCCACCTAGCCACCCTCGATCCCTGGCCCTGAATGCCAGCATTTCTAAACTACTGGCCTATGAAATGCTGTCATTTAGGCTGGTGGACACAGACAGCTTCAAACAGCTCATGTCGCTTGCTGTCCCACAGTATGTTGTTCCCAGCCGGCACTACTTCTCCAAGAGAGCCGTGCCTTCCCTGCACAACCAAGTATCCGATAAAATCAAGTGTGCACTGCGCAACGCCATCTGTAGCAAGGTCCACCTAACCACAGATACGTGGACCAGTAAGCACGGCCAGGGACGCTATATCTCCCTAACTGCACACTGGGTAAATGTAGTGGCAGCTGGGCCCCAGGCGGAGAGCTGTTTGGCGCACGTCCTTCCGCCGCCAAGGATCGCAGGGCAACATTCTTTGCCTCCTGTTGCCACCTCCTCCTTCTCGGCTTCCTCCTCCTCTTCTTCCACCTGCTCATCCAGTCAGCCACACACCTTCACCACCAACTTCAGCACAGCCCGGGGTAAACGTCAGCAGGCCATTCTGAAACTCATATGTTTGGGGGACAGGCCCCACACCGCACAGGAGTTGTGGCGGGGTATTGAACAACAGACCGACGAGTGGTTGCTGCCGGTGAGCCTCAAGCCCGGCCTGGTGGTGTGTGATAATGGGCGAAATCTCGTTGCAGCTCTGGGACTAGCCAATTTGACGCACATCCCTTGCTTGGCGCATGTGCTGAATTTGGTGGTGCAGAAGTTCATTCACAACTACCCCGACATGTCAGAGCTGCTGCATAAAGTGCGGGCCGTCTGTTCGCGCTTCCGGCGTTCACATCCTGCTGCTGCTCGCCTGTCTGCGCTACAGCGTAACTTCGGCCTTCCCGCTCACCGCCTCATATGCGACGTGCCCACCAGGTGGAACTCCACCTTGCACATGCTGGACAGACTGTGCGAGCAGCAGCAGGCCATAGTGGAGTTTCAGCTGCAGCACGCACGGGTCAGTCGCACTACAGAACAGCACCACTTCACCACCAATGACTGGGCCTCCATGCGAGACCTGTGTGCCCTGTTGCGCTGTTTCGAGTACTCCACCAACATGGCCAGTGGCGATGACACCGTTATCAGCGTTACAATACCACTTCTATGTCTCCTTGAGAAAACACTTAGGGCGATGATGGAAGAGGAGGTGGCCCAGGAGGAGGAGGAGGAGGAGGAGGAAGAGGGGTCATTTTTAGCACTTTCAGGCCAGTCTCTTCGAAGTGACTCAGAGGGAGGTTTTTGGCAACAGCAGAGGCCAGGTACAAATGTGGCCAGCCAGGGCCCACTACTGGAGGACGAGGAGGACGAGGATGAGGAGGAGGTGGAGGAGGATGAGGATGAAGCATGGTCACAGCGGGGTGGCACCCAACGCAGCTCGGGTCCATCACTGGTGCGTGGCTGGGGGGAAAGGCAGGACGATGACGATACGCCTCCCACAGAGGACAGCTTGTCCTTACCCCTGGGCAGCCTGGCACACATGAGCGACTACATGCTGCAGTGCCTGCGCAACGACAGCAGAGTTGCCCACATTTTAACCTGTGCGGACTACTGGGTTGCCACCCTGCTGGATCCACGCTACAAAGACAATGTGCCCACCTTACTTCCTGCACTGGAGCGTGATAGGAAGATGCGCGAGTACAAGCGCACGTTGGTAGACGCGCTACTGAGAGCATTCCCAAATGTCACAGGGGAACAAGTGGAAGCCCAAGGCCAAGGCAGAGGAGGAGCAAGAGGTCGCCAAGGCAGCTGTGTCACGGCCAGCTCCTCTGAGGGCAGGGTTAGCATGGCAGAGATGTGGAAAACTTTTGTCAACACGCCACAGCTAACTGCACCACCACCTGATACGCAACGTGTTAGCAGGAGGCAACATTTCACTAACATGGTGGAACAGTACGTGTGCACACCCCTCCACGTACTGACTGATGGTTCGGCCCCATTCAACTTCTGGGTCTCTAAATTGTCCACGTGGCCAGAGCTAGCCTTTTATGCCTTGGAGGTGCTGGCCTGCCCGGCAGCCAGCGTTTTGTCTGAACGTGTATTCAGCACGGCAGGGGGCGTCATTACAGACAAACGCAGCCGCCTGTCTACAGCCAATGTGGACAAGCTGACGTTCATAAAAATGAACCAGGCATGGATCCCACAGGACCTGTCCGTCCCTTGTCCAGATTAGACATTAACTACCTCCCCATAACCATATATTATTGGACTCCAGGGCACTTCCTCATTCAATCCTATTTTTATTTTCATTTTACCATTATATTGCGAGGCTACCCAAAGTTGAATGAACCTCTCCTGTGTCTGGGTGCCGGGGCCTAAATATATGCCAATGGACTGTTGCAGTGGTGGCTGACATGAAGCCTGATTCTCTGCTATGACATGCAGACTAATTCTCTGCTGACATGAAGCCAGATTGTCTGTTACGGGACCTCTCTCCTCTGCCTGGGTGCTGGGCCTAAATTTATGACAATGGACTGTTGCAGTGGTGGCTGACGTGAAGCCTGATTCTCTGCTATGACATGCAGACTGATTCTCTGCTGACATGAAGCCAGATTGTCTGTTACGGGACCTCTCTGCTCTGCCTGTGTGCTAGGCCTAAATATATGCCAATGGACTGTTGCAGTGGTGGGTGACGTGAAGCCTCATTCTCTGCTATGACATGCAGACTGATTCTCTGCTGACATGAAGCCAGATCGTCTGTTACGGGACCTCTCTGCTCTGCCTGTGTGCTAGGCCTAAATATATGCCAATGGACTGTTGCAGTGGTGGGTGACGTGAAGCCTCATTCTCTGCTATGACATGCAGACTGATTCTCTGCTGACATGAAGCCAGATTGTCTGTTACGGGACCTCTCTGCTCTGCCTGTGTGCTAGGCCTAAATATATGCCAATGGACTGTTGCAGTGGTGGGTGACGTGAAGCCTCATTCTCTGCTATGACATGCAGACTGATTCTCTGCTGACATGAAGCCAGATCGTCTGTTACGGGACCTCTCTGCTCTGCCTGTGTGCTAGGCCTAAATATATGCCAATGGACTGTTGCAGTGGTGGGTGACGTGAAGCCTCATTCTCTGCTATGACATGCAGACTGATTCTCTGCTGACATGAAGCCAGATTGTCTGTTACGGGACCTCTCTGCTCTGCCTGTGTGCTAGGCCTAAATATATGCCAATGGACTGTTGCAGTGGTGGGTGACGTGAAGCCTCATTCTCTGCTATGACATGCAGACTGATTCTCTGCTGTCATGAAGCCAGATTGTCTGTTACGGGACCTCTCTGCTCTGCCTGTGTGCTAGGCCTAAATATATGCCAATGGACTGTTGCAGTGGTGGGTGACGTGAAGCCTCATTCTCTGCTATGACATGCAGACTGATTCTCTGCTGTCATGAAGCCAGATTGTCTGTTACGGGACCTCTCTGCTCTGCCTGTGTGCTAGGCCTAAATATATGCCAATGGACTGTTGCAGTGGTGGGTGACGTGAAGCCTCATTCTCTGCTATGACATGCAGACTGATTCTCTGCTGACATGAAGCCAGATTGTCTGTTACGGGACCTCTCTCCTCTGCCTGTGTGCTAGGCCTAAATATATGCCAATGGACTGTTGCAGTGGTGGCTGACGTATAGCCTCATTCTCTGCTATGACATGCAGACTAATTCTCTGCTGACATGAAGCCAGATTGTCTGTTACGGGACCTCTCTCCTCTGCCTGGGTGCTGGGCCTAAATTTATGACAATGGACTGTTGCAGTGGTGGCTGACGTGAAGCCTGATTCTCTGCTATGACATGCAGACTGATTCTCTGCTGACATGAAGCCAGATCCTCTGTTACGGGACCTCTCTCCTCTGCCTGGGTGCTGGGCCTAAATTTATGACAATGGACTGTTGCAGTGGTGGCTGACGTGAAGCCTGATTCTCTGCTATGACATGCAGACTGATTCTCTGCTGACATGAAGCCAGATCCTCTGTTACGGGACCTCTCTCCTCTGCCTGGGTGCTGGGCCTAAATTTATGAAAATGGACTCTTACAGTGGTGGGTGACGTGAAGCCTGATTCTCTGCTATGACATGAAGACTGATTCTCTGCTGACATGAAGCCAGATTGTCTGTTACGGGACCTCTCTCCTCTGCCTGGGTGCCGGGGCCTAAATATCTGAGAATGGACTGTTCCAGTGGTGGGTGACGGGAAGCCAGATTCTCTGCTATGGAACCTCTCTCCAATTGATTTTGGTTAATTTTTATTTATTTAATTTTTATTTTAATTAATTTCCCTATCCACATTTGTTTGCAGGGGATTTACCTACATGTTGCTGCCTTTTGCAGCCCTCTAGCCCTTTCCTGGGCTGTTTTACAGCCGTTTTAGTGCCGAAAAGTTCGGGTCCCCATTGACTTCAATGGGGTTCGGGTTCGGGACGAAGTTCGGATCGGGTTCGGATCCCGAACCCGAACATTTCCGGGATGTTCGGCCGAACTTCTCGAACCCGAACATCCAGGTGTTCGCTCAACTCTAGTGACAACCTATTCAGCCCTCTTGTTTGTTAAGATGGTGGCATTTGTGGAGACCACTTTTCATTAAAACCGTGACAAGACAAGCCTGGAATGCCATCCTTTTTTAGAGGGGTTCCATGACAGTCGTATCAGCTTCCTCTGTGGTGCACACACCCTTCCACTAAGGCCGTTTTCAGCAGCTGCTTGACACCACCACAACCAAATCACCAATCCCAACATTAGGTCCAGGTATCCTCATCCCATTTTCATGACTATAGAACATATTCAGCCCTCTTGTTTGCTAAGATGGTGGCACTTGTGAAGACCACATTATGACAATAAGACAAATCTGGAATACCTTCATAGCAGTCATATGGGCTGCTTCTCTGGTGCTCATGTCCTTCTTACAAATAAACTGACTATATTATATACCTAACTTTAATAAAACGGTGACGAGAAAAATCTGGAATGCCTTCCTTCCTTCTAGAGGTTCCATAGCAGTCAAATGAGCCACCTCTATGGTGCACACACCCTTTCTACTAAAGACCTCTCAACAACCCAAACATCAATCCCAAAATCAGATCCTGGTGTCCTTTATTTCATTTTCCCAACTAGAGAACATATTCAGACTTCTTGTTTGCTAAGATGGTGGCACTTGTGAAGACCACATTATGACAATGAGACAAATCTGGAATACCTTCATAGCAGTCTGTCATGGTCTTACCTTCGTTTGACATGTGCTGGCGGCCATCTTGGTTTCTGGGTTTCTTGTAGCCTCCCACCCTGCGGCTTCTCCTTCCCACTGGGAGGAGCTGGATGCCTAGCTCATATATATAGAAGGTCTGTGGCTTCAGTTCCTTGCTTGGTCCTCCTGTGTTCACATGCTTCTAAGACTGCTGCTGCTTCTGGTTACTGATCCTGGCCTCGTCTGACTACCCCGTTGGTTCCTGATCCTGGCTTCGTCTGACTACCCCGTTGGTTCCTGATCCTGGCTTCGTCTGACTACCCCGTTGGTTCCTGATCCTGGCTTCGTCTGACCACCCTCCTGGTTCCTGACCTCTGTCTACGCAAGACCCTGCTTCGGTTTAGCCATCCGTTTGGACTTTTGCTACGGCTTGATTTCCAATAAAGCCTTCTTATTTCCACTCATCTCTGTTGTACGTCTGGTTCATGGTTCCATGACATTAGGACCAAGCCATGAATTCTGACGGTACAGGGCCATCCTCGCTACCTACGCTGGTTGCCAGACTTGATCAGCAGGATCACCTGTTGGGTCGGTTCGCTGTGGCGTTGCAAACCCTGCTTGAACGCACGGCTCATTTCGCTTCCGTTGCCGATGGGTCGGTTGTCGCTCCTGGGCCCGCTCCTACTGCCGCCCTGGTTGTTGCGCCAGAGTCTACCCCGACACCTGTTGCTGCGCCTGCGGTGTCTCGGGGTATGACCGGTTCTGCCCCCCTTCCACAGCGCTTTGGGGGAGAGCCAACTCAGTGCCGAGGTTTCCTTAACCAGGTGGGCATTTATTTCGAGTTGCTGCCACATGCCTTTCCTACTGAAAGATCAAAGGTGGGCTTCTTGATCTCGCTGCTCTCGGACAAGGCCTTGGCCTGGGCCAGCCCTTTATGGGAGAACAACAATCCGGTGGTTGCCGAGTTTTCCGGTTTTGTTGCTTCTCTTCGGAAGGTATTCGATGTGCCGGCTCGTGCTGCCTCTGCTGCGAAGTTCCTTATGTCCATCAGACAGGGTTCACGATCCGTAGCTGAATACGCCATTGAGTTTCGTACCCTGGCAGCAGAGGTGGGCTGGAATAATGAGGCTCTGGTCGCTGCTTTCTCTCATGGTCTCTCGGATGCCTTGAAGGATGAGGTTGCAGCTAAGGACCTACCAGTGGAGCTCGAGTCTCTTATTTCTTTCCTGATTTTGATTGACACCAGACTCAGGGAGAGACCTTCCTTTAAGGAGAGCCTGCGGAGGTCTCCTAACAGATTGGCGCCTACGTTTGCTGTCCCACCCGTGCCTCCCTCTCCTCCCACGCCTCCTGGGGATGACTTGTCTGGGGGTGAACCCATGCAGCGGGGGTTTGCTCGCCTGTCCGAGGGGGAGAGGGCACTCCGGAGACGCGAGGGCCGATGCATGTACTGTGGTCTCGGTGGGCATTTTCGGTTGGCATGTCCGAACCGTCTGGGAGAACGCTCGCACCTGAGGTCCTGTCGGGGGCAGATCTTGGGTGGAGTCTCCTCGTCCCCGGTTTCCCGTGTTGACAAACCACTGATCACGGTTGTCCTCTCCTGGGTCGGGGGCTCGGTGACGACCCAGGCGTTGGTGGACTCTGGTGCTGGTGGTTTGTTCATTGATAGAGTGTTCGTTGCCGCCAATTCCATTCCTCTGCAGCCTCGAGGTTCCCCACTGGCTCTTGAGGCGATAGACGGCAGACCCCTTCTGCCGCCACACGTGACTCATGAGACCCTTCCAGTGGGGATAGCCATTGGTGCCGTTCACAGAGAGTCGGTCTGTCTCCAGGTTATTTCGTCTCCACACTACTCGGTGGTCTTGGGGTACCCCTGGCTCCAGAAGCATAATCCGACTTTCGATTGGAGATCGGTCGAGATCCTCTCGTGGTCACCGCAGTGTGGGGTTAGTTGCATCCATGGGCCTGTCAAGTTGCTGTGTACTTCCTCGGACTCTCTGTTGCCTCCTGAATACGAAGAGTACCGGGATGTATTCGATAAGGTGCGCGCGGTTGCCCTACCTCCGCACCGCCCATACGATTGTGCCATAGAGTTACAATCCGGTGCCGTTCCTCCTCGTGGCAAAGTCTATCCACTGTCGGTAGCGGAGAATGAGGCCATGGAGGAGTACGTGAGGGAGGCGCTTTCACGCGGACACATTCGCAAATCCTCGTCCCCGGCAGGGGCTGGATTTTTCTTTGTGAAAAAGAAGGGCGGTGAGTTGAGGCCTTGCATCGATTACAGGGGTCTCAATCGCATCACGATCAAGAACGCTTACCCGATACCCTTGATTTCCGAGCTGTTCGATCGCCTCAAAGGGGCCACGGTCTTTACCAAACTCGACCTGAGGGCGGCATATAACCTGGTAAGGATCAAGGCGGGCGATGAGTGGAAGACCGCGTTTAACACCAGGACCGGTCATTATGAATCCTTGGTTATGCCCTTTGGGTTGTGCAATGCGCCCGCAGTCTTCCAGGAATTCATCAACGATGTTTTCCGTGACCTGTTGCAGCAGTGTGTGGTGGTCTATTTGGATGACATCTTGGTATATTCTGAATCCATGGAGGCCCACATTATGGATGTCAGACGAGTGTTGCAACGGTTACGAGAGAACAGGCTGTTCGGTAAGCTTGAGAAATGCGAATTTCACCGATCCCAGGTAACCTTCTTAGGTTACATCATTTCCGCTGAGGGGTTCTCCATGGATCCTGAGAAGGTTTCGGCTGTCTTACAGTGGCCCCAGCCCAGTGGTCTCCGTGCCCTGCAGCGCTTTTTGGGCTTCGCCAATTATTATCGGAAGTTCATCAGGGACTTTTCCATGCTAGCCAAGCCTCTCACGGATCTGACCAGGAAGGGCAGTAATTTCCAGGTCTGGCCGCTCGAGGCCATCCGAGCTTTTGAGGCTCTAAAGTCCGCCTTTGTGTCGGCTCCGATTCTGTCGCATCCCAACCCTGGGTTGCCCTTTGTCCTCGAGGTGGACGCGTCTGAGACGGGAGTAGGCGCCCTTCTGTCTCAGCGTAGAACACCAGAGGGTCCTCTGCTTCCCTGTGGGTTTTACTCCCGGAAACTGTCTTCCGCGGAGTGCAACTATCAGATTGGTGACAGGGAGTTATTGGCCATCGTGCAGGCCCTTAAAGAATGGAGGCACTTGCTCGAGGGCTCGGTGGTTCCGGTTCTCATCCTGACGGACCACAAGAATCTGACCTACCTTTCTGAGGCCAAGAGATTGACACCACGTCAGGCCAGATGAGCTCTGTTCTTGTCACGTTTTAATTACGTGGTCTCCTACCTACCCGGTTCCAAGAACATCAGAGCGGATGCCTTATCACGGCAGTACTCCGAGCTGTCCGGGGAGGAGTCGATTCCGACTTCGGTCATACCTCCGAATCAGATCCTGGCCGCCATTCGCACCAGCCTGACCTCTCCCCTGGGTGAGCAGATTTTGGCGGCTCAATCTGGTGCTCCCTCTGGGAGACCCAACGGCAGGTGTTTTGTGCCTGAGGAGTTGCGCACTCGGTTGTTGCGAACCTACCATAACTCCAAGGCCGCGGGGCATCCTGGAAAGAACCAGCTGTCCTGGGCTGTTTCACGTCTGTTCTGGTGGCCTTCTCTACGTTCCGACATCGCCGCATATGTAGCGGCATGCTCCGTTTGTGCCCAGAGTAAGTCCCCTCGGCACCTTCCGTTGGGCCTTTTGCAACCCATAGCCACCGGGGAGCGCCCATGGTCACACCTGGGGATAGATTTCATTGTGGACCTCCCTGCATCCCGAGGCCATACGGTCATTCTCATGATTGTGGACCGGTTTTCCAAAATGTGCCACTGTGTTCCTCTCAAGAAGTTACCCTCTGCACAAGAGTTGGCCACGATTTTCGCCAGGGAGGTCTTCCGGTTGCACGGTTTGCCCAAGGAGATTGTGTCGGATCGGGGGAGTCAGTTTGTGTCCAGGTTCTGGCGCGCCTTTTGCTCCCAGTTGGGGATTCATCTCTCTTTCTCCTCGGCCTACCACCCTCAGTCCAATGGGGCCGCAGAACGATCTAATCAGGCCTTGGAGCAATTCCTTCGTTGCTATGTCTCCGATCACCAAGACAATTGGGTTGACCTCCTGCCTTGGGCTGAGTTTGCCAGGAACACGGCGGTGAACTCTTCCTCTGGGACGTCTCCCTTCATGGCCAATTATGGGTTCCAACCTGCCGTGTTACCGGAGGTATTCTCTCCCCAGGATACTCCGGCTGTGGAGGATCACCTTTCCGTCCTACGTGCTTCTTGGGTACAGATCCAGAGGTCCCTTGAGGTCTCTGCGCAGCGCCAGAGACTCCAGGCTGATCGCAGACGAGCGCCCGCTCCTTCCTACCAGGTCGGAGACCGTGTATGGTTGTCCACCCGTAACCTCAACCTTCGAGTGCCCACTCCCAAGCTGGCGCCTCGCTTTGTTGGTCCCTTCCGAGTGCTTCGCAGGGTAAACCCGGTAGCCTATGCCCTTGCGCTTCCTCCTGGCATGCGGATCTCCAACGTGTTTCATGTCTCCCTGTTGAAGCCGTTGGTGTGTAATCGTTTCACTTCCTCGGTTCCTCGGCCCCGTCCGGTCCAAGTGGGCAATCATGAGGAATATGAGGTGAGCAATATCCTGGACTCACGCCTGGTCCGCGGTCGGTTGCAGTTTTTGGTCCATTGGCGTGGTTATGGTCCAGAGGAGCGTTCCTGGGTTCCCTCCGCAGATGTCCATGCTCCTGCTTTGCTCCAAGCCTTCCACGCACGCTTCCCTCAGAAACCGTTCCTTACTCCGCGGAGGAGGGGCCCTTGAGGGGGAGGTACTGTCATGGTCTTACCTTCGTTTGACATGTGCTGGCGGCCATCTTGGTTTCTGGGTTTCTTGTAGCCTCCCACCCTGCGGCTTCTCCTCCCCCTGGGAGGAGCTGGATGCCTAGCTCATATATATAGAAGGTCTGTGGCTTCAGTTCCTTGCTTGGTCCTCCTGTGTTCACATGCTTCTAAGACTGCTGCTGCTTCTGGTTCCTGATCCTGGCCTCGTCTGACTACCCCGTTGGTTCCTGATCCTGGCTTCGTCTGACTACCCCGTTGGTTCCTGATCCTGGCTTCGTCTGACTACCCCGTTGGTTCCTGATCCTGGCTTCATCTGACCACCCTCCTGGTTCCTGACCTCTGTCTACGCAAGACCCTGCTTCGGTTTAGCCATCCGTTTGGACTTTTGCTACGGCTTGATTTCCAATAAAGCCTTCTTATTTCCACTCATCTCTGTTGTACGTCTGGTTCATGGTTCCATGACACAGTCATATGGGCTGCTTCTCTGGTGCACATGTCCTTCTTACAAATAAACTGACTATATTATATACCTAACTTAAAGAGGTTTTCCACCCAAATGTATATTAGTTCATCAGAAATTAAAAGATATTTCCAGTATATACCACCGCTACCGTTCTGCAAACCTTTGTCATTAAATACGTAATTATGTGATTAAATACGTCTTGCGTGTTAAAGGAATGATTCAGGTTGTAAATACGGCTCGTATATAATTGCTCACAGTGCGATTCCCTCATTAGTTAAAGTCGAACTTCACATTAAGCGCCGTAGCACAGTAGCTACAATAATAACCGAACACGTATCTGTACAGTATCTAGGATATCCATTTATTTAGCTCTATACCGAGGTCTCTTAATTCAGCCACCCAATAATATTTTTAAAACCAGAAAGAAACTTTGGCCTATTCATCAGCTCTGCTTTGGCAGTATACACAGTGAAATAATAAGGGGATTTAGTGGATTTATGTTGGAACTGGCTAAACATCCCAAGCTGAAGAATAACACTTAAGCTTCCTGACATGTTTGCGTTAGGATTTGCACATGATCTGTGATTACACAGAGGGTTTCTGTCAGCATTTTCCAAAGAGTCACCTTGTGAGGTGGTGTCACTGCAAACATTGCAATGGATGCCACTCATAGCGCAGGAGCCAGGACTGCAATTCTTCGTTTATATCAATGATAGGTGCAGTGAATTGTTCAATACTAGTTAGATTTTTTCTTAAGACTATATTAATGCAAACAGTAAGTTAGTTTCTTAAAGGTGTTTGAAATGCCAAAGATATTGTCAGGAGCCATTGATATGGCCCTCACATCACACCATTATGGAAAGCTGCACGCCATGGTATCCACGTCCTTTAGGCACATCAGACCCTCCCAAAAGGGCTCCAGTTTTAGAAGCTTCCACCTGCATAGAGAAGTTCTCACTGGTGCCTCTGAGTGTCTCGCAGGGTTTTACCACCATAGTTAGTGTATGGCATGCCACAACTAATAAAAGAACTGGTAGATGCAAACATACCACTAACTTCTACTTGGTAAGACATGTAAGTATGGGCTCTGTAGGGTGGTAGTTGCTCTTTAACACCGTAACAGTGATGGGACCTTCGTTTCGGGACTCAACTAAGTAAAATATTTACATTCTAGTAATTTCACACTAGGGATGTAACGTATGTTACATATTGGCACTGAATGTCCAATGTTAGAGATGAGCAAGAAGATTTCAATCAGCTGTCATTTCTGGATAAGATTCTGAATGCATTATTTTGACTCTTCCAATCGAGAGAAGATCATAAGGGGGTTAAGACGTAATAGTCACTCCTGGGTCATGGAGCCTGAGAAGAGTCCATAGGCCACCTTGCCACATAAGACACCAGTGTTAAGAACTGGATATCGCATAATATAAGGGGGTATGTTATAGACTTTGCATTGGGGCCCACATACGTACTTGAGTATGATTTCTAGTTAGTCTCAAAGTTGATTCATTTGTTACCTCATCTCTGGTCAAAATTACAGGAACACTTTTCTGCCATTGTAAGGACCTTTAGTCCTCCTTACAGCTGTATGTGATGGCTATCTATTTATCACAGACAAAGAGATTTTATCCTTTACTAGGAATAAGGGAAAATCTTTCACATAAAAACCTTTGGGAACAGTTCCCGTGAGGTTTGATATTCAGTGTATAGAGCCCCAAACATTTTGCCATAGTAAACACATACAAAAAAAGTCCTCATACATTAGAGAACATCTCTATTTCAAGGACATCTTAAAATTCAGCCACTTCCCCACCCTGCAGATAGGGTTGGATATTTGTAAGTGACCTGTTAAGCCAAGCTGATCTTTTCAACTCCACATTGACCACCATGATGCCAAGCATGGAGGCTACTACTCCACATTCTGAAAAGATTGGTATAGCATACAGACTCTGTATGACATTGTTGCTATGTATGTAATACAATACAAGACTCTGACCCCAAATTGTCTTCATGCAGTGATAATAGATGGTGTCTTTCTACAAGGCGACATTATGGAAGCTTTAATATTCTGGTATACCATATCACCTATTACTTTGTACATAGACATTAGTCATTTTATCCTCTTTTTTTTTCTTGCCCCATGTTGTATCTTCAAAGTACCTGATCCTACAACCCTGAACTTCTTAATAATTGCCAATACAGTACATTGATCTTGAACTTCTGCTACAGTTGCTACAGGAAATGATTTTAGCTCTGAAGTAAGAGTTCTTACAGAAATTGACCATACTGAGAATCATGACATAATGCCATCCATGGAGATACAGAAACTAATGTCGGCATCTAACACATTGGCTGGTAAAAAAAGAAAGTGGAGTAGTTGTTCATAGCAACCTATCAGAAGAACAACCTATCTAAGGAGGTCCTTCGAAACTTGAAAGCAGCAAAGTAAATGGACAACATGAGATCTCAAAAGAATGACTTCTGGTCCACACTTGAGAGTGAAGAGTCATATTGTAAGACAAGAGAACAGAAAACAACGGATAAATCAAAAATAAAGAAAATTAACCATCACTACTGTTTACCTCGTGTATAATACAAGAAAATGTTTCACAATATTTTTTCCCCAAAGGGCAAAACATTTATAAATAAGAGGATAAAATATACCATATAACAGAGAATAGTTGACAATCTCTAAAAAATGGTTCTGAGCAGTCTTTTTTGAGAGAGATCAGTCATAAAATAATTCTGATGGTATCCATTCCATACTGGTAATAGATAACATCTGAGAGAAAGAAGAGAAAAGTTACAAAAAGAAAAAAAAAGAGGGGAAAGGGTTGCTCTAGAGTCCATGTATGTTCAGTTATGTGGGAGGGTCACACCTAATTTCTCTGTCTAATTATCATGTCATGTGGTTAACGGGATATTTGTTTTTGTCGTGGATACCAGTAGGTCGGGTGAAGACAAAGTTCCCAAAACAGCAATGTATTTCCCGATTCTTGCTTCTTTGAGGATCACCGATTCTAGAGTCCATCTTGAAAAAAAGGACAGCTTGTCTAGAAATACAGTAGTCTGAACGTTTAGCTGTTTTGCAGTTCTAGAAATCTGGAAGGCCAGGATAACTATCATAGAGCACAGTGAAATATAGGAGGACAAGGGTGCATTCACACGGTACTCGTCTAATCCACATTTTTTGCGGATCACACACAGACCCATGCAAGGGTATGCTCCCAACATCCATTCTGTGGGGGTCTTACGGGTGACCAACTGGAGCCTCAATTGTTGAATTGGCACACCACTTTCCAAGCACGCTGTCATTTTCTTCATGTGAACAGCGGGGTGGCAGAAATCAATCCTTACTAACCAGGTATATATTATAATTAGTGCTGAGTGAATCAAACTTCGGTCCGAATTTCAGGATAATTTTGATTTGCCGCAAAACTGAATTTCCTAATGCTTTGTGGTAGCGAATACATTTAACCTAGTGTAAAAAAATAAAATAAAATCATACTTACCTCATTCAATTGCTCGCGACAGGCTGGCAGCCATCTTGCTTGGAGATCTCGCACAAAATCCTGTGCGCGGTGAAGTATGAATTCGCTCATTTACTAATTATAATCAGGGTATAAATTATAATTCGTAATGAGTAGGGATGAGCGAACCCGAACTGTATAGTTCGGGTTCGTACCGAATTTTGGGGTGTCCGTGACACGGACCCGAACTCAGACATTTTCGTAAAAGTCCGGGTTCGGGTTCGGTGTTCGTCGCTTTCTTGGCGCTTTTTGAAAGGCTGCAAAGCAGCCAATCAACAAGCGTCTACTACTTGGCCCAAGAGGCCGTCACAGCCATGCCTACTATTGGCATGGCTGTGATTGGCCAGAGCACCATGTGACCCAGCCTCTATTTAAGCTGGAGTCACATAGCGCCGCCCGTCACTCTGCTCTGATCAGCATAGGGAGAGGTTGCGGCTGCGACAGTAGGGCGAGATTAGGCAGATTAACTCCTCCAAAGGACTTGATTAATTGATCGATCTGCAGCTGTGGATCATTGAGCTGCTGATACTCAATTGCTCACTGTTTTTAGGCTGCCCAGACCGTTTGTCAGTCACTTTTTTCTGGGGTGATCGGCGGCCATTTTGTGTCTTGTGGTGCGCCAGCACAAGCTGCGACCAAGTGCATTTAACCCTTAATGGTGTGGTTGTTTTTTGGCTAATTCCTACATCAGTGTGAAGCTGTCACACCAAGTGCATTTAACCAACAATAGTCTAGTTATTTTTTGTCCATATACTACATCAGGGGCAAGCTGTGCCTGTCACCAAGTGCATTTAACCCTCAATGGTGTGGTTGTTTTTTGGCTAAATCCTACATCAGGGTGAAGCTGTCACACCAAGTGCATTTAACCAGCAATAGTCTGTTTATTTTTTGGCCATATACTACATCAGGGGCAAGCTGCGCCCGTCACCAAGTGCATTTAACCCTCAGTAGTGTGGTTGGTCAAGCTGTCACACCAAGTGCATTTAACCAGCAATAGTGTGGTTATTTTTTGGCCATATCCCAGTCTAATTCTGTCAGTAAACCTATACCTGTCACCCAGCGCCTAAATACTAGGCCTCAAATTTATATCCAGCTAAATCTGTCGTTACTGCTGTACTGTTGTGGCTGGTCAAGTTATTTAGTGTCCGTCAAAGCACATTTTTTGTTCTGGGTTGATATACAATTCCCAATTTAGCAATTTCATAATTTAGTGGTTTCTGCTGTATCAGAGCTATTTGAAATCTATCCCTAAAAGGGTATATAATATTCAAGGTGCACATAGGGTCATTCTGAATAACTTCACACACACGCTACTGTGCATATCCCAGTCTAATTCTGTCCGTAAAAGGTATACCTGTCACCCAGCGCCTAAATACTAGGCCTCAAATTCATAGTCAGCTAAATTGGTGGTTACTGCTGTGCCTGTATTAGTGTAATACGGTACCTAAATAGATAGCCAGATAGTGTTAGGTGTCTGTAAAAAAAGGCCTGAATTTGAATTCAATACATTGGGCCAAATAATATTTTTGTTGTTGTGGTGAACGATAACAATGAGGAAAACATCTAGTAAGGGACGCGGATGTGGACATGGTCGTGGTGGTGTTAGTGGACCCTCTGGTGCTGGGAGAGGACGTGGCCGTTCTGCCACATCCACACGTCCTAGTGTACCAACTACCTCAGGTCCCAGTAGCCGCCAGAATTTACAGCGATATATGGTGGGGCCCAATGCCGTTCTAAGGATGGTAAGGCCTGAGCAGGTACAGGCATTAGTCAATTGGGTGGCCGACAGTGGATCCAGCACGTTCACATTATCTCCCACCCAGTCTTCTGCAGAAAGCGCACAGATGGCGCCTAAAAACCAAGCCCATCAGTCTGTCACATCACCCCCATGCATATCAGGGAAACTGTCTGAGCCTCAAGTTATGCAGCACTCTCTTATGCTGTTTGAAGGGCATCCACCTAGCCTTTCACCAGCGGTGGAAGACATAGAATGCACTGACGCACAACCACTTATGTTTCCTGATGATGAGGACATGGGAATACCACCTCAGCAAGTCTCTGATGATGACGAAACACAGGTGCCAACTGCTGCGTCTTTCTGCAGTGTGCAGACTGAACAGGAGGTCAGGGATCAAGACTGGGTGGAAGACGATGCAGGGGACGATGAGGTCCTAGACCCCACATGGAATGAAGGTCGTGCCACTGACTTTCACAGTTCGGAGAAAGAGGCAGTGGTGAAACCGAGCCAACAGCGTAGCAAAAGAGGGAGCAGTGGGCAAAAGCAGAACACCCGCGGCCAAGAGACTCCGCCTGCTACTGACCACCGCCATCTGGGACCGAGCATCCCAAAGGCAGCTTCAAGGCATTCCCTGGCATGGCACTTCTTCAAACAATGTGCTGACGACATGACCCGAGTGGTTTGCACGCTGTGCCATCAGAGCCTGAAGCGAGGCATTAACGTTCTGAACCTTAGCACAACCTGCATGACCAGGCACCTGCATGCAAAGCATGAACTGCAGTGGAGTAAACACCTTAAAAACAAGGAAGTCACTCAGGCTCCCCCTGCTACCTCTTCTGCTGCTTCCGGTTCGGCCTCTTCTGCTGCTGCCGCCTCGGCCTCTTCCTCCGCCTCTGGAGGAACGTTGGCACCTGCCGCCCAGCAAACAGGGGATGTACCAACACCACCACCACCTCCGTCACCAAGCATCTCAACCATGTCACACGGCAGCGTTCAGCTCTCCATCTCACAAACATTTGAGAGAAAGCGTAAATTCCCACCTAGCCACCCTCGATCCCTGGCCCTGAATGCCAGCATTTCTAAACTACTGGCCTATGAAATGCTGTCATTTAGGCTGGTGGACACAGACAGCTTCAAACAGCTCATGTCGCTTGCTGTCCCACAGTATGTTGTTCCCAGCCGCCACTACTTCTCCAAGAGAGCCGTGCCTTCCCTGCACAACCAAGTATCCGATAAAATCAAGTGTGCACTGCGCAACTGCCATCTGTAGCAAGGTCCACCTAACCACAGATACGTGGACCAGTAAGCACGGCCAGGGACGCTATATCTCCCTAACTGCACACTGGGTAAATGTAGTGGCAGCTGGGCCCCAGGCGGAGAGCTGTTTGGCGCACGTCCTTCCGCCGCCAAGGATCGCAGGGCAACATTCTTTGCCTCCTGTTGCCACCTCCTCCTTCTCGGCTTCCTCCTCCTCTTCTTCCACCTGCTCATCCAGTCAGCCACACACCTTCACCACCAACTTCAGCACAGCCCGGGGTAAACGTCAGCAGGCCATTCTGAAACTCATATGTTTGGGGGACAGGCCCCACACCGCACAGGAGTTGTGGCGTGGTATAGAACAACAGACCGACGAGTGGTTGCTGCCAGTGAGCCTCAAGCCCGGCCTGGTGGTGTGTGATAATGGGCGAAATCTCGTTGCAGCTCTGGGAGTAGCCGGTTTGACGCACATCCCTTGCCTGGCGCATGTGCTGAATTTGGTGGTGCAGAAGTTCATTCACAACTACCCCGACATGTCAGAGCTGCTGCATAAAGTGCGGGCCGTCTGTTCGCGCTTCCGGCGTTCACATCCTGCCGCTGCTCGCCTGTCTGCGCTACAGCGTAACTTCGGCCTTCCCGCTTACCGCCTCATATGCGACGTGCCCACCAGGTGGAACTCCACCTTGCACATGCTGGACAGACTGTGCGAGCAGCAGCAGGCCATAGTGGAGTTTCAGCTGCAGCACGCACGGGTCAGTCGCACTGCGGAACAGCACCACTTCACCACCAATGACTGGGCCTCCATGCGAGACCTGTGTGCCCTGTTGCGCTGTTTCGAGTACTCCACCAACATGGCCAGTGGCGATGACGCCGTTATCAGCGTTACAATACCACTTCTATGTCTCCTTGAGAAAACACTTAGGGCGATGATGGAAGAGGAGGTGGCCCAGGAGGAGGAGGAGGAAGAGGGGTCATTTTTAGCACTTTCAGGCCAGTCTCTTCGAAGTGACACAGAGGGAGGTTTTTTGCAACAGCAGAGGCCAGGTACAAGTGTGGCCAGCCAGGGTCCACTACTGGAGGACGAGGAGGACGAGGAGGTGGAGGAGGATGAGGATGAAGCATGGTCACAGCGGGGTGGCACCCAACGCAGCTCGGGCCCATCACTGGTGCGTGGCTGGGGGGAAAGGCAGGACGATGACGATACGCCTCCCACAGAGGACAGCTTGTCCTTACCCCTGGGCAGCCTGGCACACATGAGCGACTACATGCTGCAGTGCCTGCGCAACGACAGCAGAGTTGCCCACATTTTAACGTGTGCGGACTACTGGGTTGCCACCCTGCTGGATCCACGGTACAAAGACAATGTGACCACCTTACTTCCTGCACTGGAGCATGATAGGAAGATGCGCGAGTACAAGCGCATGTTGGTAGACGCGCTACTGAGAGCATTCCCAAATGTCACAGGGGAACAAGTGGAAGCCCAAGGCCAAGGCAGAGGAGGAGCAAGAGGTCGCCAAGGCAGCTGTGTCACGGCCAGCTCCTCTGAGGGCAGGGTTAGCATGGCAGAGATGTGGAAAACTTTTATCAACACGCCACAGCTAACTGCACCACCACCTGATACGCAACGTGTTAGCAGGAGGCAACATTTCACTAACATGGTGGAACAGTACGTGTGCACACCCCTCCACGTACTGACTGATGGTTCGGCCCCATTCAACTTCTGGGTCTCTAAATTGTCCACGTGGCCAGAGCTAGCCTTTTATGCCTTGGAGGTGCTGGCCTGCCCGGCGGCCAGCGTTTTGTCTGAACGTGTATTCAGCACGGCAGGGGGCGTCATTACAGACAAACGCAGCCGCCTGTCTACAGCCAATGTGGACAAGCTGACGTTCATAAAAATGAACCAGGCATGGATCCCACAGGACCTGTCCATCCCTTGTGCAGATTAGACATTAACTACCTCCCCTTAACCATATATTATTGTACTCCAGGGCACTTCCTCATTCAATCCTATTTTTATTTTCATTTTACCATTATATTGTGAGGCTACCCAAAGTTGAATGAACCTCTCCTCTGTCTGGGTGCCGGGGCCTAAATATATGCCAATGGACTGTTCCAATGTTGGGTGACGTGAAGCCTGATTCTCTGCTATGACATGCAGACTAATTCTCTGCTGACATGAAGCCAGATTCTCTGTTACGGGACCTCTCTCCTCTGCCTGGGTGCCTGGGCTTAAATATATGCCAATGGACTGTTCCAATGTTGGGTGACGTGAAGCCTGATTCTCTGCTATGACATGCAGACTGATTCTCTGCTGACATGAAGCCAGATTCTCTGTTACGGGACCTCTCTCCTCTGACCGGGTGCTGGGCCTAAATATATGCCAATGGACTGTTGCAGTGGTGGCTGACGTGAAGCCTGATTCTCTGCTATGACATGCAGACTGATTCTCTGCTGACATGAAGACAGATTCTCTGTTACGGGACCTCTCTCCTCTGCCTGGGTGCTGGGCGTAAATATATGCCAATGGACTGTTGCAGTGGTGGCTGACGTGAAGCCTGATTCTCTGCTATGACATGCAGACTGATTCTCTGCTGACATGAAGACAGATTCTCTGTTACGGGACCTCTCTCCTCTGCCTGGGTGCTGGGCCTAAATATATGCCAATGGACTGTTGCAGTGGTGGCTGACGTGAAGCCTGATTTTCTGCTATGACATGCAGACTGATTCTCTGCTGACATGAAGCCAGATTCTGTGTTATGGGACCTCTCTCCTCTGCCTGGGTGCCGGGGCCTAAATTTATGACAATGGACTGTTACAGTGGTGGGTGACGTGAAGCCTGATTCTCTGCTATGATATGAAGACTGATTCTCTGCTGACATGAAGACAGATTCTCTGTTACGGGACCTCTCTCCTCTGCCTGAGTGCTGGGCCTAAATTTATGAAAATGGACTCTTACAGTGGTGGGTGACGTGAAGCCTGATTCTCTGCTATGATATGAAGACTGATTCTCTGCTGACATGAAGCCAGATTCTGTGTTATGGGACCTCTCTCCTCTGCCTGGGTGCTGGGCCTAAATATATGCCAATGGACTGTTGCAGTGGTGGCTGACGTGAAGCCTGATTCTCTGCTATGACATGCAGACTGATTCTCTGCTGACATGAAGACAGATTCTCTGTTACGGGACCTCTCTCCTCTGCCTGGGTGCCGGGGCCTAAATATCTGAGAATGGACTGTTCCAGTGGTGGGTGACGTGAAGCCAGATTCTCTGCTATGGGACCTCTCTCCAATTGATATTGGTTAATTTTTATTTATTTTATTTTTATTTTTATTCATTTCCCTATCCACATTTGTTTGCAGGGGATTTACCTACATGTAGCTGCCCTCTAGCCCTTTCCTGGGCTGTTTTACAGCCTTTTTAGTGCCGAAAAGTTCGGGTCCCCATTGACTTCAATGGGGTTCGGGTTCGGGACGAAGTTCGGATCGGGTTCGGATCCCGAACCCGAACATTTCCGGGAAGTTCGGCCGAACTTCTCGAACCCGAACATCCAGGTGTCCGCTCAACTCTAGTAATGAGCAAATTATTCAAAAGTTTGATTCAGCTGCTTCGTCAAATTTTACAAAAAATTCGATTTGTGACGAATCACTTCGTCACAAAGCACCTTTCTTTGTAAGTAGCGGGTGCAATGACAGGGAGCGCAGCTCCCTGTTATTGTACCCCTTAGATGCTGCTTTCATACATGATCGCGGCATCTGATATAAATTACAGAGTGTAAAATTTTAATAAAAATAAAAATTCATAGTTACCTGATCCATTTGCCCGTTATGGGCTGGCCGCCGCCATCTTGCGCGGCGTGGTGACATCATACGCCATTGCGCACAGGATTTTGTGTGAGATCTTCAAGCAAGATGGCGGCGACCAGCCCATCACGAGCAAATGGATCAGGTAAGCATGACTTTTTTTTCTTTTTTACACTTATTCAGGTTAAATCTATTCGCTACCACGAAGCACGAGGAAATTTGGCTTTGCGCCGAATCTAATTTATCCTTAAATTCGCTCATCACTACTTCTAAAGAACAATAATGCATCTATAAGTGCAATCTAGAGAAATAATTGTTGAAGCTTTACAAGGATATACTGTATCCTATGCATCAGTCACTGACAACAATGATCTGCCTGATACAGTCACGTATGTGGAGCACGCCTATCTAATAGACTGGATACTCCAGCATCATGGAGCTAAAATAATACTCTATCATCTAGGCCACGGTCGGCAGTGATATACACGTACGAGTAGATAGTCTGCAGAGGTTGTTCTGGGAAAGTCAGACTTTTTCCATCACTCTCTTTTACTTTCTGGGGCTCTAGAGGCTCAGCTATAATCTGCCACTGGAGATATTTATGGGAGCTAGGCTATATTTCATTGAAATATATATATATATATATATATATATATATATCAGAACATGATGCTCTGATTTCAGGCAGACTCTAATTCCTTGTATTCGCAGAAGATCCTGATGTCTGCCGCCCACTCACATCTCCGAGTCCCAGATCGACCATAATTGCTTTTTACTGATCTTGTTACAACTAGTGTTTTTTAAGGCCGGCATGAGAGAGGTCATTAAAGAGATAGAAGGGACATTCACCAGCACAATGTTTAACCCGAGAATCAGTGTGTCTGTCTTGTAGACACCAGAAGTTAGTGTCTGGCTCACATCTACTGGATGGTCGGTACGTAGACTGTGGCAGAGCTAAATCTGGCCTGTGGTTTATTTTGCTGCAGTGGTAATTTGCATAGTTAAAGGGGTATTTCATTACAATTGAAATATTAGTCTGTGTCCTGCAAATGGTTAAAAAAATATAAACGATCTCCTAGACACTTCACCGATCCCCCACCACTGCCAATACGATGGCAGCCGAGTCTCCGCTGCGCTCCACTTCCTGTTCTAGTATGTCAGGAAATGGCCGGGAAAGCTGCTTCACCAATCGCAGGTTGAGGCTTGTCATTAATGATGAGCGAAGTTTCTTAAAATTCGATATGGCTTCTTTGCACCGAATTACTTCGTCACAAAGTGCATTTCTTTGTAATTAGTGGGTGCAATGACAGGATGTGGCGATTGCAACGCTCCCCGTCATTGTACCTCTCAGATGCCGCGTTCATACAGGTATATAATTACCTGATCTATTTGCCCGCCACCATCTTGATTGAAGGTGTGGCACAAAGTCTCACGCGGGCTGCGATGACGTCATCACACCAGGCGGTGTGTCGATGTCATACGTCACCTCGCACAAGATTTAGCCGGGATCTTCAATCAAGATGGTGGTGCGTGGCCCATCGCAAGCAAATGGATCAGATAAGTATGATTTTATTTTATTTTTTTAAACTATTTCAGATTAAATCGATTTGATACCACAAATGCATGAGGAAATTTGGCTTCGCAGCAAATCAAATTTATCCTGAAATTCGGATCCAAATTCCGAAGTCCACGAATGCTCAACACTGCTGGTCATCTCTGCACCCAGTGATTGGCTGTGCAGCATTCCTAGTCATTTCCTGCCATGTTGAGAACAGGTAGTGGAATGCAGCGGGGACCTGAGCACCTTCAGCATGGCAGTGGTGGAGGCAGAGGTGTACTTTCAATGAAGGCAGACCATGCGACTGCTATGACAGCCAGAGGGAGGACAGTCCCTGCGCTAAACTTACTCTCTTCCTGACATAATATTTCAATGCAATTGCCACCAGGGGGAGCTCAGTGCAAGGCGATTATTACAATAACTGTATCATTTCTTATGCATTGATCTCCCCCTAGTGGTGGCACAGCAAGACAGTTAATATATTATTTGATGTATCAGTGTATTTATTGCAGTTGTGTGTGGTCAATACAGTAAGAAATAAGATATTCTAAATAACATCCCAAATTTTTGAAGCACCTGTTCCACTTTTTGCAACACAGAAGCCGGGAAAAGTTGGTGAAGTTGAGTACAATATACCGTACATATATATATTTTTTTATTTAAAAAATTCTCACAATTTTGCCACTGTGAGAACATGCCCCTGGTTACACAATTTTGCCAGAAATTATAGAGTCCTATGATATCTGCCCAAGCCCCTGGTTACTACTGATGCCTTGAGGTCCTGGGCTCAAATCCAACCGAGGACAAAATCTGCCTGGAGTTTGTATGTTCTCTCTGTGTTTGTATGGGTTTCCTCAGGATGCTCCTGTTTCTTCCCTTACTCCAAACCCATAATGAATGGGGTGTAGATTGTAAACCCTAATGGGTATTACGGACTGAGGTGAGTACAGCGCTATGGGATAAATAACCGCCATATCGACTAATAAAATAATATACAGTTAATCTTCCCGATAATTGGTTTAAATAGACACCAGTAGTTTTCTAACGCTAGGAGCTAAGTTAGAGATCCTCCACTACCGGTGAACCTAGCAGAAGATAGTCTAGAGCAGGGATGGCCAACCTGCGGCTCTCCAGCTGTTGCAAAACTACAACTCCCAGCATGCCCAGACTGCCTACAGCTATCAGACTTCAGCAGGGCATTATGGGAATTGTAGTTTTAGAATGGCTGGAGAGCTGCAGGTTGGCGATCCCTGGTATAAAGATAATGGCCCCTTTAAAATCCCTACAAAAGGAAGTGTAAGCAAATATAAAATCACTACAGTAAAACCGCCTACACAAGGGCAGGCTAGATGTAACAAGTTGGCATCAAATACTCTGTTTCTCGACTTTATTTCATTGTCCCTAAGAGGTTTTTTTATCCTTGGTCATTTCATTTTTAATGGCACAAAACTTAATGTATGTTTAATGCAATTGCTATTCATCTAAATGAATCTTATCTATATTTATGTACTATTTCTATTATGTTTGCTGGCTCGGTATTGTGCTCGCAGAAGCCCTCGCTATAAAGAAAACAGAGCGCAGCCTATTAACATCTAATGAGAGAAGCGGGAGTTTTGCTGTACACAGTCTAAAGAACAAGATGAAAAATCATGCTTTGTTAGGATATCGGCAGCCCCTGTACATTTCACGTCCCCACATCTAATCTGAAACTTAAGCTGGCCGCGTCCTCGGGCGCAAACAAAATGATTCTTTAATGATTCGGGTGGATTTAATAGGGGAAATGCTAAACGGATTGGACAAGTTCTTCTGCATTGGGATCATTTGGAAGAATTCCTATTTTCAGACATCAGAGACAGTAAAAGTAATAAGTCAAGGCTGTGTATGACATAGCTATTTCATCTTTTGTGTGATGCCATAAGGTTGCCTACGCCACGGTTTTGATCGGTTTGCTTTACATGATGAATACCGTAATGATTTAAGTATTTGAAGACAGCTAATTGTATAAGTTCTGCTTTTGTATTTTCACAAAGAGATACAAGAGATATTGCAAAAGGCCCATAAATATTCCTACAAGATATTGAAAGAAGATTAGTTTGTTTTTCCGCCACTGTACGTACTGACAAGGAGGTAACTAGATAAGAAGCTTGTCAGGACACATAGGAGGAGATATATCAAGACCGGAGTTTTACGCCGGTCTTTGAAATATCCTGCGTAATTGGTGAATGCATCTAATTTAGGCCGAATTGCGCGACTTGTCATAAATTAGGCGCATTTCATGAATGACGACTCCTCGTCATAAATTTGGCGCATTCTGGCAGTCCGTGCAGTCCAGGTTCTGTCTTTATTAGAACCAGAAAACTGGCATGAAGAGGAAGATAAATGTGTCATGCCTACTGGGCCCGACCCTTACCATATGGTGAGGGTGGCATAAAAACGCCACTTGTGATTAGAGTTTAAAAAGCTGCAAACAAAGTTTTGTTACTTTTTTTTAAACCCAGAAACATGGAGCAGGGATATGATAAATCCCCCCCATTATATTTTTTGGCACAGTGACTTACCCACTTAAGGCTACTTTCACACCTTCGGTAAAGTTATCCAGCGGGCAGTGGTGTATATAGAGAAGTAAGGGCCCCATAGCAAGGATCAAACCAGGCAAAACCCTTTTCAATGATCCTTGGACCATTTTTCCACTGTCTTATTTGCTAAAAGTTGTTTATTTAGAGGGTAGGATCCTGAACAAGTTTTCACCTCCAGTAGAAGAGGAGATGGTTACAACTGGGCCCCCTCTTGCCCTGGGCCCCATAGTTGCATGGTCTGCCGCTATGGTAGTTACACCCCAGCCAGCGAAGGAACAGCCTATCGGGGATTACCATATCTGGCCCATTAAGGTGAACTCTAGCAGACTGTTCCTCTGCCGCAACAGACTGACAGATAGCTTTACCGCAGGTTTAAAAATAGCCTTATGCATTCAAAATTGGGACATTTGTGGTAGCCCTTTAAGAAAATGAAAGCCACATAAGTATAGATTTTAGAAGATATAGGAGATACAATAGAAAGGTACAGTAGGTTTATAAATTGATGTGGCAATTAGAAAAATAATGGATGACAGTGAGCATTTCTAAGGTACTTCCACTTAAAGGGAGCCTATTGACCTTACAAAGCTACTGACAGCACTAAGTAGGGGCTGGAGAGAGCAGGAAAGAGATACCTTTTGTGGAGCTTTTATTATCAGGAGTAGCGTGAACATTAATTTTTATTCTACCACATTCTGCTCCTGTATGTGAAGTGCTCTCTGCATTGAGCTGTTTCACAGCTGCTTCATATAGAAACATAGAATGAGTCGGCAGATAAGAACCATTTGGCCCATCTAGTCTGCCTAATATACTGAATACTATGAATAGCCCTTGTCCCTATCTTATATGAAGGATGGCCTTATGCCTATCCCATGCATACTTAAACTCCTTCACTGTATTTGCAGCTACCACATCTGCAGGAAGGCTATTCCATGCATCCACTACTCTCTCAGTAAAGTAATACTTCCTGATATTACTTTTAAACCTTTGCCCCTCTAATGTAAAACTATGTCCTCTTGTAGCAGTTTTTCTTCTTTTAAATATTCTCTCCTCTTTTACCTTGTTGATTCCCTTTATGTATTTAAAAGTTGCTATCATATCCCCTCTGTCTCGTCTTTATTCCAAGCTATGCATGTAAAGGTCCTTTAATCTTTCCTGGTAAGTTTTATCCTGCAATCCATGTACCAGTTTAGTAGCTCTTCTCTGAACTCTCTCCAAAGTATCAATATCCTTCTGGAGATATGGTCTCCAGTACTGAGCACAATACTCCAAATGAGGTCTCACTAGTGCTCTGTAGAGCGGCATGAGCACCTCCCTCTTTCTACTGGTAATGCTTCTCCCTATACACCCAAGCATTCTGCTAGCATTTCCTGCTGCTCTATGACATTGTCTGCCTACCTTTAAGTCTTCTGAAATAATGACCCCTAAATCCCTTTCCTCAGATACTGAGGTTAGGACTGTATCACTGATTTTATATTCTGCTCTTGGGTTTTTACGTCCCAGGTGCATTATCTTGCACTTATCAACATTAAATTTTAGTTGCCAGATTTTTGACCATTCCTCTTGTTTTCCTAAGTCCTTCTCCATTTGGTGTATCCCTCCAGGAACATCAACCCTGTTACAAATCTTTGTGTCATCAGCAAAAAGACACACCTTACCATCGAGGCCTTCTGCAATTTCGCTGATAAAGATATTAAACAATATGGGTCCCAGAACAGATCCCTGAGGTACCCCACTGGTAACAAGACCATGGTCTGAATATACTCCATTGACTACAACCCTCTGTTGCCTGTCCCTCAGCCACTGCCTAATCCATTCAACAATATGGGAGTCCAAGCCCAAGACTGCACTTTATTGATAAGCCTTCTATGTGGGACAGTATCAAAAGCCTTACTAAAGTCTAGATAAGCGATGTCTACTGCACCTCCTCCATCTATTATTTTAGTCACCCAATCAAAAAAATCAATAAGATTAGTTTGACATGATCTCCCTGAAGTAAACCCATGCTGTTTTTCATCTTTTAATCCATGGGATTCTAGATGTTCCACAATCCTCTCCTTAAGTATGGTTTCCATTAATTTCCCCACTATTGATGTCAGGCTTACTGGCCTATAGTTGCCCGATTCCTCCCTACTACCTTTCTTGTGAATGGGCACAACATTTTCTAATTTCCAATCTTCTGGGACGACTCCTGTTGCCAGTGATTGGTTAAATAAATCTGTTAATGGTTTTGCTAGTTCACCGCTGAGCTCTTTTAATAGCTTTGGGTGTATCCCATCAGGCCCCTGTGACTTATTTGTATTAATTTTAGACAGTTGACTTAGAACCTCTTCCTCTGTAAAGACACATGCATCAAAAGATTCATTAGTCAGAGATTCCACGCTCTCATCCATTTACTTGATTATTGGAAGTAGCCAATCTACTTGTTAACTATTAACCCATGTACGGACTTAAATAACTTCAATTGTTTGCTATTGTATGACCTGCACGCAAAGCTATGTCATACACATGCATTTCTTTTACTTGACTGTATTCAAACGAAAAATAAAGAATAATTATTATTATTTTTTAAAGATTTTTTCCTAACTGAGGTCCTTCTCCTTCATTTTCCTTTGTAAAAACTGAACAGAAGTATTCATTGAGGCAGTCAGCTAGTTCTTTATCTTCTTCCATATACCTTCCTTCTTTTGTTTTTAATTTGGTAATTCCTTGTTTTCGTTTCCTTTTTTCATTTATGTATCTGAAGAATGCATTATCGCCTTTTTTCCCTGACTGAGCTAATTTCTCTTCTGCCTGTGCTTTCGAAGCTTTTATAACTTGTTTGGCCTCTCTCTGCCTAATCTTATAAATTTGTCTGTCATCCTCGTTTAGTTTTTTTTATAATTCCTAAATGCTATCTTTTTGTTTTTAATGATTTTGGCCACTTCTGCTGAGTACCACAGTGGTCTCTTCATTTTTTTGCTTTTACTGACAAGCCTAATGCAATTTTCTGTTGCCTTCAATAGTGCCACTTTTAAGTAGTCCCATTTCTCCTGGACTCCAATGAAACTGTTCCAGTCTAATAGGGACTCGTATACCACTAATCTAATTTTAGAAAAGTCAGTTTTTTTTCTAAAATCTAACACTTTTGTTGTTGTGTGGTGTGACTCAGTCACTGTACTTATAGTAAACCACACTGACTGGTGATCACTAGATCCCAAGCTTTCCCCTACAATAATATCAGATACCAAATTCCCATTTGTGAATACTAAATCTAAAATGGCCTCCTTCCGGGTTGGCTCCTCCACTACTTGCTGTAGAGATAATCCGAGTAGGGAATTTAGAATATCTGTACTTCTGGCAGAACTAGCTATTTTGGTTTTCCAGTTTACATCTGGAAGATTGAAGTCTCCCATAATGATAACTTCCCCCTTCAATGTCATTTTAGCTATTTCCTCAACTAGTAGATCATCTAATTCTTTGACTTGGCTAGGTGGTCTATATATCACACCTACACGAGTTACCTTATGATTATCAAGCTGCAAGGTAACCCAAACTGACTCTAAATTGTTCTTGCTAACTTGTATCAAAGCCCCCACAGTCTACTCTGAGTGACAGCATCCAACCAGAAGACCACTACAGCTGTCACTCATAGCAAAGGGCAGAAGCCATGAAGCTGATTAATACAAAGAGCACTTCACAGTGAAGTTTCGCCCCCAGTGTTCTTGCAAGAGCAGAATCTAGCAGAATAAAAGTTCATATTCACACTACTCCTGATATAAAAACTCCACAAAAGGTATGTTTGCCCTGGTCTCCCTAGTCCCTACCCAGTGCTGTCAGCAGCTTGGTATGGTCAAAACTGCTGACAGAATACCTTTGAATATAATTTATACATGATCACAAGCTGCATAAATGCAAAGACCAGGGATTGGTCTACCTCATTCACTTCGACAGGCATTTGTTTTGCCTAGAACTATATTCATACAGAATCATTGCCCTGTTGGGGGCAGGGGGCAAAAACACCTTGGGAGAGATTCAAAGATGTACATACCATAGGCACACAATGTCACCTTTGGAAAGAGGAAACCTAGCAAAAGCTTGTGCAGGACTCCAGGACTTCATTGGCATTGCTAGCAAACAAGGGTATTGGGTATTGGTCCAAGGGTCATGAGGCTTGAAGGGGTAAACAAACACGAGGCTCTTCTGTCTTTGCCATGAATCTCTCCCTTTATTATGGAGACCTTTATAATTTAGTGCAATGGAATATTGGGGGATTCGCCCATAGCAAACAATGAAATGTGTCAATAGAAGAAACCGCAGCACTCTCTTGTCTTCAGTTCAATGGAATTTATTTCACCAGCAAAAAATGCATTTTTTGCTGGTGAAATAAATTCCATAGAACTGAAGACAGGAGAGTGCTGCGGGTTTCTTCTATTGACGCATCCAAGGGGGAACTTCTGTCTGGCTCCCAACATGGCTGGCACCGCCACAAGATAAGACTTTACATTTTCCTTGTGCTGCTATACACATTTTTTCCTATGAAACAATGAAATGTAATTCTTCATTTTTCAGTGGCTCTTTTCTTCAGAGATTGCACTCGTTTTGTTCAATCTCCCACACATAATGCTTAGAGCGATCCTTGTCACAGTTTTATCCCCCCCGCACCTTCAGGTCGTGAACCAGGGCAGGGATCCCACACTGTCACTTCTCAAATGCTAAATGGTTGCTATTTATACCGCATGATCTCTTCCATTTATATAATGATATAGATTCTGCAACTTACTGCAAGCAATACAGAGCACAAGGCCATATGTTTACTGCCGAACAGGAAGGTCATACCGCTCCGCTATGTCTTGTGTAGTACAGTTTGTACAGTTCATGGCTTGGCACAAATAAATTAATATGGTTAAAGGGGTTATCCTGGGCTGTGAGTAATGAAAAAAATGAAAATCAGACATCATATAGTACATGACAATCTCTTTCTAACAAACCTAGAACCAGCCCTGTACCTCACATGGATCCAGAGATCTCCACATTCATTGCTCTGCTACATTTATATCAAGCTGGCAGCTCAGGGGGCGTGCACATTCTCAGGGGGGTGTCCTTTCTGCTGCAGCTGGGGGGCAGTTGAAGGGTAAAACTGAGCATGTATGATAACCTCAGTGAGCAGGCCAGAAATTGTACAAAAAGGGTAATCAGCAGGTGGCGCTATACAGATGGAGTTCAGTGTCTAAACTACATTTTTGATTATAGTTACAAAAGAATTCACATCCAGGAGCTGGTTTGAAAAATATAGAATCTTTTTTTCATGGGAGAACCCCTTCTATCCACCGTAAATGTAGCATTTTAAAAGCAATTTGTCCCATTATCTTAAGCTAATTCGAATTCACAATCTTTTTTGATCCTATGAAATGTATCATTAATACTCGTAGATTCTGAATTTGGAAATAAATCCACTGAAGAATTGCAGATCAGAACAATCTAGAAACAGTCACATATACCGTACTGTAAATGGCTGGTGATTTTCATGGCAGAATCTGCTCTGAAAATCTGCAGCGATTCCGCAGCTTGTAATTCCTCCTCTAGGCAAACTTGACACCGACATGTGCCTGTGTTACAGCAGCAAATTTCACCATGGCCACTGGTCTGACCACCTCAACCAGTAGCGTCAAAGGGTCTTATCAAGCTCTCAGTTTGGGTGATCAGGTCAGTTTTGCAACTGAAATGCAGGGGTAGAATACACCCTTAATATGCTTCCGTGAAATTGGCCTTAGGCCTAATTTACTCGACCGTATTTTCCGTCCATGTCTGATCCGCATTTTATGCGGATCGCGCACAGAGCCTTTCATTCTATGGGGCCGGGAAAAATGCGGACAGCACACGGATGCCATCTGTGAGATGCATGCTGCAAATATAGAACATGTCCTATTCTTGTCTGTTTTGACAATGGGGCCCGAAAAAAGTGCAATGGCCAGTATCTGCATTTTGCGGATCCACGGTTTACGATACGGTTGTGTAGATGTAGCCTCAATGTGATGCCGTTTTTAAGATACTCCCCTATCACTGCCTCTAACCCCCAGATAGTTTATAGCTCCTCCCACCAGCTAGTTACATAGCCACTCCCCTATCACTGCACCTAACAACTCCCAGCTAGTTTATAGCTCCTCCCACCAGCTAGTTACATAGACACTCCCCTATCACTGCCCCTAACAACACCCAGCTAGTTTATAGCACCTCCCACCAGTTAGTTACATAGACACTCCCCTATCACTGCCCCTAACACCGCCCAGCTAGTTTATAGCTCCTTCCACCAGCTAGTTACATAGACACTCCCCTATCACTAACCCTAACACCACCCAACTAGTTTATAGCTCCTCCCACCAGCTAGTTACATAGACACTCCCCTATCACTGCACCTAACAACTCCCAGCTAGTTTATAGCTCCTCCCACCAGCTAGTTACATAGACACTCCCCTATCACTGACCCTAACACCACCCAACTAGTTTATAGCTCCTCCCACCCAGCTAGTTACAAAGACACTCCCCTATCACTGTCCCTAACACCAGGGACGGTGCTATAATAAGGCAGACCAAGCAGCTGCCTTAGGGCGCAGAGACGGGGGGGGGTCCGAAAAAATTAACTTTTTTTTTTATTTTTTGTTATAAATACCCTGTATTTTCCGCCCCTGGGTCTTATGGGGCGAATACTTATTAAGCGCTTCATTAGTACCGGAGGACCGGGAAGCGGTGAAGGATCTGTACTCACTGCTTCCTGGTCCTCTGCTCGGCTGTCTGCTGTAAAGGGCTGCACACCATGTGACCTCACTGTGCGCAGCCTTCACAGCTGACAGCCGAGAACCAGGAAGAAGAGAGAGAGCGATGGTGGTGAGGAGCGGCGGCGTCCAGGAGCAGGAGAGGTAAGTTATTTTATTTTATTTGCGCTGATGGCTGACATGGAGGCATGATGGCTGACATGGGGACATGATGGCTGACATGGAGGTCTGATCTGAGGTCTGATTAACATTGGGGGTCTGATTGCTGGTCTAACCTGAGGTGCAATAGAAAATATATTTTTCCTTTTATCCTCCTCTAAAACCTAGGTGCGTCATATGGGTCGTGCGTCTTAGAGGGCGAAAAATACGGTCCTCAAACCAGCGATTGTCTGAAGCAGAGAGAAGATACCAGGACCACACAGAGGAGAAGCCATCTGCTGCAGGCGGGACCAGTGCCAGGTGAGCTACGGGGGTGCGGGGGCGCCAAAATGTAGCTTGCTTGTGTAGGCAAAAATCCTTGCACCGGCCCTGCCTAACACCACCCTGCTAGTTTATAGCTTCTCCCACCTAGCTAGTTACATAGACACTTCCCTATCTCCGCCCCTAACAACGCCCAGGTAGTTTATAGCTTCTCCCACCTAGCTAGTTACATAGACACTTCCCTATCACCGCCCCTCTATGGACATAACATCACAGGAAATAAGAAGGAGCTGCATGGACATGGTCATGTGACCACAGCCCAGAACAGGATATAGGAGCAATAAAGGTAAAGGATTATACATTACTAAATTACACGTCCCTTCCTAAATGATTATTTGTAAGAATGTTAATGTAAACTGGAAAACTCCTTTAAATTATACATATTATAATATCTGTGTTAGCATAAAACAGGTGTATATATGGAACTTTGAATTTATCCTATAAGGCAAAACAGCATCTTGGTGTCTCCATTTCCTTCTTTGCTATTTTCTACAAATGCCTCTTCAATTACCAAAAACATCAAACAGAATAAATAATATAAAACTGCATATACTTGACAGACAGAGGAATGAGATTCTGCAGCAGTGCCTCTGCCTCAGTGTATGTCTGAGAGTCATGCTGTGGGAGGGGAGAAGGAGCTGCAGAGGGGATGAGATATTATACTAATGAAAGCCCACTCACACAGCAAACATAAGGCATGGGCATTTATAGAAACCAGCAGATGGGATGAAGATTGAAGAAGACCTCTGTCATTAGATTAAAAAGAGCTGAAGACATGCCAGCTTGACCAACCAGTTGTCCACATAATGATTATAAAAACAAAAATAGTAGTGCGTATAGTTTTGTAGAATGGGATGAACATATTTATGACATCCAGAAGATGACTATTGCATCAATAATTCTAATTTCTGGATTGTTATAATGAGAAGATGGAAGTTACAGCAGATACAAGTTTGGTGACTGTCAGGCATGCTTGACTGTGACAATCAGGTGCTAACTGATGCAAATACTGAAATATCTCTCACCTCCTAGGCATGTGGTCTCAGCTCAGCTCAAGGTTTGGGTCAGCAAAGGGATGCTTGCACTGTGGAGACCTGACTGTACCTGGCCTGTGGACAGAAAACAGGGGCTTCAGAATATCATTGAGATGTTACCTTTACACAAAAAAAAATAATTACTTTTGATGATCAGTTAGCAGAAGATTGCAAAAGTCAAAGTGGGAGAAAATGAGGGCATGCAATCAAATACATGATAAAAGTAATGATGTTCGACCAGGGCATGAAAGTGACGGAAAGGTTAGCACTGAACAGAAGGCAAATAAATTCCCTTTAAGTGCGTATAATGTTCTTGATATGAAGGGATAGCATAATAGATATTGACAGCTAAATGCACGGCATGAATGCTCGCTCTTCCGTCCCACTTTTGGGAAAGCCATGAATGAAGCCACAAATGAAGATGAGATGGAAGGTGCCACTAAGTAATGTTTGCGTCTTTTTATTTACCCGAATTAAATCAGAACGCACTGTGCACTTAGATGAATGCAGGGAAATAGATATGTATGTTAAGCTGTGTGGATGCATCAGTCAAGCAAATAAATCACGCCTTGCACGCCATGCATACACCGAGCTGCATTACATTTAACTCATATGCAAAAAAAATCAAAGCTGCTCAGAATATCGAGGACGGATCTGCGCAAAATGTTTGACGTGAAAAACTTCTAAGCTGCGTTAGTTCAATTCGCATCAAAGCCGAATTTCCTCGCGCTTCGTGGTAACGAATCAGGTTTTCCTCCTGAAATGGAGGCTGCAAGTGTTAAAAATTGAAAGTAAGACCTTATGGAGGGATCCACACGGGATCATGGTCATCCTGTTGTGGATCCCTCAGTTGTATTGCTTTGAGGAAGGTTTCCCTGCCTAAATGCGGTGAACAATCACTGGTACCATCACACAGGAGGACAGGGGCTGCTGCATGCACGCTCTGGCTCTCCCGGTCCCTGCTGGGAGGATCCGGAGCACACCCGGATGACCACGGCATCTGAAGGGTTAAAAGTCAGCGATCGGCATTACCGCCAATCACGGACATTAGTGCCGGGTGTCTGCTCTTTAAAACAGTAGACAGCCGGAAGCCATGGCGCTGTCTGAACTAAGCAGCAGGCGCCATTTTTAAAGGCCCAGCTGCCAATTTAAATTTACTGTCAGCGGTCGGGAAAGGGTTAACTTCCAAGCCTTCACACTAAGATTGGGCCACCAAGTGGGAAGAATATGATTACGCAGAGTGGCCTGAGGTATACCTGGTTTATAGCGATTTGTGACAAATTAATTCGTAACAAATCGAATTTCTTGGCGGACTTCGGCGACATGGAATTGATTTGTCAGGCTAAGTATCCACGTGGAAAATGAAAAGGGAAGGATGAATAAACAGGACCCCTTCAGCTGTGGAGAGTAGGGTGGGCTATGCTGTGTCCCCCTTAGTTAATATGCGACGGTTCTGATGGGTCCGTTTATCTATATTACAGTTTATTCACGTATTAGATAAGAAATAGGCAAATCCAGAGTGTATTTGCTACAGGAACCATGGCAGAACTCCAAGGCTTGCACTTGGATTTCTGCAGCGGATGTGCAGTTTGTGCAGATCAGCATGAGATAAATCATCTGATTAGCATTTTGGCACAGAATTCACTTAAAATCTGACACGTGTGACTGGACCCTTTACGAATTTTCTAAGGAATTAGGGAGAAACCGCTCATTGATCACCCACTGTCTTTGAAGGCCTCTAGTCTGCAGCGATGCCATTAGATGTTGATGGAACCTCTTCTACGGGATGCATGACTCTCATTGAGTCAAGCGGCAATGCCGTCACCTCTATTGGACCTGGCAATCACATGATCGCCACGTATATCAGCATAGTAGAGCTATTCGGTTTTATCAGACCCAGTTCAGCTCCTCCACTTATCACCATCGGGGCTACTATTAATGCACCAGTTCCATGGAAAAGTGCAAAATAATATGTTAAAGTATGAATGTCCCCCAGGGGTCTTATGTGATCTGGTGGGGATATGTATAGGTAAAATAATGTCTATGCCAATTCTAACCACCACCATAGTTGCCCCCTTCACCAGAGGCTATATATTAGGTATATAAACAATCGTAACATATTTTGTTGTTAATTTGCACATTTAAAGGACAAAGTACAATACATTACACATCAGGAGTTGTTGTTCTCCACTTTTTGCACAGTTTATTCTGAAAAAGACTAAATAATAATAATAATAAAAAAAAAAAAAAGTGTATCGTGAAAAAGAGGTGGAAAATTATTGGTAACCTAAAAAATAAATACAGTTAGTACTATGCAATGAGTTTTTCACATGCTTGAATAAAAACTGAAGAAGAATAATCTACATCTCCTACATCAGTGATGCCTTCCGTTTTTCACTGAAGCCCTATTCACTTCTATAGAGCCAGAGCTACGTGATAAACGCACAATATAAAACATGCTGGGATTTCTCCTGAACGCAGAGACCATGCATGAAGAACGACGCTCATGTGCACAGACCCATTGGAATAAATGGATCAGGATTCAGTCCGGATGCTACACATCGCATGTTTGAAAGCGCCCTATGGCCTTTTCAGGTGTGGTCATGCAGCGGTTAAAGGCTATGCTGACTATTGATCATCAGTTGAGGATTCATTCACATTCCGTTTTGGAACTCTGGTAGTCTATTCTGGCAGAGGAACGGAAGGGCAGTGTCTGGTGGGGTCTGGATACGATAACTCTGGTAGTCTATTCTGGCAGAGGAACGGAAGGGCAGTGTCTGGTGGGGTCTGGATACGATAACTCTGGTAGTCTATTCTGGCAGAGGAACGGAAGGGCAGTGTCTGGTGGGGTCTGGATACGATAACTGTGGCGAAACCAACCTCGCCACTGGGTTTTGGAGAGGGCTGTTTAAAAGCCTCCTGCCCCAGGATTATGGCCTATAGTAACTTTAAAGGAGAAGACAGACCGGCCGCACAGCTTAAATCTGTCTGTAGAATTGTATTTTATGTTATTATGCGTTCGGTTAAATTGTATGTTATGTGAGGGCACCCAGATAGCTAATATTATTGTATTTGTGTATTCTGAGTGCCATTCACCTAATGATATGCACTCAGACTTGAGCTATCTGGGGATATGTTAAATGTCTGTGTTTGCTGTGGAGGTGTGCCATTGTGTGTTTAAATGGTGATGTCTGTCCTGTTGTCTCCACATGTGTATTGGTGATCTCCCTTTGTCCTGAGAGATAATTGGATTGCCTTCGGTTGTCTCTGGGACAGAGAGGAGGAAACCATTATGCATTGTGGGGATGTGTTGTATCTGTTCTGTATTTGCAAAACTGTAATAAAAACCAGGCTGGGTGTGCCAGCACATGAGACCACTGCTGACCCTCAAGACGGAGCCTTGTCTCGTTATTAGGGGGATTCCCTGTATGCTGTTGGAGACTGATTGCCAGGAGTGTAAGCTGACTGTACGCTTTTCCTGTTCGTCTGCCGGCAGCTATTTGCGAGGTTCCAGCTTGGAGTGCTATTTTGTATCCAGTTCGGGAGGTTGGTGTTCTGCAGTAGCTGTGCCTGTCTCTCAGAAAGGGGCATATCGCCTAAACGGATTTTAACCCCTTGTCTGCTGAAACGGTCTGTTACAATAACTCTGGTAGTCTATTCTGGCAGAGGAACGGAAGGGCAGTGTCTGGTGGGGTCTGGATACGATAACTCTGGTAGTCTATTCTGGCAGAGGAACAGAAGGGCAGTGTCTGGTGGGGTCTGGATACGATAACTCTGGTAGTCTATTCTGGCAGAGGAACGGAAGGGCAGTGTCTGGTGGGGTCTGGATACGATAACTCTGGTAGTCTATTCTGGCAGAGGAACGGAATGGCAGTGTCTGGTGGGGTCTGATTACGATAACTCTGGTAGTCTATTCTGGCAGGCCCATCTTATTAATCATACTTTACGCCTGTTTTAGGCATAGAAAATGGTCTAAATGTACGCCAACAAGGGAGCTGGTGTAGATTTAGTCAGGTGATGGATACGCCGAACTTATGTAGAGGCCAGCAACTCTACATAAATTTGGCGCATCCACCACCAGCTAAAGGGGAATTAAGACTAGCGTCTAAAACACCAGTATTAAAATTGACCCCCTTAGTTCACTGCCCTAGACCTAATTACTATATAAATTTCCCAGGGGAGGACACAGACAGCAGAGGGCCCCTGTGCAAAGAATGTGCCCCCTCCCTCCTCCAAGCCAAATTCTCAACATAACCTATTCCGTCCTAACATTACTTATAGCAATACAAAACATACAGGTTAAGGCTACTTTCACACCTGCAGCACTAAGCTCCGGCCACATTATCCAACAGAGAATGCATGGAATTGGCCGGACACAAACTCAGGCATGCAGCGGTTTGTGTCTCGCTGATTCTCTGCATTTTTGCCAGATTGTGGCCGAATCTCTGCCATTATAATTCCATTCCGGCAGGCTGTTCTCTGCTGGAAGAGCCTGCTAGAATCATTAACTCAGATGTGAAGGTAGCCTAATACAGGTCCACATACCTCTTACATCCAGTGATGTCTCCTTTGATGTAGATGCTCTCTGTCCTCATCTTCTCCATTCAGATCAGACCGCCATGATGATTTCTTTCAGCCATCTTTTCTCTCTGCAAAGTTTGACAGACATCTTAGTTTCCTAGTTTTCCATCATCCTCCCACCTACTCAACACCCCTCTAATACTGTGCCTCCTGTGCTCCCTATACTAGTTACACACAGATAGTTCCCCTTCAATAATTATTGGCACACAGTGTCCTAAAAAACAACTGCGCCCAGGAAACAGTGTCCCTGACACTAATAGTGTAAACATAATGTTCCCCAAAAATAATTGTGCTAAGCTAATACTGTTCCAGGGTGCCCACCAAAGTAACAGTGCTCCCCAAAGTTCCACAAATTGAAATAATTCTCTACTAGACAACACGTAGTAATAGTGCCCCTACAGTAATAATCTCCCCACTGTGTCCCAGAAGTAATAATGCTCCCATAGTGCTCATACTAGTATTCAAGTTCCTCATAGTCCCTCAACTGTAGTAAAGCCCACCATAATGCCCCCGGTTGTAATAATTCTCTTTATAATGTGTAACAGTAGAAAAATGCCCCCTTATAATGTGCACCAGTACATAAAAATGCCCTGTTGTGTGGCAGTATAGAAAAATACCTCCTCTTAGTGCCCCCTGTAGAGCCAATGTCCCCATAGTACCCTCATAATGTGTGCCAATGCTGTGTGCCCAAAAAACCCTCTTAGTGCCTCCAGTGGAGCCAATGTCTCCATTGCGCAAGTATAAAATACTCCTATATCGTGCGCCTCCCCTTGTCCCTATGGTGCCTGACAATGTGCCAGTATAACATGCCCCCATAGTGTGTGCCAGTATATAAGTTAGGGTCACCAGTAGATGCCCCCATAGTGCTCCCCCTTCTCCATAGTGCCCCCATGTGTGCTAGCATATAAGATAGGGCCCCCATAGTGCTTCTGACCCTCCATAGCGCCCCCTATATGTGCCAGTATATAAGATAGGCGACCCCCATAGTGCCCCCCATGTGTTCCAGTAACTAAGATAGGGCCCCCCATAGTGCTCATCCCCCTCCATAGTGCCCCCCATGTGTGCCAGTATATAAAATAGGGCCCCAATAGTACTCCCCCCTCCATAGTGCCGCCATGTGTGTCAGTATTTAAAATAGGGCCACAATAGTGCTCCTCCTCCTCCATAGTGCCCCCCATGTGTGCCAGTACATAAGATAGGGCCCCCAGTAGATGCCCCCAGTAGATGCCCCCATGATTGCCAGATAAGGCCCCTAGTAAAGTGTAAATAAATAAAAACTTACCAACTTACCTCCTTGCCGCTTTCAGCGATGTGATGCAGGCCTCTTCCGGCTACAGACACTAGGCCTGCAGCCTATGAGAGGACTGGGGAAGGGAGACACCTCTCTCCTGCCCCAAGGCAGCATCTATCTACATCGCTGTCATAAGGACGGCCATACAGATGAATATGAAGAGATAAGCGCTTCCACAATGGAAGCGCTCATCTCCCCCTGCCGCCGGTAATAAGGGGCCCCCTCCTACACTGGGCACCTGTGCATCCGAAACAGCTGCACAGGCGGTATGTCCGCCCCTGAAATTTCTTAATCTAGGCAGTGGGCATTGTTGGCACTCTCTGGCATCCAGCCCAGTTTTGGTTCCACTGCTCTGCCCCTTTCCCTTCTGGGTCTGCGATTGCAACTCAACTGACATTGAACCAACAGGAATGCTGGAAGGTTTCAGCTCTGAAGTATGCAGAATTGTATACACAGCTCTGGATAAGGCAGGATAGCAAAGCCGGCTACATACATTTAATAACTGTCGGCCGAACTCCTGATTCCCCTACACACATACATGTTCAGTTCAGTCAGGCATGTATGAGCATTCTATAGGGAGGGAGGAGAAGGCTGCTGCCAGACACTTCTGGTAGTGGCTTATCTCATGGGAGAACTAATGGATCGCGAGAGAAAATATTCCCTTTTCTTGATGATTCTCTCCCACAATGTCACCTACTGGGGAAGAGCCGGGAGCTCCCCATACATATTACACTGTTGGCAGAACCTGACATTCTCTGGCTAGCAATACACTAATGTGTATGGAGGCCTTAACATTATATATTTATTGATGCAATTATGCGTATTTGCTGTTTTCCTTACACTTTCTGGACTTTGGAGGAGGAGGAGAAGTGTAGTGACCCAGTGGATCACTGCTAAAGGGTTAAATGTTGTGATTTGTTGCCTAAGCACTCTTATGATAATGTGTTCTCATTATACTTGTGTATCGTGTATCCCTAACGATTGTCTATGGGTAGCAATTAGTTAACACTAGCAGTCCTAGCTAGATTGCCGGGTGAAACAGAAGCCTGGTCCAGTGATCCTTTATCTCTGAGACAGAAAATTGCCAGAGAACAGCTAAAACTGAAAGACTACCCCTGAGAGAAAGAGAACAGACTTTCATGGAAGGTAGAGAACCATCAAGGCCGTGCTGGAAAGACAGTAAGGTATTTGCATGTTAATGGCAAAAGACTTTACTGCTTGTGGCAAGGGTATATTGCTTTGGTGCCCACCAATTTGGAGATGGACTGCCCATCCAAATATGAGATCTGCACTCTTTTGCCTGGATACTGCAGAAAGAGCTAATGAGAAAGGAATTGCATGCCTCTGGTTATTTTGTATAGTATACTTAAAATGAGATTTAGGGAGGATTGCTTACATCATTGCTACTGCCCAGACACAACTATTGGGAGAAGCCTACCCTGTAATACACCCCAGAACTGTGCCTATACTGTAGCTGCTCTGTGTGCTGCAACTCCCATCATCTATTCAGTAACGAGAAACATATTTATTGTAACCAAAGGGGCCTGGTCCTTGACTCCACCATCCATCCTCTGGCCTCTACATCTGCCCTCCTGCCTTGCACCCATCTACCTAACATCAAGGGCATCCCACCTAACACCAGGAAGAAACCCCAGTGAGTCCAGGAACGATAGGGTGCACCATCCAACCACTGCATGTGCAGAACCCCAAGGAACCCTGAGGAGAGGAATTAGCCTACTTGAGGACTACAGCCACATTCATTGCCACCTCCACCACTACTCCTGCTGCCACCATGCCTCTCCTGTCACCTGGCATACTACAGAAGTTCTTCATCTCTTCCTCGAGACTCTATTGGTCTATGGACCACCCATTATAGCTGCAGTAAAGCACTCACACTCTTTCACAGAATGGATTCTAATTAATTAATCTAAAATGTACAATACATACCACTAAAACATTACAGTTAGCAGCTCCTATTCACCACATATAACAGTGTACTTCTTCCTGCATCCATCATGACAGTACATTGTGGTCTCTCACAGACACCAGGATCTGACTATGCAGCCACCCATAGAGGATGCAATTACATTGACAGCTCATCCCAAATCTTTTCAGTTACACGAGGACAGTCAGCTTCTGGAGCTGACCAGCGGTTAACCACAGAGAGCGACAGAGATCATTAATAAGGCAAAATGAATTCTCTGGTCTGGGCTCAGGTTGGATAACAATCTACATCCTTGAGTTTCCCATAATTCAGCATAATTGTCAGCTTGGTATTCCGGACAGGCTCCAGGCCAAGCCTGCATGAAGCATGAATTACTTGCCTTTATCTCTACAGAATGGAGTTTGAAAATGTAATTACGGGCAAGGCTTTTTGTATAAAAAGGGTTGCTCTCTGTATCATCTCGGAGATGGCCAGCAGAGAGGACAGAGAGGGCCACCTCCTCTGCCACCCTTCAACCCTCCGTCTCATAAATATTCAGCTCCGATATGCTGATCCTGCATAATTAGACATTCATTTATACCCAAGAGGAATTTTGTTGATAATTAATCTATCCTTGTGTATAATTGACCAAATGGAAGATCACGGCTAATGTACTTTTCTAAAAGCTATGATGCCACTCAAGAAGATTTTCTTACAGTACACATGATATGAATTATAGTTTTATCGGCGGCCTTGTGCTGCTGTTATTCTAGCATCTTGTGTTATGATTAAATTGTAATTCTAGGCAGAAGCTAAAGATTCAGCTTTTATTTTGGTTATTTTTTATTTTTTTTATAAATCTTTTTATTTCCATTTCATAAAAGCATGCACATTTGTACCCGAAACACATAAACTCAGCAATAGAAAAGTCCATATTAACAAAAAAATAATTACAATTTCAAGTTTTTTTTCCCCCTCTTTTTTTCCCCTTCCCTTTTCCCCTTTATTCTATCCCCAATACCCACCCACCACCCTTAGGGAGAAGGAGGGGGACGAAAGAAAAAAAACAAAAAAAAAAACATATCAGTAACCATTTTTTCCATACTTCACCAGGGTTTTGTGATTTTTTGCTATGGCCCTCCGTCACCCGTTCTTCTTTAATCAAATTGTCAGCTGCTTTTCTCCACTGTCCCACTGTCGGAGGATCTACCTTTACCCATTTCTTAAGTATAAGGAGTCTAGCTTGGAATAATACTTTGCTCAGAACCAATTGTATCTTTTTATTTACCTTCAGATGTTCAGTTGCCCCTAATATACAGGTTACTGGATCTTTGGATATTTGAACCTTCAAAAATAGAGATACATTCTCTGCTATTTCTGTCCAATATCTGAACAATCTGGGACATCTCCAGAAACGATGTATTAAATCTGCTTTCTCTCCCCTACATTTTGGGCACTTGTCCGAGGCTCTCACGCCCATTCTTTTCAACATCCATGGGGATCAGTGTAATCTATGAACTATAAAAAACGGTGAAATCTTATGTGAACCCCTATCCGAGACCCTAGCATAACTTCTAAGAGCATCTTTCCATTTCTCTTCCGTAAAAGATTGTAATTCTTTTTCCCATTTTTTCCTGGCAGGTATTGTAATCCGTTTTTTCTTTCCCTCCATCAAAATCCTGTATCTTTTTGTGGTTGTGCCTCCTCTTTCACCTCTGTTGGTAAATTTATACAATCTGATTTTTCCCTTCTATATTTATCATCCTGCTCCACTGTCTGCAACGCGTTCCTAAGCTGAAAATATTTATACATATCCTTTTGGGGGATCCCAAACTCCCTAGCCAGTGTATTAAAGTCTTTCAATTTATCCTCCTCAAGTATCTGGCCTAGATATTTCATCCCTTTTTTTTTTCCAATCTATATAAATCCTAATTGTTTGCAGTTCCTTTAGATTGAAATTTTTCCAAATAGGTGTATAGTGCAAAAACCCTTTGATCTCTAGTATTTTTTTAATTTCCACCCATATATACTCCAGTGAATTTAATATTCTATTTCCTGTATTATTTTTCCCCAGTGTACCTGATTCCAACACCTCTAAGTGATTCCATTCCTCTTTCCACCCCAATCTATTTACTTCCTGCCTACCCACTAAGCCATTTAAACTACCTTTTATATGACCGTATTGTGTTATTAAATAATAAAAATAAAAAAAATTCGGAACAGCTAATCCACCCTCTCTCACTGGGAGCTGAAGCACTTCTTTCTTTATCCTAGGAATAGCGCCTTTCCAAATAAAATCCTCCATTAGGCTATCGAATAACTTAAAAATATTCTGCGGTAATCTCAATGGGGCATTTTGCAGGACATAGAGTATTTTTGGGAGGAAAAACATTTTTATTAAATTTACCCGACCCTGTATTGACATTGGTAATCTTTTCCAAATGTGTATTTTGGTTCTAAGTTCTTTTATTAAGGGGAGTACATTTAAATTTTCATATTCTTCTATATTTCCGGAAATTTGTATACCTAAATATTTAAAATTATCGTGTTTTTCAAGCACATGCACCCTTAAATCTCCCTGTGATTGTGCGTCTCCTAATATCAGCATGTGTGATTTCCGCCAATTAAAGTTTAAACCAGAAAAAAAAAAAAATTATCTATTATATCTATTACTCTATTAAACTGATCCCCAGTATTGTGCATAAATAATAAAATATTGTCCGCGTACATTTTGGTTATTGTTGATCACACAACTCCAAAAATGTTCTCATCCAGGTTCCCATGATCTGTTCTGCTTTTTCTGGAGCCTCCACGCTCACAAACTGTCCCTTGCACCTTTCTCACCAATCACTAATTCAAGGAACGGTTTCTAAACAAATCATATTCATTTTATCTTTCCCAATAATTTGGATTCCAACCAAATCTGAATCTTTTGAGACTCAATATGGATTAGCATAACTGAAGCCTCTGCCTAGCATAACCCGTTACATCACTGGATCTTAAAGGGATCATTCCCACCTTAGACAATGGGGGCATATTGCTAGGATATGCCCCCATTGTCTGATAGGTGCGGGTTCTAAATCAAGAACGGGTCACTGAAAGTTGTGGAGGGTGCACTGCACATGCGGAGCAGCCCTCTATTAATTTCTATGTGGCCACTGGAAATAGCTGAGCACTGGCTTGGTTACTTTCGCCGGCCCCTTGCGGTGGCCATGCAAGAGTTGTGTGCTCCTATTCACTTCTGTGGGGAGATCGCATGGTGGTGTCCGGACCCTGGAAAAGCCGGGGTCCTCCGACCACCACCTTCCCCGCTCTTTTCTTGGTATAGGTCCTGCACCTATCAGACAATGGGGGCATATCCTAGCAATATGCCCCCATTGTCTGAGATGGGAATACCCTTTTAAGAAAAAGCCCTTGTCCTGTGCTATTCCAGGGGGAGTATCGGAGCATTTCATGTTCCAATGCTCAACTCAGATGGGCTGAATGGGGGAAGAACGGGTGAAACCCGGACAAGCTCTTTAACTTGCCTCTTTTCTTGTTACGTGTCCTTCCTTACCTTCTTCTTTTCTTGCCATGCATCCTTCCTTACCTTTTCTCTCTTCTTGTTATGTCTCCTTCCTTACCTTTCTTCTTGGCGTGAGATATCCTGAGATAATTGGTGCAAGATGATAAAGTAAGGAAGGACATATGTTAAGAAAAGAGGAAAGGTATGGACACATCTGTATACGCATCTGTGTTTTGTGTGTATGATATACATACAGTATATACAGTATGCATGTTTATTTATGTGTGTATCTGTGTGCATTTAGGATCTATATGTTTTTTTATTTTTATTTTATTCTATGGGACTCTGTGACAACATATTACGCCATTGTTAAACTGTACATTAAAAAATATCTCAAAAACACCGGGAAAAACGTACAGGAATTACATATATAGAGAAACTCTAGCCTTTTAAAGCCTATACGCTGCTACTATTTAGCCAAAACTGTCAGACTCAGTCTTACAATGACTTTTTATTGCACAGTGTAGTAAGAAATGCTGACACTTCCAGATTTGTGCTGACATTTCTATTTATTTCAGTTTTCCCTCTCCCAAGGTTTACTGCTACAACACATCATTATTATGGATTATTTGGCCAATAATTACAGATAGCTCAATAGCATCACCAATATATCAGCACAGAAAAATTACACTGGAGGTAATTACCCCCGTCTAACAATAGTAATACTGCAGCCGTAACATTTTACGTCATATATTATTAACATATTGTCAAACATAATGTGCATCTTTAACACCTTTATTTAAGGCTGTAGATTTCATGATTATTTAATATTTGGCTATAGATGGTAAACAGGGACTAAATTAATATTTTAAAAGCGTTGTCACTAGGACTGCCCCTTTTAACTTAGTTCCATAAGAAACTCCCATTCTGAGCGTAACAAAAGAAGTAGACAACTAATATATTTGTGAAAGTAGTTTTAATGAACAGCTTCACTTAAATCAAGTGTAAATCTTAATTCAGTCTTGCCTAGAATGCTATTATGGTTTTCTGGGAAATATATGTGTTGTCTCGGGGGGTACTCTTTTTCATTATGGAGAGCACCTAGTATGCTTAGACATGTGTGGAGTACTGTAGGACAGGGAACGCACCTCTGGATTTCTGGGAAGATAGTCAAATTAGCTTTCCTAAGCCTATCTGATGCCAGCAGGTGTAAAATGTTCTAATTTTCATATATTTTTCCTAGAGGAACATTGACTGGCTTTCAATACTCTTCATGCATAATTGGAAACCTCCATAAGAAGAAATAGTACCCCAACCAAGGCCTCTCAGAAAGCCAAGCAAAGAATCTTTGCTCAGCTATGTAAAAGGAACACAAAAAATGCAGGCTCAACATGCTGATATGCGATGTCTCCACCCTCCATATGTTGGACCAACTATACGAACAGAGAAAGGCCATCAACGATTTCTTGATGATCCAAGCAGATAGGAATACTCCCCTGTGTAACTTTGATGTCCTCCAGTGGCAGCTCATGTGTGACACCTGCCGTTTGCTCAGACCCTTTGAGGAGGCCACGTTATTTGTCAGTCGCCAGGACTAAGGGATGAACAACATCATTCCACTGGTTCATGGCCTGGAACAGCTGTTGGTAAATCAGGCTGGTCAGGGGACTAGAGACGTGGCACCTAGATCTCACGGCCAAATGAGACTTGTCGGGGCTGAACTGGAGGAGGAGGAGGACATTGGAGCAGAAGCAATGTGTAGCGAAATGGGTGGTTTTTCTACACAGGTGACAGGAGAGCAGGAGCAGCCAGAGGAACTACAGGGCAATAAGGAAGATGAGACAGAGGACCCAGACACTGTGGCAGTATACAGTGGAGATGGAGGCAGGGAGTCCCTCCGAGTCACTTGCACAAATGGCTAGATGCATGCTCACTTGCTTGCGTAGTGACAGCCGAATTGTCACCATTCGGCAGAGGGATGACTTCTGGCTCTCCACCTTGTTGGACCCTGGCTACAGGTCTAAAATGGGGGGCTTTTTTACACCCGCTGACAGGGAGGGCAAACTGAACTACTATAGAGACATCCTATGTAGTCAGTTGGCCACTGCCTATCTGCACCATCGTCCATCCTCTTGCAGGTCTGACCGGGGGGCCCTCTGTGCTCATGTTTATCTGCCATGGCTGCTGTGGCAGGGTGGGAGGGTAGGAGCAGTTCCAGCTCCATCAGCAGCAACTTGACTCTAGAGTCGCTGATGAACAGCTTTCTACACCCGCCTAGTGAAGAAACTACTCACCAGCAGCAGCAACAGCTAGACCTGGAGCAGGACCTGGACAACAGGTGGTGGGGACTACACCTTGCCATCCCACATTGAAGATCCTCTGGACTACTGGGCAGCCAAACTGGATTTGTGGCAGCAACTGGCAGAGTTTGCCCTGGAAAAGTTGCCCTGCCCGGCTAGTAGTGTGGCATCAGAGGGGGTGTTTAGGGGGCCATAGTTACCCTAAAAAGAACTCACCTGTCCACCCAAAATGTGGAGACACAAAGAAAATTTCTGTAATATCAGGAAGAGGTGAAGCAGCAGTTCCAGAATTTGGAGTAAGTCCCTTCTCCAGAAAATCAGCCAAAGTACATATGTATGGGTCCGCGCTAGGTTTCCACAGGCAGGCTTTCACTCACAGGAAGATTCTATGGAGATTCCACGATGTTACAGGCACATCTCCAATAACAATCCCGATACCGACCAGCAAAGTTTCTTTCCTCCTCTCCTTCAGGAGAAACAGAACATAGTGCAATACCCAGGGTGTTTAATATTAAGTAAGGTTTATTTTACTTACAAACATCAATAGGTAAAAAGCGTGTATAGATGCCCGACCCGGGTTTCGCCTTTGCTTCATCTGGGTCTCTCTCCAAAATGTGGAGAGACTGACCTTTGTCAAGATGAATCAGGCGTGGATCAGCAAGGATTTCCACCCTGTCATTGTGCCACCCTGTGGCCTCCTCCTGATGCTGCTGCTGCCGCCACCTCCACACTGTCATTGTGCCACTCTGTTGCCTCCTGATGCTGCTGCCAGCTCCACACTGTCATTGTGCCACCCTGTGGCCTCCTCCTGATGCTGCTGCTTCTGCCACCTCCATACTCTGTCATTGTGCCACTCTGTGGCCTCCTTATGATGCTGTTGCCACCTCCACACTCTGTCATTGTGCCACCCTGTGGCCTCCTCCTGATGATGCTGCTGCTGCCTCCTCCACTCTCTGTCATTGTGCCACTCTGTGGCCTCCTGATGCTGCTGCTGCCACCTCCACACTGTCATTGTGCCACCCTGTGGTCTTCTCCTGATGCTGCTGCTTCTGCCGCCTCCATACTCTGTCATTGTGCCACTCTGTGGCCTCCTGATGCTGCTGCCACCTCCACACTGTCATTGTGCCACTCTGTGGCCTCCTCCTGATGCTGCTGCCACCTCCAGACTCACCTCACCAATATGTCATAGAGCACTCTGTGGACTTCTCATGCTGTTCCAACCCTCCCCACTTTATGACTGGGCCACTATTTTGCCTTTGCGCCTGGCTGACATCATCATTTATTTGACCCTTCTTCTGATCTGTCAGAAGGAAGGAAAAATGAGACGCACAACGGATCCTGTCTATGTAACAGCTGTAATGCCTGCATGGCATGGTCCCTATTTTGCATCAGGAGCATCAGAATTGGCTTATGATTTGATAGCCAAAAGCAGAAGTGGGTACAAAACACAGAAGACATGCAAATATTCCATTCACGTGCCATCCACTCCTGTTTTTTTTGGGCTTTAGCAATACTGATGGATTACTGACCAAATGCTGACCAAGAGAATGCGGATGCTCCACAGACAGGATCCGTTTTTGGGGGGTTATTGTTCTGACAGATCAGAGGAAGGTCAAAGTAATCAGTGACGTCAAGACAAACTTACTGCTGATACCCACTTTACTCTGTCGGGGGGCTCTACTTGTATAAGCGTTTAATAGAACAGATAGAACGTTGAGTTCACACTTGAGTTATTTGGTCAGTTTTGGCCCCATAACTCCCCAAATAAGTGAAGTGTGCAGTGATTCTAAGAGCGACGGCTATCATCTGCATGTCATACGGACTCACTGTGTTGTTTCACTTCCACAGCAGACTTCCTATGCGTGTTGCTGCAAGGCACAGTGTTCTACACCACTATAAAGGCTCTCCGCAGCCAGGAAATAGACATTTTTTAACGTGCTTCGCCACAAATAAATTCGGATCGAACCAAATTTTTTTGGAAACATTTTTTTGAGAAATTCGCTCATCTCTAATGACAACATACTGTGAAAAAACATGCAATGCACATTTATATATAATATTCAAATAATGTCATATAATACCAAAATACAGCAAATATATTGTTTCTGAGTTATGCAACTATTCTGTGCTCACTTAATGGTGCAATATCACGATGATATAATGTAAAAAAACATGTTATGCACGCTTACTGTATATACAGTGTTCATATATACAAAAATAGTCAAGCCTATTGTACCCAATTAATGCTACAGTTGTTCTTTCCGTCTTCGGAACTAGAATTCATTTAATTGCATTCAGTGTTATAGCTGTTATCCACTATATTTAGTGTGCTTTGCTGCCATCTAGTGGTTTATATAAGTTATCTATGGCTGTATTTCATTATGTCATTCATTTTGTAACTCTTCTGTGATCTCATATCCTGTGTCCTTCAGTATTTTCCTGTTTGTCAGACATGCATCACAGAGCTGGAGAGAGAATTTTACTTTGACCTCTACCATCATGTCTCAAGGTACAATAAATGACCTATTGTCATATCTATTGCATTTCCCTTACTGGAATAAGACTCCTCATGCTGTCTAGTTGCTCTCCATAAGGAGATATAGAATCCCCCACATCATGACTTAGGCCTCTCACCCAGTTAAGCCAGTACTCTCTGCTCTGCACTGATAAGGGGCAATCACCCAGAAACCTCTGCAGATGAGGTTCTGACTTAATTATTATCCAAGTCATGTCTAAAGACCTGTTTAAAAGGTTGAACATTGACTTATAGCATAGATGCCTTACATCTGGTGGCATCAAAGGCAGAGCTTGCTAAGAGCTCATTTGCATGCCCTCTTCCTGGAATTCTACATGCAACTGCTGTCTCTAGGGGAATGATTATAGTGAAATTCATTATCTTCCATGGGTTCTACTAGAGATTGCCAGTCACACTCAGAGATTTCTCTCACGTACATCAGTGGCACAATAATACTAATCTATTCAGATGAAAATGCCTCATAGTGCCCAAAAAATAACACTTAAAAATTCTCAAGTGATGCTGCCTTACTATAGTGCAGGGGTGCTCAAGCTGCGGCCCTCCAGCTGTTGTAAAACGACAACTCCCACGATGCTGTGCTGTAGACTGATAGCTGTAGGCTGTCTGGGTATGCTGGGATTTGTAATTTTGCAACAGCTGGAGAGCCGCAGGTTGGGCATCCCTGCTATAGTGCATTCAACAAACGGCTTTGGGTCCTTTGTGTCACTTATTTCTGGGACAGTCAAACAATGTATTTAGTAAGACTTGTATAGACTTATATCTTGTGCGAGGTAGCTACAGCAAGTAAAAGTAGAAGTCTCCTTTAATTTATCACATTGCTCATATGAAATACCACCTGGGAGACCGACAGGGACTGTTAACTCGTGTATAGACATGTAGCTCTCCTAACAAACTTTGATTGAAGAAGATCATAGAAAATAATCCTATTCTGGCTCATGCAGAGCAACAGACAATTTTAGCTACTTACATGGTCTTCCAAAACCAGACAAAATACCGAGATAATAAAAATGGAGGGAAAAAAAACTGCATAGAGGTGAAAAGAAAATCCAAAACCTCAACTCACCAGGGAGAAAAAGTCTACTCTTGTCATAAATCAACCTGGCGTATTCAGGAAAAATTCCATTAACGGGGAGTTCATTTATTCATAAAATATTTTATCAATAAAATAAAAAGGCAGAGTGCTGACAGTTTATTGGACCACTTGTCTCTCTCCATGAAGACTATTCGTTCTATTAATGATGCCGATAGCCCGTCACCATTAATCCCTATAGTTATTAGATTTATTCATTAATAACATGTTACTTTTGTTAAAATAGGAAGGGGGAAGAGAAGAAAATGTATTTCGGAGGTAGGATTTTCATATTTACAGTGGAATGTAAACAAAGGAATCATATTTTGGTAGAAATTAATGTTACATAAAAAAAAAAAAAACTTATAAACAAGGGACCATATAATGCCTTTATATACATTCTATGGCCTACATTCTTACTATATAGTGCCACAGGCACTGTGCAGGCGCCATAACTCAGCCCCATTTAATTGCACAGTGCCTCGATGGGACCTGCAAAGGGAAAAGAAAATGCTAAGGCCCCTTTCCCACGGGCGAGTATTCCGCGCGGGTGCAATGCGTGATGCATCCGCACTGAATCTGGACCCATTCATTTCTATGGGGCTGTGCACACGAGAGGTGATTTTCACGCATCACTTATGCGTTGCGTGAAAATCTCAGCAAGCTCTATATTGTGGGTTGCGGTGCGATAATCCACGCAACACAGGCCCATAGAAGTGAATGGGGTTGCGTGAAAATCGCAAGCATCCGCAAGCAAGTGCGGATGTGGTGCAATTTTCACACACGGTTGCTAGGAGACGATCGGGATGGAGACCCGATCATTATTATTGTCCCTTATAACATGGTTATAAGGGAAAATAATAGCATTCTGAATACAGAAGGCATAGTAAAACAGCGCTGGAGGGGTCATCACATGATCCATCACCATGGTAAAAGATCATGTGACGGACCATGTGATGACCGGAGTGACGTCACCACAGGTCCTTGACCACAATCAGCAAAGAAAGAGACAGAGATGCCAGCTACGCAAGCAAGTGGATTAAGGTGAGTTAAATAATTTTTTATTTTTTTTTAACCCCTCCAGCGCTATTTTACTATGCATTCTGTATTCAGAATTCTATTATTTTCCCTTATAACCATGTGAAGAAGTTCGGGTATGGGTACCAAACATGCGCGATTTTTCTCACGCGAGTGCAAAACGCATGACAATGTTTTGCACTCGCGAGGGAAAATCGCGCATGTTCCCGCAACACAACCGCCTCTTATCCGGGCCAAAAATATGAGCCCTTGTGAAAGAGGCCTAATAGTTCATATTAACACTTTGAGTCCCTGAGGTGGACCCCCATGATCAGGATTTGACAGTGTTTCTTAGTAACATATACACTTGCTATGGATGGATTTAAAGGGGTTATGCCATGAATGATGAATTGAAAAATAGATAGTATATGATAATCTCTTTCTAAATTAGCTAAAACCAGCTTTGCACCGCACATGGTTCCAGAGATCTCCCCATTCATTGCTCCAATTATTTGGCTAGATTTATTTCAGCTCAGGGGGCATGTCCTTTCTCAGGGGCGTGTGTCCTTTCTGCTGCATGTCTTTCCTTGTAACTGACACAGCATCTAACAAAAGACATGTCTGGTGGCATTTGAAAATGTAAACTGAGCACGTGCGACCACGTCAGTAAGGTGCCCAAGAAATAAGGAAAAGAACAAACAGGAGGTGGCGCTATACAGATAGATTTTTTTAATAACTCAGTGGCTATCATAAATGTATATGTGAAAGTATTCAGATTCAGGCTCTACTTTGAAAAATGTAAAATATGTTTTGTGGCACTGCCCCATTAAAAGAGTATTTTTGAACCCCATGATGATAAGTAGGAGAATTTTGATTGGAGAGGCAGTCGGGCATAGTCTATGGCGCTGATAAAGATGGCAGACAGCTCCTACTCCTCCTGGCTGGATCTAGCAGTTATCAACTCTCTATGGAATAGGTGACCGCTGCTTCTGCCTGAAGTACTCCTTTAAAGGGAACCTGTCACCTGGATTTGGGGTATAGAGCTGAGGACATGGGTTGCTAGATCGCCCCTAGCACATCTGCAATACCCAGTCCCCAAAGCTCTGTGTGCTTTTATTGTGTAAAAAAAAAACGATTTAATACATATGCAAAATAACCTGAGATGAGTCCTGTCCCTGACTCATCTAACGTACAGGACTTATCTCAGGTTAATTTGCATATGTATCAAATCGGTTTGTTTACACAATAAAAGCACACAGAGCTATGGGGACTGGGTATTGCGGATGTACTAGATGCCATCTAGCAACCCATGTCCTCAGCTCTATACACAAAATCCCGGTGACAGGTTCCCTTTAAGATGATTGTATCCATAATTTTAATTTATAGGGCTTCCTAGGAATATATCTGTTTCCCCTTCGTTTATAGCACCAACACATTCTGCAGTGCTGTACAGAGATTGTTCCTAGAGATGAGCAAAGTATTGGAAAATTTGATTTGGCTGCTTTACCGAATTTTACAACAAAAATCGCTTTGTGACTAATCACTTCTTCATGAAGTGCACTTCTTACTAATGGTGAGTGTAATGACAGGGGTCGGCGATTGCGTGCCCCCCCCCCCTTCCCCGTCATTATACCCCAAAGATGCCACGCTCTTACATGATCGTGACATCTGATGTACATAACACGGTTTTAAAAAAAAATCATACTTACCTGATCAATTTGCTCTCAACGAGCTGGCCGTCGCCATCTTGCTTGAAGATCTGGAGCAAAATCTTGCGCGGCCCGAGATTACCTCATCATGCCGGCCAGCGTGGTGGCATTATTCTTTACTGTACACAGGATTTCGGCTGAGATCTTCAAGCAAGATGGTGAGTAAATGGAGTAGGTAGGTATGATTTATTTTAGTTTTTTGCACTTTTTAATTGTATTCAGTGTTATAACTGTTATCCACTATAGTCAGTGTGTGGTCAGTGTTATACTTGGTTTATCTAAGTTATCTATGGCTGTATTTCATTATGTCATTCATCTTGTAACTCTTCTGTGAGTAAATGGAGCAGGTAAGTATGATATTTTTATTTTTGCACTATTTCAGGTTAAATAGATTCGCTACCATGAAGCATGAGAAAATTTGGCTTTGCGGCAAATCAATTCGCTCATCCCTAATAGTCACCTTTGACATCAGCTCCTAGGCTCACACTTTAATTTCCTGATGTACAATGTATCCCTGTGACATAAAGTAACATTACAGGAAAGCTAAATGATTCTATTTGTTCCCAGCTCTAATCTTCCTTCACCAAGGACCAAGGATCACGCTTTATTTATTCTGTAATATCTTCATGATTTTCTGCTCAGTTTCTTGCACAACAGAACTTTGTCACTGAGAGCATATCAAGTGCACATGAAGCAGCAAACATGAGATGCGTTACAGTATGATGATCAGACACAGACTTACGAGAGAGGCAAAATAGGCTTATGATGTACTGCCGTCAATCCCTGATATAATAAAACAGATTAATTCGACTAATCTAAATGAAATAACCGTGCCAGAATCTTTTCTGTCTGCAGATCAGAATGGGATTTAGAAATGTCGTTTCTAAGAGGAGGTATTATCAGTATTTGCTTGGAATATATTTAGTAAATCTGCATTCTGATGCAGATTATTTGGAGTGCTCACTCTGCATGGCACCACATATGTTTAGTGGTTACATTTGGTATTGCAGCCACTTCGATGGAGCCGTGCGCCAATACCAGACATAGCCAAAGCGCAAGGGTGGTGCTGTTTCTAAACAAATTAATTAAAAGGCAAATAAATAAATAAATCCTTTTTTTTAATCTCAGAAAATAGTTGAGAGATTAAACAGAAAAAAGTACAGGATGTGAAAGATTTGCTGTATTATCACTTCTGTTTCCAATGAAGCATAGCACGGCTTCAATTTTATTTTGTAACCGCTGTAAAATTGAAGATATTTCTTTCCATTTTCCATATATTGGATTACCTTTATAAATTCTATCAAAGTGACATTTACAGAATGTAGATGGAAAACTTCCGTGGTCTTATTCATTTCTTTCTTTTTTTTAAATATTTATTAAGCTTTAACCTATCCGTATTAGGGGATTCCAAGGAAGCTACATCTAGCCGTGACGTCCATGTCTTTATCTACCTTTAATGAATTGATTGTATTAAGACAAACATCAGGTGGCGCTATACAGATACATTTTATTGAATTACTCAGTGGCTATGCTAAATTTTTTATTACATAAAATTACAAAATAATTCAGATGCAGGTACCTGATATTATACAGTGTACAGTAAGATCCATCCACTGTGCAGTTTTTGGCTCTGGGGTTTCCGACCTTTACTGATCTGATATTGATGGCCAATCGTAGTGTCAACATAAAGATGATTTACACTGTCCATTATATTCAATCAGCTTTCATGAACTACACACAGCTGTTAGCTTTATCAAATCTGGATCCACCTCAGTTGGTGAAGCAGACCTTAATAGGGCGAATCAGAGGACAGCCTCTCACAGCGGATGAAGAATACAGGTGTGTCCTTTCTTACCTTACCTCTTGGCTCAACATATACCAAGAGACGTGTGACAGGAGATGATCATACTCTGTTGGGAGTTGTTTGGGCTATATGTGTCCATATTTGGCCACCCAGTGGTTGTGATGCGCATTATGGCCAGCAGAGGGTTTCACTAGCACAGGGATCAGTAACCTTCGGCACTCCAGTTGCTGTGAAACTACAACATGCAAACATGCTCGGCTGTTCTTCTAACTCCCATGTGGAAGTGAAGGAAGCATTCTGGGAGTTGTAGTTTCTGAAAAGCTGGAGTGCCGGAGGTTGCTGATCCCTGCACTAACATGTCGCGATAATGTATTGAACTTGTATCATGAGAAACTGGAGTCATTACTGGAGTTGATCGAGCACCAAAGTGCTCATGTGCTCGGTACGAACACATCGGTATGCTCGTGTGCTCTACCGAGCACAATTTAAGTCAATGGGAGAACCCCAGGCACCCCCTGCTCGGAAGAGAAGAGGGTGTCTGGTTCACAAAAAAAAGTTTAAAATTGATAGAAACACCATCAATATAGTTTGGAAACAGCATTGGGAGAATGTCTGGATGTAGCTTGGACTCCCAGTACCTATGAAATACAATAGACAACCACACAAAAGCTATATGCCAAAAGCCAGGTATGTGCAAGCCAACAATCTATCCATGAGACAGATGACAGATTTTTTATTGCGAACATATATCTAGAATATAAACAGAAAACTTTTTGGCACACTAATGATATTGATCTAGGTGCGCTGGTCCACCCAAGCCATCCAACAGATATGAAGAAACTTTGAGGCTTACTGGCTCTCAGTCAGTTAAGAGCTGGTTAGGAATGTCTCATAGTGCACAAGGCTGCCATTGTAAGGTGTGCTGACTGTTATCTGTCTCATGGATAGATTTTTGGCTTGCACATATCTGGCTTTTGGCATATAGCCTTTGTGTGGTTGTTTATTGTATGTCATAGGCAATGGGAGTCCAAGATGCATCCAGCCATCCTCCTAATGCTGTTTCCAAACCAATTTGATGGGGTTTCCATCAATTTCTAACTTTTGTTTGCAAACCAGACACCCTCTCTTCTTAAGAGCAGGGGGTGCCTGGTTTGATGCTCGGGTCTCCTATTGACTTTCATTGTATTAAATTGTACTCAAGCACAGTATTTGGCCGAACACTGCGATGTGCCGAGCATAGCGATGCTCGAGTCGAACAACAGTTTGGCCGAGCATGCTCGCTCAACACTAGTCATTACCAGTGATGAGCAGCAGGGGCAATATTCGAATTTGCGACATTTTGTGAATATGTGGGTGAATATTCGTCATATATTCATGAATTCATGATCCCCAGTCATTAATTTCTTGAATACAAGAAGCGGCAATCAGAAAATTTGCGATAAAAAATTAGCAATACGGAAATTCGCAATCAACGCTACTCCTAAAGTCAAAGATATTGCAGCCTTCTTATTGGCCCACAAGCAAGAAGCAGTGAGGGATCATGGGTACTGATGAAAAAAAATCTAGGATATTACGAAGATATAGCACTATATTCTAGATATTCGCAAATTCTCGAAGTGCCAATGTTCGCGATAAAAAATCTGTTATCTGTCTTGCGATTAGAATATTCGCGATCAACACTAGTCATTAACAAAATTTGCAAAAGGATGACACATTTATGTATACAGTAGAGGAAATATACTCTGGAAGTACAGTAATAGGATACAAGAGTCAAACATATATTTAACTTAGAGCTCATTGCTACAAGGCAAAAGTACTAATCACTAAAGGTACTATTACACGGAGCAAATATTGTGCATGCGAGCGAAAATGGACGAGAATTTTGTGATGTAATAAGTGATGTAATTAGTGATGTAATAAGTATGAACAATTGAAAGATGAGCGATAAATCGCTCGGTTCTCGTCCATCGTAATCTTTCAGCATGCAAAAAAATTATCGTTCCACGTCAATAGATCCGTCCATATAATATGCAGTTGTCTAGTCGCTAACGATCCACTGCATGACTTGGAGGAGTAGCAATAGGTGTGTCTTTTAAATTTGCATGTTTTTTTTCTCGATTGGCTACCTTGAAATAGAAATACATTATTGGTTGGGAAATGGGACATACAGTGGGCCATACAGTAAGTGGTTATCGGGTGGTATAAACCATCACCACGATGTCACCCATTGTCACACCTATTATTCCACCTGAAGACCAACTTCTTGACCAAGCATCTGTCCACGTAATAACAACGAACGATTTAAAAGCGAACAAGGGATGATTGCAGGTACGAACAATTACCGATGCGTATAAAAAAAGTGAAGGTTTCTAATAAGTCGCTACATTAGCGTTTATCATGATCTGTAGGACATCTGCTAGTGTAACAGTACCCTGACCCATGCTATCCTAGCGAAAGTCTTACATTATTCAGCTTTGTGTGTGTGGACAATGACCACATGCTGCATGGGAAGTAAAAAAAATAATATCAACAAGGCCATTGCCTTTTCCACCCTTGTTTTTGCTGGTCGGTCAAAGTAGGATAAGTAAGAACAAGTCAGAGGATTTCCATCTAATAGGTCCACATGATCACACCAATAATATCATTTTTTTGCTAGAATTTTCATCATTGATGGATTTCTACCTGAATTTTTTATTTTATTTTTACAGATACAGAGGCTCAAAATTGTTCAGTGTGAATAGATGGATTCACTGCATCTTATCACACCTTTAGCCACCAGGAGGCAACAGTGAGCAAGGAGAAAACACCTGCAAGGCAAATAATTTTTTGTATGTGCCCTTCATCTTGAAGCATAATTGATGTAAAAATTTGTAAAGGTTATCACTCAGTTTAATCTGCAATGTTTATAGCATCAATTTATTCTTAACACAGCACTCCAGATGTCTAGTGTAACATCTGCGGCACAGCTCTCCGGCAGGCACGCAACGGTTTTTGTCCGGCCGATTCCCGGCATTCTCTGCCGGAGAGCTGTGCCACAGGTGTGAAAGCAGCCTAAGCACGTGGCTCATTTTGGCTTTCACGATAGTCTGCTTTTGCCTGACTGCATTCTGAGAGCCACAACTTTTTTGTTTGTTTTTTACTGAATTATTTTACTAAACTATTCAAATTTAGTATTGTCTTATTGTCTCACAAGGAATTTTTACTTTTCAATTGTATTTGTCTTTTTTTTTCTTTTTTTATTAATGAATGAATTGGAATACTTGTGTATTATATTATCAATAAGTTGGAATACTATTATAGCACACAAACAGAACAGACATAAGGCTTTGTCAACCCAAAGAGGGTAATTTACAAATCTGAAATACGCCTAAATTAGGCGTGTTTCAGGTGCAGATTTCGGTGCAACTGTTAGTTGCACCGCTATCTGTGACTTTTCCCGCTCATGCCAGAGAAGGCCCATCTCATTCCTCATTTTCTATGCCTGTTTTAGGGTTAGAAAATAGTCTAAAAGTAAGACAACTCGGAAGCTGTCTTACACTTAGAATTGGTGCTGGATGGTCCAAAGTTATGAAGTGGCCTGCACCTCTTCATAACTTTGGTGAATCCACCTCCAGTTATGGGCCTTTATTAAGACCAGTGTCTAAAACGTTGGTCTTAATTAATGTGCCCCAAAGTTTTTATGTGCAGTCCTAGATAAGGTGGGAAAAACAGCACAAAATCCACGACAGAAGGGTTTCTACTGTGGTTTCACATTTGAAGATGGCAGATCTGCTCATGACATAGCTCCTCTGAATGGGGCTAATGAGTGACTAGATGCCCAACTTAGTTTTCAGTAATGTCTGTGCAGAAACAATGTCAAGAAGGGACATGTCCTTTCTTGGCACACTTTGAAAAACTAAGCGAAAATAAATTACCATTGCATGAATAGGCTTTGCAAAGTCCCATTGAAAAAGGTGGGAGGCGGTTTACACATGGACAACGCATGATTTTTACAGCGGAAATCTATGCCCAAAAAATTCCATGAGGATGAGGCCAACCACAGTCCTTCCGTCCACTGTGCCCTGTAATCATATCATCTTTAATGTGCTGAGTGCAGGGTACTGGCACCCAGCGCCGTGCATTCATGTCAGTAGGCAACATGGGGTTAAAAATGAAAAAATAGTGAAAATTGCAGATATATCCATTAATAGAAACGTTTATCTGTTCTACATTATTACCTGTGAATTAGCGTTCATAAAAGTCCCCCTAGGAGTCCCTGTCGAGGGCACCATTTTCTAACTAGAGGTGGTATAGGGTAATATGCTGCATGTTCCAGCTTTTCCTTAAGGGTCCATTCACACGTCCGTATGTGTTTTGCAGATCCTCAAAACACAGACACCGGCAATGTGTGTTCTGCATTTTGCGGAACGCACATCACCGGCACTCTCATAGAAAATGACTTTTCTTGTCCGCAATTGCGGACAGGAATAGGGCATGTTCTATTTTTTGGCGGAGCGGAAGTACGGATCCTCAAATGCGGATGCGGACAGCACATTCTGGCCCCATTGAAAATTAATTGGTCCACACCTGCTCCGCAAAATTGCGGAACGGATGCGGACCCATTTTGCGGACCTGTGAATGGACCATAAATCCCATGTTTGCTGAAGAGTTGTGTTAAATCTAAGCCCTTGTCACCAGATAGTTAAAGATGAATCTCAACTCATTGTGAAAGAGATGACAAACAGCGTGTGCTTCACCATTTTCATAATAGTCATGAATTTCACTGAGAACCTTCCTCTCATTGTCTTCTATAAGAACATAGTGCCGTTCCTTAATGTTAGAAAATTAGGATGCACTGAAATTTAGAGAGTGAGGATGAACCCAATCTTCTAAGCAACTCCATCTTTTCCAATTTAGGACAATTTGAGATGATTGTTGTCCTTTTCTTTTCCATGAAACACTACTAGAACCTTAGTCTAGTTTATATTGATGAATCATGTGGAAAAAAGCTTAGATTTTGGGGGGTTAATTTGTATCTACTGTATTACGAGTTACGACCAGAGATGAGCGAATTTCTTTAAAATTCCATTCGGCTGATTCGCCGAATTTCAATTTTTTTGGGTGTAAGTAGCGAGTGCAATGACAGGGAGCTGCGATAGCGCCGCCTCCGTCATTGTACCCCTCAGACGTTCATACATGATAGCGGCATCTTAGTGTAAAATGAACAATAAATTAATTTTTTTTAAATTAAATCAACCTCACCGCCTCCATTTTCTCGCGACGGGCCAGCCGCCACCATCTTGCTTGAATATCTCGGCCGAAATCCTGTGCGGCGCGAGATTACGTAATCACGCCGGCTGGTGTGGTGACGTATGACATCATCACACCGGCCAGCGTGATGATGTAATCTCGCGCCGCCCAGGATTTCGGCCAAGATCTTCAAGCAAGATGGAGGCTGGCGGCCCGTCGTGAGGAAATGGAGGAGGTAAGCTTTAAATTTTTTAGTTTTTTTTAATACTATTTCCAGTTTAATCGATTTGCTGACACGAAGCACAAGGAAATTTGGATTCTAGGTGAATCGAATTTACCCTGAAATTCGGATGAAATTCCACTTTGTGGGATTCCATTTGCTCATCTCTAGTTACGACGTATGGGAATCTCATCTGACACGTCAAACGATCGCTTCAGAAGTTCAGAGGATCTTGAATAACGAATGAGCAGATGACCTCATGCTTCTAGGCTTCTGAAATTCTTTCTATCTTCATTTTAGGATAAGTGGTTATCTCTTCAGTAAAAAAGTTCCAGGGCCCTTTCTTAAGGACATCTGTAGAGGTCCTATGTCCCAGGTCTGTCTCCAGTCTAAAGGGGTTGTCTCACTTCAGCAAATGGCATTTATCATGTAGACAAAGTCAATACTAGCCACTTACTAATGTATTGTGATTATTTATTTCATGAAGGTGATCGCGCTGCCGAGTGTAGATAATGACTACCAAGTGAGGTCAGGAAATATCAGGCTCTTCTCATGCAACCAAACATCCAAGTTCCAGCAGGGATAGCCCTATCACAAACAATCCTTCTGAATTGTGTGCACATAGTGAAGATCCACCAGAAAAATAGTCTTTAAAAGCTTTATTATACTCACAAAGGAGATGAATAAAAAAAGCTTTGAAAAAACATCCACACTCATGGATCCAGCCGACCCAGGTTTCGCCTATTCGCTTTGCTGCACAAAATTCGAACCCCCGCAGAAGGATCGTTCGTGATAGGGCTATCCCTGCTGGAACTTGGATGTTTGGTTGTATGAGAAGAGCCTGATATTTCCTGACCTCACTTGGTAGTCATTATCTACACTTGGCAGCGCGATCACCTTCAGGAAATAAATACTGCTGAATGTGAACTGAGATTAGCAGCACCAAAAAGAAACCATCTCAACGTAAAACAGAACTTTTTAATTTATTTTTATAAATGTATTGTGATTGTCCATATTGCCTCCTTTGTTGGATTGAAGTTTTGCTATGGGTTCCCATGGTTAATTGTTGTACTCCTGCCTCTAATATTTGGACCCTCTGTCAGAAAATGCTAATAATGATGTAACGTAAGAAATGTATTGTCTTCATGCAGCATGAGATTCTCCAAACTAACCTAATTTTATGGACTGAGACATTGAAAAGAACAGGTCTCCTGTAACGCACAGGTTGGGTACAGATCTCATGGAGGCCACCTTGACTTGAGCTGCATGATATTGACTCTACTACAGTAAGGTATGATGCTCTTTTTGGCTTCTTTTCCGTTGCTACTTTAGGTGAACTTCTAATCATACCCAAAAACATCTTCTTTCACTGGTTGCCAGTGGCGGTCACACATGAAGGGCCATTAGTTGTGCACTTCTGAACACATGCACGTTTCGTGGCGCCTAAAGAAGTCTTATGTTAGTAATTTGCAGTCTGTGGTTTTCTCCTTCACCTTGTAAGTCACAAGGAATCAGCACTTGCCACGTGCATATTGAGAATGGCAGCTGGCCTTGCCACTGGATTATTCTCTGCGTGTTTACAACACATAAAATAGCACCTCTCCAGGCATGATTAAGTAAGCAATTATATTTCCTGATCTATTAAGTCTTGATTGCTTATCAAAGCATTCAGCCAGATCATTTTCTTCCTGTCACTTCCAATTAATTGAGCACTTTCTTTAGTAGGAAAGCTTTTTTTCCCAACATGCTTGCAGGATAGCGCTGAGCGTCTCGTCCTGGTAAATGCCCAGACTATCATAGCCATTCATTTGTCTTGTTAAGGCATGGCCGTGCATATATCTACACTGATAGCATCTCCCCCAGTCCAAGTGTGAGGACAAAGGACCCTGCGAGACGTTACATGGAGGAAATAGCACTATGGCTGCCTCAAGCTCCACATGGTTAGGTATATTAATGCAATGTAATACAATGTCATCTTCTCACAACTATTACTACAATAACCGGGAGAGATACATAGATAGATATGAGATAGATAGATAGATAGATAGATAGATAGATAGATATGAGATAGATAGATATGAGATAGATAGATAGATAGATATGGGATAGATAGATATGAGATAGATAGATAAATAGATAGATAGATAGATAGATATGAGATAGATAGATAGATAGATAGATAGATAGATAGATAGATAGATAGATAGATATGGGATAGATAGATAGATATGAGATAGATAGATAGGATATAGATACATAGATAGATATGAGATAGATAGATAGATAGATAGATAGATAGATATGAGATAGATAGATATGAGATAGATAGATAGATAGATATGGGATAGATAGATATGAGATAGATAGATAAATAGATAGATAGATAGATAGATAGATAGATAGATAGATATGAGATAGATAGATATGAGATAGATAGATAGATAGATAGATAGATATGGGATAGATAGATATGAGATAGATAGATAGATAGATAGATAGATATGAGATAGATAGATATGAGATAGATAGATAAATAGATAGATAGATAGATATGAGATAGATAGATAGATAGATAGATATGATATGATATAGATAGATAGATCGATATTAGATAGAAAGATATGAGATAGATATGATGACAAAAATGCAAAGGACCAAGTAGCTGAAGAGATAACCAGACTGAAGTGTGAACAGGCCTCAGCCCTGCAGGAAATAAGAGGTAAATTACAAGAACTGCAGCAAGAAAACACAGAGCTGAGACGAGAGATAGAAATACTGAAATCCCAGACTTATCCCCTAATCAAGGAGAGGAACCCAGGGAAAGAAGGGGGTGAGAACCAAATGAAAGCCAGCAGCCATGACACCAATACATCAATGAACTGCCAAATGGAATTAACAGAAGATGAGAGCAAAGCAAAGAACAGCAGAGTAATACAAGAGGGGCCAGAGCTGACAACCCCCAAAACACAACCACAACAGACCCCAACAACAGAGCATACCATTACCAGAATCCTAACACAGCAGCTTCCTACAAGAAGCCCGAGCAGCAGGCCGGACACGGACATGAGCAGTAAGCCACAGTGCCCTGATACTGTTCTGATTATAGACTCCAATGGTAAATACTTGAACACAAAGCGACTTTTCCCAGGAAAAAGAGTCCGTAAAATTCGCTGCTATACTATCGAACAAGCAGCAGCCATCATCAATAATCCATATTTCATCAAACCCAACCACATTATCATACACACAGGCACCAATAACCTCCAGGACCAGCACCAGCAAATAGCAGGACAACTGAGCCAGCTAGCAGGGACCGCACAGCAGAAGTTCCCCAGCTGTAATATCATCCTGTCATCTCTGCTCCCAAGAAAGGACATCCCTGAACACATCATCCAGAGCATCAACACAGAGCTGGCAGCTAAAATCAGCGCCATGCCAGACATCACCCTGGCACAACACCCCTCCATAAACCATCATCACCTATATGACAATAAACACCTCAATAACCAAGGAGTCAGCCTTCTAGCCAAAGAATTCAAAGACCTAGTGCTCAACAGAGACCCCCGGCCCAGACCCCACACAAGACAAAAGCCTATGGAAAAGTCACCAACAACAAATAGACCTGAAACCTCATACCCTCCTCAACAAACTGGAAATGGTGACCTTTACCCAAAATATGGCCATCAGAGGCACAAACCATGGAGGAATCCACCTGCCTCACATAAAGTAATGCAGAGCAAAGACATTGAGGAGATAAAGACCCTGCTCAGCACTCTGTGCAGAACACTGACTGGACCAAACTGCTAGAATATGGCCACCAGTCTATAATCCAGCTTGTCCTACACAGGGTAGCTCATTACAAGGTATACAGACAAAAAAAATGACATCTCTTATTATCAGCAGCTGGAACATTCAGGGCCTGAGCGCTTCAGCCTTCGGATGTAAGACACACGATCCAGACTTTACCCAAAGACTAAAAAACATTGACATACAGATCCTCCTAGAAACGTGGACTCAAACAGAGACTAATTCCATGGTGCCCACCGGATACAGGGAGATCTCTGTCCCTGCTCTAAAAAACAAAAATGTCAAGCTGGGCCGGAGCTCAGGAGGAATATTAATCTGGTATAAAGAGGAGCTCCATGAGCAGATCAGACCAGTAAAGAGAGGAGACAGCCACATCTGGGTAAGGATAGCCCGCTCCATCCTCACCTCTCCGGCTGACATCTACCTCTGTGCAGCATACATAGCTCCACCAGAGTCTCCATACTTCAATCCCGACAGCTTTGAGATCCTACAGAGGGAAGCCGCCCATTTCCAGGCCCTGGGCAATGTTCTGATCTTTGGAGACCTCAATGCAAGAACAGGGAGGGAGAGAGACTACCTGACAACTGACGGAAATGTCTATATATTCGGAGCAGACACTGACTGTGACAGCTCAGTACACACCGAGAGGAACAGCTATGACAGCACAGTAAACAAAAGGGGCAGAACATTGCTGAACTTATGTCGAAGCCTCGGACTTCATATTCTCAATGGCCGCACCAAGGGAGACTCTCTTGGTAGATATACCCTAAACTCCTATGTAGGCAACAGTGTAGTAGACTATGCCATCACAGATATGGACCCCAAAAATGTTAGTAGCTTCATAGTCACCCCACAGACACACCTGTCAGACCACAACCAACTGCTCCTATACATAAAATCCACAAGTAAACTACCAGCACAAACATGTCAGCAGACCGGCCTCTTCAGCCTACCTCCATCTTGGGAACCCCAGTCTGAGGGAAGCCTACAACAACATACAAAGGCAATACAAAAATACCCTCAGAAAGAAAAAGCAAGGCAACATCTCAACCAAGCTCCTCCAACTCCAAGACGCTCTCCAGGACAACTGCTTCTGGGAACTATGGAAGCAGATGGACAAAACCAGCAAGAACACCAACCTCCACATCCAAAACGGCAACATCTGGCTCCAGTACTTCAAGGACCTGTACAAAGCCATTTCGAGGGAGGATCAAAGCCCAGAACAAAAAGAAATCACGAAAAAGCTGAAGGATATGGAGGAAAAAATCAAAGATTTCCAAAACCCTCTAGACACACCGATCACGCTGCAGGAGATAACAGAGAGGATCTCAATGATAAAGAGTAAAAAATCCAGCGGCCCAGATGGGATTCTTCCAGAAATGATCAAATACAGCCCGCCAGGTATCCAGGTCGCATTAGTAAAACTCTACAAAGTTGTGCTGAGTGCCGGCTACTTCCCCCAGAGCTGGAACCAGGGCATCATCACCCCCATACACAAGGGCGGAGACAAGTATGACCCAGCCAACTATAGAGGGATATGTGTCAGCAGCAACCTGGGAAAACTCCTCAGCAGTATCCTGAATAAGAGGATCCTCAGCTTCCTCACCCAGCACAACATCCTCAGCAGAAGCCAAGCAGGCTTCATACCAAACCACCGCACCACGGACCACATCTACACCCTGCAGAGCCTCATCAAGAGCCATGTCCACAATACAAAGCAGGGAAAGATCTATGCCTGCTTTGTGGACTTTAAGAAGGCCTTTGACTCAGTGTGGCATCCGGGCCTATTCCTGAAACTTCTTGAAAGCGGAATAGGAGGAAAAACATATGATGTCATCAGAAGCTCCTACACTGAGAACAGATGCAGCGTGAAGGTAAATGGGAGGAGAACGGCTTATTTCCAGCAGAGCCGAGGAGTCAGACAGGGCTGCAGCCTCAGTCCAACCCTGTTTAACATCTACATCAATGAGCTGGCGGCGGCTCTGGAGTCCTCCTCAGCACCTGGTCTCACCCTCCATGACACTGAGGTGAAATTTCTCCTTTATGCAGATGATCTTCTGCTACTATCGCCAACTGAGAAAGGTCTCCAAGATAACCTGAAAATCCTGGAGAAGTTCAGTAACACATGGGCACTGCCCATCAATCCAAAGAAAACCAACATCATGGTGTTCCAGAAAAGAAATCGAAAAGCAGCCGGGCGTCCTCTCTTCCTGCTAAACAACTGTCCAATTTCAGAAACAGACAGCTACACCTACCTGGGCCTAGAAATCAGCCAATCAGGGAATTTTAAGAAAGCCATGGAAACACTGAAAGACAAGGCGAGCAAAACCTTCTATGCCATCAGAAGGCGTCTGTATCACCTTAAAGCACCAGTGACCGTCTGGCTTAAAATCCTTGACACCGTCATTGCCCCGATCCTCCTGTATGGCAGCGAAGTCTGGGGCCCAGACACATACCCAGACCGGGCAAAGTGGGACTCTGGGCCAACAGAACTATTCCACCTAGAACTCTGCAAACACTTTCTCCAGGTCCACAGGGGCACCTCAAACAGCGCCTGTCGAGCAGAACTGGGCAGATTCCCACTCTACTTTGCTGTACAGAAGAGGGCGCTATCATTCAGAGCCCATCTACATAGCAGCAGTCCCAGCTCCTACCATCACAAAGCCTTGCTACACCAAGAAGCCCCAGAAAAACAAAGCACCCCGCAACAAGTCACCCAAACCCAGCCTGCCCAATCCACCAACCAATATAGCCTGACAAAGGGCGGAATCCAGAGGACGATACACAAGTTCAAAGAGGAGTATATTAGCGTCTGGAAAAACGACATAAGAACATCCCAGAAGCTGACAGTATACCAGAGCCTGCAGAGGGAGTACAAACTGGCCCCATATCTGGAGAAACTCCCCAATCCAAAAGACAGACAGATCCTGAGCCGGTACAGACTGAGCGCCCACAGCCTGCTCATTGAATCCGGGCGTCATCGACAGAGGTACATGCCCAGGGAGAGCAGACTGTGCCAGCAGTGCGACCAGGAGGCCGTGGAGGATGAGGCTCATTTCCTGCTGCGGTGCCCCAAATACTCAGCAGTGAGAGAGACTCACTTCAGGAGACTGTCTGATCTCTGCCCAGACTTCACCTCCATGGAGGAGGAAGAGAGACTCCCCATACTGCTGGGGGAAGAGGAGAACACAGCGGCCATAGCAGCACAATATATTACTGCCTGCCATGGACTGAGAGGAGCCTGATATACTATGGACTCCTATACCCCCACCCTGGACCTGTCCCCACCCCCAACCCTACCCAATTATTTACCACATGCTTTGGCAATGCTAAAATGTATTTAGTCCTGCCAATAAAGCTGATTTGATTTGATTTGATTTGATTTGATTTGATTTGATATTAGATAGATGATAGATAGATAGATAGATAGATGATATAGATAGATATGGGATAGATAGATATGGGATAGATAGATATGGGATAGATAGATATGAGATAGATAGATAAATAGATAGATAGATAGATAGATATGAGATAGATAGATAGATAGATAGATAGATAGATATGATATGATATAGATAGATAGATCGATATTAGATAGAAAGATATGAGATAGATATGATATAGATAGATATTAGATAGATGATAGATAGATAGATAGATAGATAGATAGATGATATAGATAGATATTAGATAGATAATAGATAGATAGTTCTGATATAGATAGATAGATAGATAGATAGATAGATAGATATTAAGTACACAGATATTTCATAGATCAATTTGCATTATATTATGCAGAACACATTACTCCTGTACTATAACATGCGCAGTACATTATACCAGCATGTGACATCTTTATAGATTTTTTTAGCTGTGAAGAGATAGGTACCTGCTAACTTATTTTTGTTTGCGCTATCTCAGTGCTGTATCGTGTGCATCAATCTTGTATGTTTGTATTACGGCTACATGCATACGACCATATGTGTTTTTTGGTCCGCAAAAAAAAAAAAAACGGATGACATCCATTGTGATCCATTGTAATAATGCCTAAAACGGACAAGAATAGGACATGTTCTATTTTTTTTTGCGGGGCTACGGAATGGACATACTCGTAGGAACAGCACACGGCATGCTGTCCGCATTTTTTGCGGACCCATTGAAATGAACGGGTCCGCATGCTATCCGCAAAAAAAAAAACAATGGAACGGACACGGAAACAGACAACGTTCGTGTGCATGTAGCTTAATTCTTGAGCTATAATTAGTGATGAGCAAAGTATATATACATTCGATTCGGCCGCTTCGACAAATTTTACAAAAATATCAGCTTTGTGATAAATTACTTCATCGCGAAGAGCATTGCTTTTTAAGTAGCGGGTGCAATGACAGGGAGCGGCAATAGCAGCGCCCCCTGTCATTGTAACCCTCAGATGGCGCATTCATAAATGATGGCGGCATCTGATACTAATAACAGAGTGTACAATTTAAAAAAATAATAATAAAATAATAATTCCCTGATCCATTTTCTCACGACGGGCTGGCCGCCACCATCTTGCTTGAAGGTCTGGTGGAAAATCTTGCATGGCCTGATATGACGTCATCACGTCGGCCTGCATAGTGACATTATAGTGTCACTGCGCATGGGATTTCAACCGAGATCTTCAAGCAAGAAGGATTCATCCACAAATTCATTTCTGACCTGACTGATAATGGCTGATTCTGATGTGTTGTAGGTTAGATATTTGAGGAACTCACAGCAAAGTCATTTCCTTGTTTAACTCCACATAGGCCTATGGATCTTAGGGCGGGTTTACAGGGTCCAATTGTCAGGCCATATTGGTCTAATCATGGACCATTAAGTCCTATATTGGCCCTCATGTTAAAATAAAATGTATACCCACGTAGCATACACTTTTTGTACACTTTTTGTGGTGATCCACTGTATAGGAATGTGCAGCAGAACATGGGATGAAAAAAAGAAACTGCCTATATTGCCTATAGCAACCAATCACAGCGCAGCTCTCATTTCTGTCTCTGCTATTGAAAAATTAAAGCTGTGCTGTGATTGGTTGCTATGGGTATTCTGGTTAGAAAAAGTTATCCCCTAGTATTAGGAGATAACTATTATATCGGTGGAGGTCCTACCGCTGGGACCTCCACCGATTACGAGAACCCCAAACCACGTGAAGCTCCCTCTAAACTAACGGAGCAGCTGGTCGGAATCCATGCCGCCGCTCTATTCATTTCTATGGAAGATAGCCTAGTACAGCTCTCGGCTATCTCCAGAGTTCTTATAGAAATGAATGGATAGGTGTCGCGCACTCCGATAAGATAGAGGATCACTTTTTGTAACCTGAATACCCTTTTAAGGGGATTGTCCCATTATTTTTTTATTATTTTTTTAGTATATATTTTTCAAACCAGCACCTGAATCTGAATGGCATGTAGTATACCCACTGAGCCATGGAATAAAATCTGTAGAGTGCAACTTATTTGTTCTTTCTTTATTTCTCTTCCCAGCTCACTAACATTGCTGAGGTGGACGCACATGCTCAGTTCCATCCTTCAACTGCCTCCGGCCATATCTACTGTTAGAGGCCGTGACGGTTACAGGGTGAGAGCTGCAACAGCAAGGACACGTCTCCCTAAGGAAGGAGTTTCTCCCTTCAAAAGTTCTCCCGGGTGTGTCTTTCTTCTCCCTGGCACGGAGCGCATCCAATCAGTGCGTTCCGCTATTAGCCAGGGAGAAGAAGCTCCAGTTCTCGCGAGATTCTCGCGGCTCAGGATGGATGAAATCGCTCCAGTTCTCGCGAATCTCGCAAGAACTGGAGCTTCTTCTCTCTGGCTAAGAGCGGAGCGTGCTGATTGGATGCGCTCCGTGCCAGGGAGAAGAATGACACGCCCGGGAGAACTTTTGAAGGCCCGCCCAGTTGAGCCGAATGGCTCATTAGCATACACAAAGATCATCATGGACTATATGATGCCTGATTTTCATTTATTTATTTTTTACATTAATCGTGGAACAAAGACAGGAGAATACATGGCTGACGAGTGTAGCCCTACTTAGCGGACATCCTTTCATTTTCGACCACTGTGCTCGATTAGAAATGCCGATTTAACCCCTTTCCCACCCCAAGCTTGTTAGTTAATTGCCTTTAGAAGCCAGGAATCTTGGTGAGAGTCAAGTCATTTTCTTGCAAACGCAGTCTCTATTTGCATAGCAATGAAGGCCCCTCCGGTGATGCAGCTACAGTCTCCTTTCAAGAACGCTCTAATCTCTCCTGTTTTCGCTGCTCACACTGCGAGGGGACTGGGGGCAACTTCTTTGAAAACTTGTTTGTAACATCTGCAAACAAATTGACCCCAGAGACATCAAAAGCTGTTGAACATTTCTAGAAGAGTTCAAAACATGTTTGGAGACGACAGAAGGATGGAGTGACTAAGCAACGAAGCCAGAACCACATAACCTCAAGTCGTAATGATCTGATAGACAACTGGGCAAGGCTGGCCATGAAACGCATTGGATTGACATGTTATAGTATTGATATCTTCTGTTCTCCTCATTTGGCTTTATATAATTTACAATGCATAGCGCGCACACGCACGCCCAGATTTAAGCTTCCGTATGTTCTGCCTTTGTAGAAAGACTAATGTTCAATACAGCCAATAAAAACTGCATCGTCACGTTAAAAAAATCTAACTAACGTCCTTCATTGTTTGTTTTAATCCACTCGGACCCTGACAACAGCTGAGAGCTCAGCTATTTACAGAGGGAATAATACTATCTACATTATATATCTATTCCAGTACTGAGTAAGAAGCACACTAGGATCCATTGTGCACTTGTGAAAGAAAGCTGGGGGCTGGGCCCACAGGTACGGAGGGTACACAATGCCACACAGACACAGACAACTGTTCTTTCCCCGCAGTTGAGTTTACTAAACAATGTAGTGAACAAGAAGCTGAGAATATATAAAACAGATTGGTACACAGAGAATAAACCAACAGTAAATGTAACACAGTCTAACAATAAACCAGTAAATGTGATGTTTTCCCCAAAGTCCATTAAGTAGCCTAGCTGCACTTGTATGTTCCTGGACGAGTTCCTCGTTGGGGTGCACCCTAGGTATTGTACAATACTATTTGTAATCCACAGGGAAATGATGTCTGTCTCTTGTAACTTTAATCCTTACTCCATCTCACAGCATATAACACCCTATGAGCAGCCAGAGGGATAGGAAGGTGCCAGCGTATGGGTCCCTTAGGGCTATGCATTAGCTTGCAGCCTGTACACCGCAATGTAACTGTACTTGGAGCGTTATTGTATGTCCAAATGCCACTTCAACAGTGTGGTGCAATGTGACGCGGCAAAGCCGCACTTACATTTCCTTGAGCAGGTTCTTGGTGCTTTTTTCTTATTTCCTGGTCCACTCCAGAACTTTATCCTATAGACACGACACTCCTGGGGTCGTCGCTGCAAAACTCCCCTTCGTGCTTTCGCCAGTCTCCACTGTGAGCCGGTCCATTCCCTTCCAGATTCAGCAGAGATCTTTCCTTCTGGTTTCCAGCAGCACCAAGTACAGCCTACGTCTGCTTACTTCCTGCTCCTAGAGGAACCTCCTCCCCTTACACAGGGAGAGTGTGATGCAATAAGTAATTTGCTAAGTGCAGTGTCAAATCTGCATTCAGTTTGCCATCACACTTGTAAGGGTCCAAAACAGCCCATAAATTAGCTATTTACTAACTTTGCCAACTAAATAGGTTATTAGTATTCTTCTGATAGGCAGTTCCAATGTAGATTTTTATCATCTTGTCCTTTGCTGCCATCTACTGACCAAAGTGAGCTGTTGCAGTATTTATATAATTTACAACATAGCAGAGTAATACATTTAAGATCCCTTGCCCCACATCCTTTCACTTGGAAAGCAGATTTTTATCACTACATTTCCTGAAATGTCTGTAAAGAAGTCTAAAGTTTGTGCAAGAGGCAAAAAACACCTGCAATAATACAATACCTTCTGTTCAGAGTTGCTCATGGACCTTCGATACTGCAGCTGGCCTCGTCTTCTGCTTCCTGTTATCCCGCCATCTCCTTTCCCCCTTGCTTCTGCTTCCCCATAGACCATCCTGTGTATGCTCCCTTGTGAAGAGAGCTGGGACCAGGAAGGGGTCTGGCTTAAGTGTAGTATAGTAGTAGTTCCAGCCCCTTTGGTTAAAGGGGTATTCCCATCTCAGACAATAGGGGCATAGCGCTAGGATATGCCCCCATTGTCTGAAAGGTAGGGTTCCCACCTCTGGGACCCGCAGCTATCTCAAAAATCCACCCGAAAAATTGAAGGAGGGTACACTGCACATGCGCGGATGCCCTCCATTCATTTCTATGAATGTGGCTGCGCAAGTGCAGTGCGCTCCTATTCTATTCTATGTGGAGAGCACTTGGTGGTGGCCGGACCCAGAGAAACCGGGGGTCCTCCAGCCACCACCTTCCCTGCTCTGTTCTCGATATAGGTGAGGGTCCCAGCACCTATCAGACAATGGGAACATATCCTAGTGATATGCCCCCATTGTCTCAAATAGGAATACCCTTTAAGTGTACGGCCACATGTTCAACTTTCTTGATGTCGTTTTGGAAGACAAAAAGAAGGGTAAATTCAAAAAAGAGGAGAAGTCATATCCACCCTTAATACGTTCTCCTCTTTTATGATCCATCTTTGATTTTGGGTTCCAAAACCGCTTCAAGAAACCCAAACCGATGACCGTATCCTCAGTGCTGACATGAATGGCGGACATGGCCCTCAGTGTCATGGCCTGCAGTCACCCTATCATCTCTCATACTTGTCAGACAACTGCCTGAAGAAGGGTCTATTAGTGTCCGAAACGTTTTATTTGATGCATTCACTTCAGCAGTGGCCACAATAAATTCTTAATTTACAAGCATATTTACATTACGCTGTATCTAATTCTGGAATTCCTTGACCCAAGACCAAAGGCAGAGAAGTCTTTTTTAGATGGGCACTAACCCTAACCCAAACATCCACATCCACAAATGCACTGAATAAATTAAACACAGGTCCAACTTACTAATATAGATTTTGTTGAAAATCTGTGTCATTTTCTATATTTCATAGGGTATGCCCTGTAGGGCTGTCCACACGGAGGTCTTGTCCATAAAATGGCTGTTAATAGAGGGTCATGTGACCAGGCAAATAAACTCCATGTGATGTCTCCTCCAATCAAATACACCACAGCTTCCATCTGTACTTGCACTGTTTGGCTTATGAAATATAGCAAACAGCACAGACTATCAATGCAGGCTGTATTAGTAAGTGCTCTATAATCATCTTGCATTGGTTAAAAGTAGCCAGATATTGGCCAACCAAGGACAGAGTATTCACATGGGCACCGCAAGACAGAGGTTCCACCCCATGGCTTGGCCAAGTTATAAGTGTTGATACTGATGCTAGATTATGGTTTCCCGCTGTATCCCCCATGGACTGCCTCCACTATTTAATGTGTGAGTAGACACATAGGGCAAACGAGGCTTAAATCTTTAAAGGGTATCACTGAGAGATTTATTATGCTCAATTTTTACTTTTATTTTTTTAAATTGAGGTCTAGGGATTTCTGTAGTTCCGATGCCTGGTTGCAGTGCCATAGCTTATAAAAACAGTGGAGTGGGGTGGTGCCACTGGTCGAACCTCATCCGATCATTATGTCCTGGAAAACTTTAAGCAATTAATTCATAAAATTTTGAACATAGTACATTCATGGTAAGGTTGTCACTATTAGGCTAGAAATGTAATAGCTGATGACCAGTTGAACTATAAATAATATATCTGAGCCCTGATGTGAAATGCAGAACTTAAAGAGGTTCTCCAGGAATTAAGCAAATGAAAATATGTAAATATTACTTTATTATAAATATATTCCCAATTAGCTTTCATTAGTTATAATGACTCCTTTTGTCTGGGGAGCACTAATTAGGGAAAATAAAATGGCAGCCGTCCTATTAGTACAGGGAGTGCAGAATTATTAGGCAAGTTGTATTTTTGAGGATTAATTTTATTATTGAACAACAACCATGTTCTCAATGAACCCAAAAAACTCATTAATATCAAAGCTGAATATTTTTGGAAGTAGTTTTTAGTTTGTTTTTAGTTTTAGCTATTTTAGGGGGATATCTGTGTGTGCAGGTGACTATTACTGTACATAATTATTAGGCAACTTAACAAAAAACTAATATATACCCATTTCAATTATTTATTTTTACCAGTGAAACCAATATAACATCTCAACATTCACAAATATACATTTCTGACATTCAAAAACAAAACAAAAACAAATCAATGACCAATATAGCCACCTTTCTTTGCAAGGACACTCAAAAGCCTGCCATCCATGGATTCTGTCAGTGTTTTGATCTGTTCACCATCAACATTGCATGCAGCAGCAACCACAGCCTCCCAGACACTGTTCAGAGAGGTGTACTGTTTTCCCTCCTTGTAAATCTCACATTTGATGATGGACCACAGGTTTTCAATGGGGTTCAGATCAGGTGAACAAGGAGGCCATGTCATTAGATTTTCTTCTTTTATACCCTTTCTTGCCAGCCACGCTGTGGAGTACTTGGACGCGTGTGATGGAGCATTGTCCTGCATGAAAATCATGTTTTTCTTACCTTGCAGACTTCTTCCTGTACCACTGCTTGAAGAAGGTGTCTTCCAGAAACTGGCAGTAGGACTGGGAGTTGAGCTTGACTCCATCCTCAACCCAAAAAGGCCCCACAAGCTCATCTTTGATGATACCAGCCCAAACCAGTACTCCACCTCCACCTTGCTGGCGTCTGAGTCGGACTGGAGCTCTCTGCCCTTTACTAATCCAGCCATCTGGCCCATCAAGACTCACTCTCATTTCATCAGTCCATAAAACCTTAGAAAAATCAGTCTTGAGATATTTCTTGGCCCAGTCTTGACGTTTCAGCTTGTGTGTCTTGTTCAGTGGTGGTCGTCTTTCAGCCTTTCTTACCTTGGCCATGTCTCTGAGTATTGCACACCTTGTGCTTTTGGGCACTCCAGTGATGTTGCAGCTCTGAAATATGGCCAAACTGGTGGCAAGTGGCATCTTGGCAGCTGCACGCTTGACTTTTCTCAGTTCATGGGCAGTTATTTTGCGCCATGGTTTTTCCACACGCTTCTTGCGACCCTGTTGACTATTTTGAATGAAACGCTTGATTGTTCGATGATCACGCTTCAGAAGCTTTGCAATTTTAAGAGTGCTGCATCCCTCTGCAAGATATCTCACTATTTCTGACTTTTCTGAGCCTGTCAAGTCCTTCTTTTGACCCATTTTGCCAAAGGAAAGGAAGTTGCCTAATAATTATGCACACCTGATATAGGGTGTTGATGTCATTAGACCACACCCCTTCTCATTACAGAGATGCACATCACCTAATATGCTTAATTGGTAGTAGGCTTTCGAGCCTATACAGCTTGGAGTAAGACAACATGCATAAAGAGGATGATGTGGTCAAAATACTCATTTGCCTAATAATTCTGCACGTAGTGTAGACACAAAACCTGTCCTAATCACACTGAGGTAAAGAGCTGCCTCATCCTCCTCTCTGCTCTACTTATCAGGGATTATGATCCTGAATACAGCTGAGAAGATCTTTAGCTGAATCTCTGTAGGGATGGAGTCCATGAGGAGACATAAAGTACAGAGAAGAGGTGGGGTGTGCTAATTAGTAGTAGCACTAATATGCAGTCTCCATTACCATAGATCTACATTACCACGGTCTGTCCTGTCCGTCCTCTCTGTACTCTGCTGCCAGCCATTCCGGTTACTATAAATATAACTTATGTGTTAGACTAATTCATCATCAATAATTACCTAATATAATGTAAATTTTACATATTTACCATTCAGTAGTTATAAAAGAAGTGTTTTCCTCCGCTACCCACTGTGTTTCCTCCTACATTACCATGGCATCGACCTGTAGTTCTGAGCCTTTGTTAGGTCGAGCATGCTCAGTGTGTAGCTATTAATTCTATAGCTAAATGTCTTGTGAAACAAAGGGCGTGTTAGTGTGCGGCTGATTACTGAGTAGATGGGGCGTGACTGGTCTGTAGATCAGGCAGTCAATCAGTAAACATCAACACTCACAGCAGGAAAGCTGGGGATTGTGGGGATTGTAGTTTTGTGAGGGAAGATCATGCGCCATAATACGCTGTATGTTGCAGGCTCACACAGTAGCTAGACAAATGGATTGTAAGGTAAATTGAAGCTCTGGTTATAGGTATGGGTTCTGGTTGGGTCACAGCTTGCAGCCTAAATGCAGTTTTTCAAAAATGTATTTACTTTACCAGAATACCCCTTTAAAGGGGTTTTCAAGTGTATACTACAGTCGTACTATAGAGGTGAATGAGACAGCTTGTAATTACACCTGCTCACTGCTACGATGTCGACAGCAAGCCGGTAAACAATGAAGTAAAAAGTCTCTTCAACCAGGGATCGCCGGGAGTGTCGGGTGTCAAACCCCCACCGATCTTATATTGATGATCTATCCTTTGCTAGAAAGAGATTGTCATGTACAATGTTTTTACATTACTCATGGTATAACCCCATTTAGGGGATTGGAATGGAGCCCTGGCTGCCATAAAAACACAAGTAGACATTATTGAGCACAGAATGACCTTGTTCAAGCCTAAAGTTACTTGATGTTACAAGAAGGGCATTTATTTGAAGGTGGAGCAGAACTGTTAGCATGGGTCCCTATGTAGACCTAGATCTACACCTACTTGGAGCTTCCCAGGTTCTGCTCTACTTGTCTCCCCCCTTAATTACCGTTTATAGGACAATGTAGTAACAAGTTAAGTCCTGACTATCACTCTTGGAAACCAAATGTATAGTGTTTCTCCAGGGCACCATGTCATCTTAATTTTTAATCCCAAAAAACTGGAGGCATGCAATACAGTGCTGCCCATAATTATTCATAACCCTGGCAAATTTTGACTTAAAGTTGCTTTTATTCAACCAGCAAGTAATTTTTTGACGGGAAATGACATAGGTGTCTCCCAGAAGATAATAAGATGATTTTTATTGTGGAAAAAAAAAAATTCTCAGCTTTTATTTACATTTTAGCAAAAAATACAAGATGTTCCGCACTGTGGAAAATCTCAGAGGACGTGGTCAGAAGCCAAAAGTGACACCTCTGCTGGCCAGAAGGATAGTTAGAGAGGTGAAAAAAGAATCCAAGGATCACCACCAAGGCCATCCTGGTGAATCTGGGCTCTGCTGGTGGCAATGTCTCAAGGCAGACAATCCAACGGACACTGCACACTGCTGGGTTCCACTTCTCCAAATAAGGCACACAAAAGCTTGCTTAGCCTTTGCAAAAGCTCATCTGGACAAAGAAGAAGACTTCTGGTCTTCTGTGTTATGGTCAGATGAAACAAAAATTGAATTGTTTGGTCACAATGATGTTTCCTTCATTTGGCGTAAAAAAAGAGAAGCCTTCAACCCAAAGAACACCATCCCCACTGTCAAACATGGTGGTGGGAACCTAATGCTTTGGGGGTGTTTTTCAGCCAATGGACCAGGGAACCTAATCACAGTAAACGGCACCATGAAAAAAGAGCAATACATGAGAATTCTCAACGACAACATCAGGCAGTCTGCAGAGAAACTTGGCCTTGGGCACCAGTGGACATTTCAGCATGACAATGACCCAAAACACACAGCAAAAGTGGTGAAGAAATGGTTAGCAGACAACAACATTAACGTTTTTGAGTGGCCTAGCCAGGAGTCCAGACTTGAATCCAATTGAGAATCTGTGGAGGGAGCTAAAGATCAGGGTGATGGCAAGAAGACCCTCCAACCTGGAAGATTTGGAGCTTATTGCTAAAGATGAATAGGGCAAAAATACCTGCGGAGACATGCAAAAAGCTGGTCTGCAATTATAGGAAGCGTTTGATGCTGTAATAGCCAATAAAGGCTTTTCTATTGATTATTGAGAAGGGTATAATAATTTTGGACTGGACACTTTTTCCTCAAATGTAAATAAAAGCTGAGAAATTATTTTTTTTCACAATAATGCCTCTTGTACATCGTCTTATTATCTTTTGCGAGACACCTATGTCATTTCAAAGTCAAAAAATGACTTGCTGGTTGAATAAAAGTAACTTTAAGTAAAAATTTGCCAGGGGTATGAATAATTATGGGCAGCACTGTACATATACAAAACTATCAACTGCAGTCCCATGTAGATACAGATGTGTCCACCCTTACCTTAGCTTGAATTTGTTTGACAGTTTCTCATGACTGCAATACACATCACTACCACTGGGTGGCAGTACACAGACAGATATAGCATAGACATCTCATGACACAATATCACATAATTATGCTTGGTATCCTGCATCACATAATATGTTGAGCCAAGAGGAAAGGTAAGGAAGGACAAACCCGCATTTGTGAATACAATTTTTTCTACCTGGCAGAGACGGAAAAGGGCAGACAATGTGGGCCAGGCAGATCTTATCTCTTGTCACATAAGTTTTCCCACAAGCCCCGTGTTTCCAATTACCTTTTTTTGTACAAAGAGTAGCTAATTAGTGTCTTGTTCACATCATTTTCCCATCAATATTTCTCCGAATTATTAAACTCAGAGTCAGAATTTTTCCAACTACCGGGTGAGACGAGACAAGAGTTGGTATAAACAAATAAATACGCCTTTGTCAGTGACTAATAGGTAACGAACAGACATTTCATATTTAACCTAACATCGCACAGTTGAGCACCTTCCTCAGAAATCGAACTGTTATTTTGCTGTTTTACAGCCATATTAACAAAAGGAACAGCTAAATAATTAGGGGGTTTGGCAGATATTTTATTGAAATAATGTCTTTTGAATTTTCCTATGAATACATTTTGCAGAAAATACATTTTTTCAATTATTTTCCTTCCAGTGCTTTAATATGTGCCTGTGCTTTGTGTGATTCATTCCCTGTGCACAGTATATTAACTCTGAGGAGCACTGCGCTCCTCTGGGAGTCACCGTAGTATGGCAAAATGTTTCTGTTCCGTTTTTTTGTTATTTTCTACAGTTTTTGTGTTGGAAGTTTGAACACAATCATTACTATTATTATCAGTGATATCATGTATTTCTAGATCACATACAACTCGGCAGTGTACAGATAATGTATTCATTCCTAGGTGAAGCTTATCATCTAATGTTCTCACCACAGGTGATACACAAATACAAACCAGAGCTAAGCATCGGACTGGGGTTCATTCGGCCCTCTAGAGAAAATTACTGTTGGGATCCAACGCCTACATCATCATAAAGTCTTATAGGTTTGGAAGCAAATAAATAGACCCTAGCAGCAAGTGTTTCGCTTCAAAGGCAGCCAAATGGATTTTTCTGTCCTGGACCTTTTGGGGTCCAATATGTTACCAGAGCCTGGGTCCACCAGAGGATGCTCTGATATTCTAATGGGCCAGTCACACTCTGCCAGAGCTGGTATCATAGTAAAAAATACTTTAAAAGTGAACATGTTGAATATACTGTCAACTCCTTCCATTTTTACCAATACAATTACACCTTAAAAACCAATACATTTTAAGTGAATTGGCCATTGCAACTTCCTCAATCTGAGAAGATGAGGGGTGGTCCTCAAAGAGAAACCTCTGATGGCTGCTAACATTTTTGCATGCTTTTCTTGACATCATCTGTTGGAAAATCGGGAACTCCCCAATACACATTAGACTATTGGCTGAACCCATCGTTACAGGCAGATGTGGCTTACAATATACTTATGTCTACGGGACTTGAAGGTGGCCATACCCATAAGCCAGAGGTTGGTATATGGTTAAACAGCAGTTAATATTTTCACAGCCATACACATTTTAGGCCATATTTTCTGTTACAGTTTTTTAAACTACCCATACATGTTCAATGAAACCAGAAGATCTTTCTTTAAAAGAAGAATCTTTTATCTGACTATGTATAAGGCAAAAATTTGAAACACAGTCGACTTCTTTCTCATGACCACGGTCTGTGATCGATTGGTTAAAATGATCGTTCATTGTTAAATTTCACCAAATGAATCATCATCGTTTTGGTTAAACATGTTCTGTTTTTGACCAACTTAAAACTAATGCTCATGGTCACCTTTAGACTTTTCTTAAATATGCTTTGCCAAATGGTGGAGGTATGGTAGAATAAAATAGGCACACAGTAACAGTATATTACTACTAGCTGAATCAGTAATTGTCCCATGGAGTTTGCATGTCACATATAACCTTAGGGATTCTAATTCCATTAAAGGGAATCTGTCACCTTTGTAGACTCTTTGTACTTGTTTGGATAGCCATGTTGCTCTGGTATAGCCTTGCATAAAATATACCTTTATGTCGAAATCCATGTTCTCTAACACCCAAAAAAAGTTTTAATCAATATGCTAATTAAGTTGAAAAGAGCCCAAGAGACTGTACTTATCCATTGTGAAGCCCAGCCGTGCCCATCAGCAGTGAGCCCCGCTCATCCCGCTCTTCTTCTTCCCTCCTCCTAGCAGCGGCATCATCATACTGCTGCTGGCTAAAATCTCGCATAGGAGCACGTTCACCTTTCTGTGTGGGCCTACATGGTCTGTAATCTTCTGCTGGCAGTGGCTTCATTAACTGAACCATTGGCCATAGACCCTACAGGGACATTTTCCGGTTGGCTGACGCCCAAGTGTCCACCTAAGCCCTTCTTACAGCTGCCGGCCAGTGCATAATGATCTGATGTTCTCAGCATTAATCAACATTAATTGCATTAGGCACTTTATGCACCCAGTTGGCTGCCACAGGTGACCTTCTGAATTCAACTGTATCACCGGACTGCACTGTGGTATTTGGTTATGCTGGGGCAGTATTTTGTGCTGCACTGTGGTATTTAGTTCCGCTGGGTTGGTATTTTGTGCTGCACTGTGGTATTTGGTTCCTCTGGGGGAGTATTTTGTACTGCAATGTGGTATTTGGTTCCGCTGGGGTGGTATTTTGTGCTGCACTATGACATTACCGGCCATGCCTACTTGTGTTGTCCCTGCCTACTTGTCTTTCCCTGTCTTCTGTCAATTTGGACCCGCATACAACACAGGGCCACTGTTAGTTTTTTTTTTTTTCCCCAGGGCCACTTTAAGTTCCCATGTCCACCCCTGAACTGAGCTGCACACGCGCCAGTAGCCTGCACAAGCTTTTAGCCGGCAGAATTATATATTTCCACATGGCTATAGCAGAACTATATGCAGTTACAAAGGTGGCGACAGATTCCCTTTAAATATTAATGGGGTATTTTCTTGCATATTGGTCCAGCTATCATAACGTCTGAATCGCCTGATGTCCACGTTGGAGACTTGCAATGGTATGGTCCATTTGTATCACTGTCATTGCCACAACATAGCTGCTAGATTTCTCTACTCTATAAAATAGTTTTATTAATTTCAGCGACATCTCCGTTGAGTTTGGACGCAGATTATAGAGATGATGTACTGACATTACCTGTGAGAGCTCTGACAGGGAAGGACAAACAAATGAAATGGGAACACACTGTTGCTGTAAGGATAATTAATTCAAACGTTGCCGAGGATCCCTATGGTGACTCATTGCATAGAATTTCTATCCAACTGACACCGAATGTAAGATTACATTTTTGCGGCTTAATCTTAGATTATTCTCCAGTGATAATGATAAATCACTATAGTTATTCAAACAAGGGTAATGATTATATAGCACAATTTCATTATTTCCTAGATATGTACATGTCTATATAGAATGATATAGGAAGAAGAACATTTTGCATCCTTTTTTCCCACGGAGCATTGTCTGGAAAATCAGTCCCCCCATAACACTTTGGGAGAGATTTATCAAAACTTATGTAAAGGAAAACTGTCTTATTTGACCATAGCAACCAAACAGATTCCACCTTTTATTTTCCAAAGGAGCTCTGAATAATAAAATGTGGAATCTAATTGGTTGCTATCGGCAACTATGCCAGTTCTACTTTACACCAGTTTTAATAAATCTCCACCTTTATCAGAAATGGCATCTAAAGGCACCCATACCATACGCCCATCTTAGTGTATTATTGGCCAAACCTGCTTGTTCTGCCGACCCAACAATGTGTGAGTGAGCTCCCGACTCTCCCCAACAGATGGTGTTGGGTAAGGGAGGATTGGGAACTTAAAGTGGCCCTGGAAAAAAAAACCTAAAGGTGGCCACAAGCTGTTGAGTCTGAACTGATAGAAGGAGGGGCAACACAAGTAGGCAGGGCCAACACAAGCCACAAGCAGGCAGGACAACCTGAGTAGGCAAGGCCAGCAATACCACAGTACAGCAGAAAATACTGCCCTATGACCATCAGGATGGTGATACAGTTGAATTCCGGAGGAACCTGCGGCTGCTGGCCAAGGGTACATATACCTGGTGCTCCTAGCAATAATGAATGCTGCGAGCATCAGATAGTTATGTACCTGGCCAGCGTATGTAAGGATGGCTCAGGTGGCCCCTTGGGCATCGGCGCACCAGGAAATTTTCCTGTAGGGTATATGGCCAATCCGCCCCTGATGTTGGGAGAGAGAAGAATAGGGTAAGGTTAATATTTTTGCCCTATCCTTTAGTTCTCCTTGGAGGTAAGCCACCACCAGAAATATCTAGTAGTGGCTTTCCTCTTCTCTTCTCATTGAATACAAGTACAAGTTTGGCAAAACTAAACCTATATGTGTATAGGGAGAGTTGTGATGAAGTTGGGAGAGTTTGGCTGACAGCTACTGGCATCTCCTGCCAACCAGGGCCCTGCTCTGTACTGGTGAGGCGCAACAACCCTGAAATAGCTAACTACAGATAGCTGTCTCTGGTTTGGCTGGTATGGTCTACTTTGCATACTTTTTTTTTTACCATGGAGCATTTGCCTGAAAAATACGTTTCTTTACCCTGCTGACCAGATTATTAGGATGGTGGGAAGTAATCTTTGCATGCATACCCCATCATGAATAATCAACAAATAATTAACAGTTTTGTTAAAGGAGAAGTAAATTGCAAGTCTACTGAAGGTTTTAGGACATATATATCTCTACTTTTGAGTTTAGCACACAAAGAGTGTGCATTTATGCCATTGCACCATAGGTATTTTGAAACTGCTGCATTTTCCCTCAGGGAATGTGCATAATCTCATAGAAACCCATTGTTACTTGGAACACTTCTTGGACTCCAAGCTGAATGAGATAACTTTTAAAGGTCACAGCTAAGTCTGCTGAGGAACCGATCAAAAGATCAAGTGCTGAGTGGAATCTCCTCCTGACGGCCTTGTCACTCCTTCTATTTCCCTTGATGCTGGGGTTATCTGCTGGAGATATGGGCAGCAAGCAGCTTGAATACAAATTCTTGTGAAACGGGAGCAGCAAGTGAAAAAGGGAGGGGAACTGGCTACACAACACTTGTCCCCTGAGCATGTTTATTGTCACCTCTGGCATGTGAGGAGCATACTGATTGATCTCTAGATTTAATAGCGGAAATTCACTGTATGCACTTAATATCTGCCCTCACTACAGTTTTACATAATAAACGTAAAAAATGAATTAATATATTATTATTGTAGTATAGTCATTGAATCGAAGCAGACATAATTATTATCCCAGTATAACCAGTGAGGAAGTTAAAAGTGTAATAGACTCACTTCCATCAGGGAAGAGACAAAGACCTGATGGATTCTCAACTGGTTATTACAAAAACCTGTCAACATTGTAGAATGGTTTATGATACCTCTCTTCTTTTACAGATAGGCCTCTTTCACAGATTTGCAGTCGTAATTACACGATGGTCAGTGCTTCATGCATGAAGATGTCCGTGAAGAATCTGTGTTTGGGCCATGTGTCTGTTTTTTGCCTGCCGAAGACCACAGACACTGCCATCCTGAACATTATTTTCCAGTGCATCTCCTAGCAATGGTTTGTGAAAGCCATGGACCAAACGCGGATGGTATCCATGTTGTGTCCATGGTTTTCACCGACCCATAGCCATGAGGGATCCATAATCATGAATAAAATAGGGCATGCTACAGTGGTGTCACCACAGACCCATGGTCAATAGATACATGATTGGTCCATGAAGACCACTGACAGCTTAGGTCTATGATTTGCTGATATGCGAAGGAGACCTCAGGGTGATATCAGGAACAGTGCAACTGGTGCAATTGTTTACTTCTCAGCTTGTCTTTTTGAAGAAACAATTTCTCCTTGGGGAGATCCAGCTGCCAATGCTCCCTGGGAAAAAGCATGGAGATTAACTGTCCTTCAGAGGGAAGAAAGCACTTTACTGCCACTGATGTGAACTATAGGTGGCACTAGAGACCAAGCTAAAAGGGTTAGGGGTGTAGACCTCAATGTGATTTTTGCTAGTGGACATCTTCTCTTGCAATTAGAAGCTCCTGCGTCTCTATAATAGCGCCCCCCACCTGCTATGCCCCATAGTGTGTTATGTAACAGAGGGGCCTTTGGGCATCCGGCTACTGGTGCAATTGCTACCTCTGTCTATGCCACTGTATACTCCGATTGAGGATCCTTTGATACTTATAAAATCCATGACAGAAACGACTTTAAGAATGAAAGCTTTCATAAACTATTTGAGCATTTTAATCTGTGCTGCATTCTGGTGTATTCCAAGATTAAATTAATTTACAACAAGGCAGGGCGGACCTGCTTGGAAAACACTTTACTGCTGGTACTTGGAAGTGAAAGGGTTCATAGATGATGAGTCTTCTGCCTCCATTGCATGCTAGACGGGGTTTCTCAGCTGAATTCACCGTTCTATGGCCTCAGGTTTAGCATTTTTGAGAGCCTTGGCAGACGAACACAGAGCTGCAGCACTTCTAAGACTCGGTAATTCTGCTAATTGGCAGAGAGATTCTGCTGTCAGACTGCAGGATCCACAGACTGGCACCAGCAGGCACAGATATTTTTTTTGCTTCATTTCTGGGTGTTTTATTTTATTTTTTGCTCTTCCTCTTCTCACATCAACCACACATTTTGTTTCATCCTAAACACTTATTCTTTCTGAGGCAGCTAAAGGAGGATCAGCAATATAAAGTGTCTTCTGACAAATTGTTTAGTACCTCACATTCACACAGCAAGAGGCGCAAACAGGAGCTTTGATGAAGTTAAGCCTCTAAGCCGTCCACTTAGAGGATGAAACACTTAAATATGGCATAGTTAAGACAATCAGCGCTTAGATACAAGCATGGATTTGTATTAAACACAGAGAAAAGATGGCGGCACAGCTAATGTCCCACATAGGCAAATGGATACCGGCATTGTCGACCATACGTGTCACACAGTGTCGCGGTGCTCAAGCCTTCAAAGTAATGTAGAAAGTTCATATGCGAATAAAGAATAAAGCAGGCGGCACTCACCACTGTATCCAAAAGAAGCTCTTTATTCCTCCGAAGAGATCAAGAAACATTGGCTGGGGCAGGCAGCTCACACACAAGCTAAAGCAGCGACGGCCGTTTCGCGCTCGCGCACTTCCTCAGGCCACCTATAGACGCGAGCGCGAAACGACCGTCGCTGCTTTTGCTTGTGTGTGAGCTGCCTGCCCCAGCCAATGTTTCTTGATCTCTACGGAGGAATAAAGAGCTTCTTTTGGATACAGTGGTGAGTGCCGCCTGCTTTATTCTTTATTCGCATACAAGCATGGATTTTAGTGTTTTGTCCCAGTCTGGCATTTTTACCACCGGTCTATGGTCAGAAGGATGGATTGGCAGAGAACTAATATAGGTTCCTACTTCTACGCAGTGATTCACTAATAGATGATCTCCAAAACCAGGCTTTGAACACTCTAGCGTGGAAAAAGAACCATCTGTGAGACTTAGATGACATTAAGCATTTTCCATAAAACAATTAATAAATCTTTAGTCCTATTTGCTCCATGATGCAATCCCTCCATTTTGGTCTACAAATGTTAAACAAAAGATTGACCCTTTTCAAAACTGACTCTTAAAGGATAACTGTCATATATATATTTTTTTGGAGTATTGGATTGTGGTGATTAATATTTCCTTGGTGGCCCTATTTCAACTTTTCACTGTGTATTCAATTACCCCTTAATTCCACAGTTTTGTTCCCTGTACTGCCTACTCTTACCTGTGCTGAAAATCAGGTTGCTATGCAGGTCCGTCTACCTGTCCGTCTATGTGTTGAAGGACGGAGGACGCAGAAGCAGCAGCCTGCAGGGTCACATTACAGACAGCCAGGGACTGTAAGTAAATGATTAGAGCCAGGTCCTCCCCAGCAGCTGATAACAGTGCCTGGGCTGTGTGCACTTCTCCCTGTCCCTGCACTTGGCAGACGCTCCCTCACTCAGCAGAGCTGGAGGATGCAGAGTTGAAGCAGCGCAGACCAGGGAAGGGAGATCTGCCATCTGCTCAGTGTATAAATGGAAGCAACATGCGGTAAGAGGACCCCTTTGTGCTGCAGGAGATTAACCCTTTAGGGGGGAGGGCTCTGGTTACTGACACTTTTGGGGGGCTATTGTTACTGGCTAGGGAGGGCAGGCGGGATTAGCCTCAGGGGAGGGCAGTGGCGGCCATCTTAACTGAATAGTGAAATTGCAGTTTTATGCAGACTGGTTGCTAAGGGCTGAATCTTATTAAATATGGGGTAAGTCAGTCTAATAGTAACTGATTCTGGAATATCATGTTATTAGTAACTACATATATGAAAATTGAAATTTGGGTCTAAGTGTGACAGTTATCCTTTAAGGTGATCCTCCAAGAAAAAGCTGAAAAAGACATTCCAGACTAGATTCATGTGGGTTCAGCAGTGTCTTCGGAGTGGCTTCTTGGGGAGTTCCTAAGCAGTAGTTGCCATCTCTGTGTAGTTGGGCTGAAGCAGCCACTACATAAAAAACCCCATATGGATCTCTGGAGTGGTGGAAACTAAGTGAGTATAACTATGGAATACGTTGGGTTTCATTCTACATTGACAATAATCTTCCTTAAAAGGGTTTTTTTCTGTGAAGAAAATATATCCCCTATCCACAGGAAGGAATAAGCTTCTGATCAATAGGGTCTAACTGCTGGGGCCCCTACCATTGTGAGAACAAGGACCTATGATCCCCATATGAATGGAGCAGCAGACACGCATGTAATGCGTAATGCTGCACAGAGATTATCACTCAAATTGGTCCACTCCATATTCCCACTGTGGTTCAAAATCTAAATTCTATATTAGCCTAGCAGAGGGATCAGCAACCTTCGGAACTTCAGCTGCTGTGAAACTACAACTCCCAGCATGCAAATATGCTTGGCTGCTCTCAAAACTCCCATAGAAGTGAATGGAGCATTCTGGGAGTTCTAGTTTCAGAGGTTGCTGATCTCTGGCCTAGCATGTGTTTTTGGAGAAAACCAAACTACTGCCACTCAGATACAGGGAGAACATATCATCTTCAATCAGATGGCCTCATGCACACAAACGTATTTTCATTCCGTGTCCGTTCCGTTTTTTTTGCGGACCGTATACGGAACCACTCATTTCAATGGGTCTGCAAAAAAAACGGAAGGTACTCCATGTGCATTCCGTTTCCATATGTCCGTATTTCCGTTTTGCAAAAAAATAGAACATGTCCTATTATTGTCCGCATTACGGACAAGGATAGTACTGTTCTATTAGGGGCCAGCTGTTCCGTTATGCAATATATGGAATGCACATGGATGTCATCCGTATTTTTTGCGGATCTGTTGTTTGCGGACCGCAAAATACATACGGTCGTGTGCATGAGGGCAGGCCTTAGACAGAGCTGATCCCAGGACCCCCAGCACTGCAAAGGAAAATGCTAACCACTGAGCCACCATGTTGCCCACCCTTTTCAGCCAAATTGTTTGCAGCTTACCAACCTCAAACTGGCCTGAGGGTATGGTCACACAGTCAGTATTTCGGATGCAGCTTTGGAAGCCAAAACCAGGAGTGAATTAAAAAAAGAGGTGAAGTTGTATCTGTCCTTTATACTATGTCTTCTGTTATGATCCACTCCTGATTGTGGCTTCCATTTTGGCCTCAGGAAACCTGACTGTGTAGCCATACCCTTACTGGAGATGAAGTCCTTGCGTGATATTGCAGCTCATTAAAATAGGAGTAGTAGTATCTATCCGCAAGAGCTTCTTCATATTCTATCTCCACATTCTTTAAGAAAATTATATTTTTTATTGCAGAAATTAGAACACAACAGAGTTCTTGTGGTGTGTTTGTCTGGTGTCTGGAAGATAGCCAGAGAAGCATACAGCATTATCATATGACAATATGTTAAAACTAAACAGTTTGCATTATTGTCTTTTTTACTGTTGCTTATGAGTTTCTATCGCTCTATTATGCTTTCTGCACATATGTTACTTAAAATAGACATCCACCCTCTTATCACCAATTCTGTGCTTAGTCATTTCTTAATATATCTTGATATCGTGTGAGGTTTTGTTTTTCTAATGCAGAGTTCCAAATCCCATGTAAAGGCATAGATTTAAAACATACATTTCTGACTGCCTGCAGCCACCACTAGAGGGCGCTGAGGAGGCTATTACATTCTGCATACTTTGAACTCTGTAATAAAACAGTAGGCAGCAATCTTACAAGCACACTCTAGTGGTAGCAACCACGTTATATTGTATATCTATACTGGGGATTTGGAGCTCTGTATAGAAAAGATATACTAAGAAATAAATGAGTGCATATTTTTAAATATGAATATGACATAGTTTAAAAAGGTGAAGAACTTATTTGCTATGAGCCAGAACAATTAACAGTTTGCTGCAGTGTTTTTTTTTTTTTTTTCTAAAAGGGATTGTCTTTGATGAGACAACTTCATAAAGGTAAGAAAGCAAAATAAATGGAATAATAAATATATTCTGTACTATGAGAAGGCGATTGTCTCCCTTTAATGCAATGGGTGATCCTTTTGAATGTCATCGGTGTATCTTAACCCCTTAGTGACCACTAATACGCCTTTTTACTGACATAAACATAGTTTTTTTTTTTTAGCTAAACAGCTGGCCTTAATCAATCATTACATGTATCCAAAATGGTGCATTAAAAACTAGAACTTGTCCTGCAAAAAAATAAGACCTCATAAAAGTACATTGATGAAAAAACACAAAAGTTGTAGCTCTCGGAATGCAATTTAAAAAAAATGTGTATGGTCACTAAGGGGTTAATCAAAATGGCCGTTCATAACTATTTATCAGGGATTCTGCTTTTTTAGAAAACATAAGATGGAAGCATTTTTTTTCAAACTGACTGTTGACTGGCCTAGCCCTATCATATTCCCATCTGTGTACCAGTAAATGTGAACGCTCAGAACTATCACTTCAACTCCAGCTTTAAGAATAGGAGACAGAAAAAGAGTCTTTTAGACTCATTTGCCCTTAAAGGCTATGAACACCTTCGGAGGCACATTTTGTTTATGATTGCATTTTACTCATTTTTGGCTAAAAATCATATTTTAAATTGGCCCTTATTAAAAATATTGAGCCGTTCTGTCACAAAGGGTTATGTGTTTTTCTAACTGTGTGACTGGTACTTTCACTTTCACTTTGTGCTGGTCATCTAATAAACCTTATCTCTAAACTACTAAGAGGTCATAAACACTTCTGTAAGCCACATTCTTATCAGCAAGATAAGAACTGAGCTATAATGAGTGGTCATAATGTCAGAGAGCAGAGACAAGGAGCCTCATCTCCCCAAATGACAGAAAATAGAAAATCCACAAGCTGCTACTACAGCATCTCAGCTATGTACACAAAAAAGAATTCCATATTTTTTATGAAGTCCAATTTAAAAAAATGATTTTTAGCTCAAAATACGTACAATGCAATAATAAAAATCTTTAAGCAAAACAGAAAAACAGTTTGACAAGTCAAGGAATGCTCCTCTGAGAATATATTGTTGTATAATGCTGGTAATAACTAAAGATGATCACAGATGCTAATAAGGACTAATAAACCCACAAATATACATTTTCAGTATCTCCTTACCCCTGACATTGGTTGATCCTGTTTAATTCCTAATTCACAGTTACGGTGTCTCTATAGTGACCTAAAATGGTGGCCACTGGATGATGAAGCCACAACACAGTTCTGGTATATACAGTACATACAATATATTATAATAAGAAAAAGTGTTCTTTCTTTCTCATATAAGTGTGGTTGAGGGGTGAAATAAACCCAAAGCCTAGAAGACTCTTGATAATGGACTTGATGTAGGTCAATTGTAGAGAAACCTGCACAACTATACTATCACAAAGCCAGCCTTGGGGCTTCAAACGCCCAAGTCATGCAAAGCATTTCTGTAGTCCCGCAATCAACTCAAATGTCAATGCAGAATTAATTTTACATTTGTGGCCTGGCTGTCTATAATCATTAAGTGACTTAGGACTTACGTTTTGCTTTGGAAGTCTTGATTATATCTATAAACTGTCAATGTCTGAAGCACATAATGTTGACCTGCTAGAACTACCACAGTTGTGTTTGGAAATGAGTAATGCATTTTTACCACCAGAGTCATTATTTCTGAAAATTTCTATACATTCTCAAGGTAATGACATACAGAGAAAACACAGAGCCAAATAGCTACAATAAAAATGGGATCGCATGGGCTTTGCCAACCAGGACCGAAGGGTCTGATGTTGCTTTCCCTCTGTACACACTTTACATTGCTCCTGGGATAATTCACCCACTATGCCTCTCTTCAAAAGCCATATAACAGTGCCATAACCTCTCTGTGGTATGTCTGAAACCAAAATGATCATCAGAGATGAGCGAATCCATTTGTTAGAATTGAAATTCATCCCTAATTTTTTTTATTTATCTGATTTGGCAGAATCTGAATTTCTTTAGAATTGTTTAGAGAGAAAGAAAGATAGTGAGAGAGAGAGATTTTAAGCACTTTCAATTTGTACCCAAATCAAATGTCTTGGCCAATTCAAACAAATAGGACTGAAACTAATTTTAGGAAATTTGCTGCATGGGTCCATCACATAAAGGTAGCATAAAAATGTCTTGCTTTATAGCTTTAAATTTGAGTTTTAATACAAGACACAGGGTCCCACAGCCACATTCAAAATCAGTTCTCATGGGTTAAATCCCACTAGGACAGAAGGGGCTGACATTGCTTCCATGACCCTTGGGACAATTCCCACATCCCCATGCTCTACTAACGTGAGGAGTTTGAACACAGATTCTACCACTAGGACTCTCTTCAAGTCCACCGGTCTCTCTGTGGTAAGTATGCCCTTGTAGCTGTCCAAACAAACCAAACTCTGCACCTGTCCATCACATACAAGAAACGTACAAGTGAAAAGTTCTTACTTTATAGTTGTTAATTGGACCTTTAATCTAAGTGTTATTCAGACACTGGGTGCACAGATTTGAGTGGGTGTCTTAAGACATCTAAAAGCATTGCATTTAATATTATATAATCCTTTTTTGAAGTTTTTTTTCCGTTATTTTTTCATTTCAAAAGAAAATTAATTAGTGTTTTTAGTGAAATAAGCCCAGCTGAAAAATAAATAAAAACATCAATATAATCTTTTCATTTTTGACAACTCTTCAGACGATGTTCAGGACTGCTAAGAACATTAAATAAGTACACCAGTGTATAAATTAGGCAATTACTTAAGAATATGCAGAAACTGGAGGATGGAGGGGGTCAGGTCCTACTGTACAAATATTTTTCTTCCATCTAAATTTGGTTGAATGGCGCAGATGGTTGCATTACCTCCTAGATAGCTTTCTATTGAGCCAGCCATAAAGGAAACAGAAACCACCATTCTTGTTAGTCGGCAGGATTTATGGGCCTTTATAATTATTTACGATTTTATAAACTGCAAGCCACAAATAATTCCCAAGCTAATGTAATTGAGGGCTGGAACTCGGTGTGTGGAACTGTTCTCCTTGGAATAATAAAAAGCAACTAAAGGGAGATTTCATCTCAGTGTGTAACTTAATAAAGAGGCTGTTTGAATCTGATCAAAGCTCTAACAAAGTCTCTACTTCGGGGCATGTGGAAGGGTTAATAGGAAGATGTACTGAGCCTGTATGTCGTGGAGAGACACATTCGTAAGTTCTTCATCCCAGGGCATCTTTTACAGACTTCTCTATCTAGTTTACCACCGCTAAACTATTACCATATTTTTCACCCTATAAGAGGTACCTGCCCATAAGACGCACCTAGGTTTTTGAGGAGGAAAATAAGAAAAAATATATTTTTAACCAAAGGGTGTGCTTTTGGTGGGTTTTCAACTAATGGTGGTCTGTTGATGACACTATTATGTGGGATCTGTGGATGACACTGTTATGAGGGATCTGTGGATGACACTGTTATGTAGGAGATCTGTGAATGACACTGTTATGGGGGATCTGTGGATAACACTGTTATGTAGGAGATCTGTGAATGACACTGTTATGGGGGATCTGTGGATGACACTGTTATGGGGGATCTGTGGATGACACTGTTATGGGGATCTGTGGATGACACACTGCTATGGGGATCTGTGGATGACACACTGTTATGGAGGGGATCTGTGGATGATACTGTTATGGGGCATCTGTGGATGGCACTGTTATGGGGAGGGGTATCTGTGTATGGCACTGTTATGGGGGATCTGTGTATGGCACTGTTATGGGGAGGGGGGGTCTGTGGATGGCACTGGTTTGGGGAGGGTGATCTGTGGATGACACTGTATAGGGGAATCTGTGGATGACTGTATATGTGTTATCCACAGATCTCCCCCATAACAGTGTCCTCCAATACAGTCAGCTGGTGGTAGCAGCCGTGGTTCAAGGAAGTAAAAAGTGTATGGAGCTGCAACAGCAGAGCTCCATATACTGTGTAGTGTACATTCTCGGGTACTGACGCTCAGCTCCTATTAAGTTGAATGGGTGTTGGACCCCAGCCAATCTGATACTGATGACCTATCCTTTATCATAGCCTTTATAAAACCCCTAAAGTAATTTGTAAATCATTACGGTTTCTCCTACTGAGACCTGATGCTTTGCTCTTGCTACTAGATGGACTCTTGCTAACCTCAAACCCCTTCAAATAGTTTGCTATCACTGCCACATACTCTGCCGAATTTTCTACTTATGTCTTGCCGAAGATTCTACTGGTTTATTGTTTCCTGGTAGACATCTCAGAGAAAGAACTCTGAATGAATTGAATGTAAGGCCAACCATGTCTCCAATGACATCAGTGGGTCTTCCCGCCTGGTCATTGCAACATGTGGAAATAATATGGTACGATATATCGAACAGTCAAAACTGAAAGGACCAAAGTGGTATGTTAAAAAATGGAACAAATATCTGAATGTAAAAAAATAATGATTTTTTTTTAGTGAGGAACGTTTCCTTAGACTGCGGTCTACAGTGTATTGTATGTCACCCTACGGTGGTTACAGATATTCTGACAAGTAGTTCTCATTTGCAAAAAGAAAAAGCTTCTTTCGTGGACATTAATCCCGCCACAAACATGCAGAAACAGATAAATAAAAAGTGCGCCGTGCTCAGTTTTGTACCTGTAAAGGTCTATAAATAAGGATTCACAGAAAAGCTCAGCTGATTGATGATGATACAAACAACTGCAGTTGGAAGGTGCTGCTGCTCTCCTGAGGCTCTGTTTGAAGTATTGAGATTCACACAAAATCCATCACTTTTCCGGGACTGCAGCTCTAATTCACACGAAATGAAAGCACTGGACAAAGACTGAGATAGAAAGTGGAGATAAGCAGAGACGGGAAAGAGAGCGAGGCATGTATTTTTAATTCCTCAGTCCGGACTAGATGAAATGATAGATATGGCAACCTCTGAAGGTCAGGCGGATTCATTTCAACACTGATGAATCCTATATAGAAAACCATTGACAATTAGAGATGACCCATTATGCAGTGCAAGGCCCACACAGCTACAGTTCACATCTTGTAATACTCATTAAATGAACCATCCTGTTCAAGAAAAAAAATATCCCATGAACAGAACAATTACCTGGTGGCTTCTTTTTTCGTCTTTTCAGCTACAGATCCAACTATTCTCAAGCTCCTCTTCTGTCAATCAAGATGACTGCACCATTTGTCAGACTACCTGATGTATACAGTGCATTGGGTAGCACAAGACACTTCTTGCTGCCCTCGGATTGGATAGCACTGGTCATGTGAGTGGTCTTGGCCAATCCAAGAGCAGGGCTGGATAAGCAAGACATGTCTTGGACTACCACATACACAGTATACTGCCATCCTGATTGACAAAAGAGCCCGGGAATTGATAGATCTGCAGCTGAAAAGTTGAAAAGGAGGGAACCAGGTGAATGTTCTGTTCATTCCCCAGTCAATGAGACTTTTCTTTTCTTGAAGTCCTTCAGGACTTAAAACCTTTTTTGACATTAAGGAGAACCTGTTACCACGAAATGCAATGCAAGCTGACAGGATCATGTTATAGAGCAGGAAGAGCTGAGCAGATTGATATATAGTTTTGTGGGAAAATATTCAGTAAAACTTGTAATTTTTACATTGATATATTTGCTTTTCCACCTCCTGTGAACAGCTATCGGTACAGGAGGGAGGTGTCAGTGACTGGCAGCATTGTGTGTATAAGTGTGTATACAGAGATAGCTGTCAGTCACCGAGAACACCTCCCTCCTGTACAGATAGCACTGTGTGTATAAGTGTGCATACAGAGATAGCTGTCAGTCACTGAGAACACCTCCATCCTGTACAGATAGCACTGTGTGTATAAGTGTGTATACAGAGATAGCTGTCAGTCACTGAGAACACCTCCCTCCTGTACAGATAGCACTGTGTGTATAGTGTGTATACAGAGATAGCTGTCAGTCACTGAGAACACCTCCCTCCTGTACAGATAGCACTGTGTGTATAAGTGTGCATACAGAGATAGCTGTCAGTCACTGAGAACACCTCCCTCCTGTACAAATAGCACTGTGTGTATAAGTGTGTATACAGAGATAGCTGTCAGTCACTGAGAACACCTCCCTCCTGTACAGATAGCACTGTGTGTATAAATGTGCATACAGAGATAGCTGTCAGTCACTGAGAACACCTCCCTCCTGTACAAATAGCACTGTGTGTATAAGTGTGTATACAGAGATAGCTGTCAGTCACTGAGAACACCTCCGTCCTGTACAGATAGCACTGTGTGTATAAGTGTGTATACAGAGATAGCTGTCAGTCACTGAGAACACCTCCATCCTGTACAGATAGCACTGTGTGTATAAGTGTGCATACAGAGATAGCTGTCAGTCACTGAGAACACCTCCCTCCTGTACAGATAGCACTGTGTGTATAAGTGTGTATACAGAGATAGCTGTCAGTCACTGAGAACACCTCCCTCCTGTACAGATAGCACTGTGTGTATACAGAGATAGCTGTCAGTCACTGAGAACACCTCCGTCCTGTACAGATAGCACTGTGTGTATAAGTGTGTATACAGAGATAGCTGTCAGTCACTGAGAACACCTCCGTCCTGTACAGATAGCACTGTGTGTATAAGTGTGCATACAGAGATAGCTGTCAGTCACTCAGAACACCTCCGTCCTGTACAGATAGCACTGTGTGTATAAGTGTGTATACAGAGATAGCTGTCAGTCACTGAGAGCACCTCCCTCCTGTATAGATAGCACTGTGTGTATAAGTGTGTATACAGAGATAGCTGTCAGTCACTGAGAACACCTCCGTCCTGTACAGATAGCACTGTGTGTATAAGTGTGTATACAGAGATAGCTGTCAGTCACTGAGAACACCTCCGTCCTGTACAGATAGCACTGTGTGTATAAGTGTGCATACAGAGATAGCTGTCAGTCACTGAGAACACCTCCGTCCTGTACAGATAGCACTGTGTGTATAAGTGTGCATACAGAGATAGCTGTCAGTCACTGAGAACACCTCCCTCCTGTACAGATAGCACTGTGTGTATAAGTGTGCATACAGAGATAGCTGTCAGTCACTTAGAACACCTCCGTCCTGTACAGATAGCACTGTGTGTATAGTGTGCATACAGAGATAGCTGTCAGTCACTGAGAACACCTCCGTCCTGTACAGATAGCACTGTGTGTATAAGTGTGTATACAGAGATAGCTGTCAGTCACTGAGAACACCTCCCTCCTGTACAGATAGCACTGTGTGTATAAGTGTGTATACAGAGATAGCTGTCAGTCACTGAGAACACCTCCGTCCTGTACAGATAGCACTGTGTGTATAAGTGTGCATACAGAGATAGCTGTCAGTCACTGAGAACACCTCCCTCCTGTACAGATAGCACTGTGTGTATGTGTGTATACAGAGATAGCTGTCAGTCACTGAGAACACCTCCCTCTTGTACCAATAGCTGTTCACAGGAGGGGGGAAAACAGAGATATAAATGTATGAATTACAGCTTTTACTGAATCGTTTCCCTTAAAACTATATCTCAGTCTGCTCAGCTCCTCCTGCTCTATGACACGGTGCTTTCAGATTGCACTGTATTTTGTGGTTGACAGTTCCTCTTTACGAACCACAGAAATGTTTTTAGTTTAGTCAACGCAATCGGAGAACTATAACTCTTTTTTTGCATTTTCTGAGATACAGGGCTCTTAATTATTACACATTAATGATCTTATTACATGGGACCTCTCAGCTGATAGGCCCCAGGACGAACCACTACGTTTGCATACCCTTACTTTTATACCCATGATGCCTGTTTGATTGGCTTCCATTAAAAATTCTACAATATAACCAGTAGTTGCAGTCACAATATATTTTTCATACAGTCAGTCACTCAATTGGCCTGAAACAACCTTTTGTATTTGCTTGGGAAAGTTAATGTTACATATTTCTGGCTAATATTTTGCTATGAATGTCATGATTTCAATTGGAGGTCTATTAGGGGACGCATTATACATAGCTGCATGCAGATAAGTCTAATTTCAGTGTCGTGACTTGCATCTTGTTCTATAGACAATCCCTCGAGTCTCTTAGCATTGCCCTAACAAGCAAAGTACCAGAGAACACAAGAGAAATACAAGAGACAAATGTACAGGGAAAGCTTCAAAATCAGAATATTTATTGATAAACCCCACTGTGAAGGTTTGATCCATGCAGAGCTCTGGCTGGGAGCTGTCAATAACCATCGTGATTATTGAAAAACACAGTTTGACCGATGAGGACTCATTTGTATTCTCTTAAGGTTTTGCCTGTTCTGTCTGCACAGAGACCTCTCGCTGCGATGTCATCTAGGACCGTGCTCTGCCAACCATAATGTGGGATTCTTGCATTTTTGGTTGAATAAAACTTATTATAGAAATAACTAAATGTTCTACATTAGGCAGTAAACAAGACGGGTTGTCTATGGATAAATCCTACTAGACTAGGTATCTAAAATATATAGCTAGGTCCTACCTTACCTCCCATCTTGGCTGGAGATGTCCCTATGTGTGTTTTCAAAACTTCCTTATTTTGTGATATTGTGTCATGAGATGTCTATTCTGTGTCTTTGTGTGGCCACCCAGTGGTTGTGTTCTGACTTGCAAACTGCCATGGGCTTTGCTGGCATATATTGTGTTGTATTGATTTCATAACAAATTGGAGTGTTTAAATTGAAAAGCTAAAGTAGGCATACCACTTTACATACAGTACCATTAAAGTAGTCTCTGTGAGGGCTGGGAGAGGAGTGAGGAGAATGTCCCAATCCAGGTGGTCCATTATATTCATTGCTTTGAGCCTTCCTTCATGTTTATAAGATTAGCAAACTTTAGAGAGGGGAGCTAGCTCAATGTTGTCCTTCAATCTCATAAGAAAGGAAATGGTTAGAGCAAGCAGGAGTTAACAACGGATCACATGCAGAGGAATTGCTCCCGTGGTTATAAACACGCTACAGTGTTTTGGGGTTTGGGGCATTTCCTCCCATTTAGGCCACTTTATTTCAGTGATTTTCTTTATATGTATGGAATGTGCCATTGCGTATTGCTGGTAGCATTCTGTTGCACTGGTAGCCTGTGTGACATGGCCTGTTATAGGTTGGGCTTGCAGCCTTATCCTTTCTCCCATTAGCACCTTTCAGACCGCGTTCACACACCGTAGGTAGTCTAGTGGTAGGAACCCATGCCACACTGATATACCTTGATGGTGGTGCAAAAGGGCTCCGCTGTGTTCCTGACTGGAGTACATTGGCTCAAGTCTCAGTTTTTAACATCAGCTTGAGGGATTAGCCAGTATTGCCAGTTGCTTATCATTGTGGTGCACCTTTTGCAGTGATTCAAGCAGGAGTATGACCATTGTATCAAAGAATGGAAAGTAAGCACCAGGAATGTGGCACCATAATTATTTTCTATGGGGTCATGCTTCTTCTTCATATATAACTCTAGTGTTGGACCCAGGATGGCAAGGAGCCAGCACCAGGAATGTGGTTACATCAACACCTGGGATAGGAAGGGAGCAGCATCAGCATGGTGGTATTATAGAAGATTTTCTGTGGGACCATCTTCTAAACAAATGACCTCTTCATCAAAGTACAAGAATTGAAAGGACCCAGGTGGCCACCTATTTATTCTTTTCATGATATCATCCCATTCTCTTATGTTTTGGTGGCCTCATTGGCTATGCCTTCTACGTAAACCTTCTGTGGTTTGCAGAGCCTAATCTTACCTATGGTAAGTTATATTACTTAAACTAACATTTCTTCAGATCATGTTGAGATGCTGTCAGCTTAAAGCATTGGCAATTCAGTTACATACATGATATTGATTATACAGTAACTAGGGCAGTGTGCATCACTTCTTTTTAGAAAATTGCTAAAAGAATTTCCCTTTAACCATGCATTTTGCAAAATTCAAAGATAATTCACATTGTAATTTATTCACTGATATTATAATTAAAGGAAATACCTGTGTGAACCTTTAAATATGGCACCCCAGAAATGCCATAGGCAGTACTGATTTTTTTATTTTATATAGAGTCTATAAATGGTAAATTATCCAATCAAGGGTATTATTTATACTTTGCAATGAAATAACATGGGTGTCATGGTGGCTCAGTGGTTAGCACTGACCAAGGACAACATCTGCATGGAGTTTGTATGTTCTCCTCTTGTTTGTGTAGGTTTCCTCTGGGTTCTCCGGTTTCCTACCACACTCCAAAGACATACTGATAGGGAAATTAGATTGTGAGCCCCATTAGGGACAGTCTGGTAATCTCTGCAAAGTGGTACAGAATATAGTAGCGCTATATAAGTGAGTATAATAAATAAATTGACTGGTTAGTCCTTCTTCCAAGTGGACAATCTCAAAACGTTCTACTGCTTGGAAACTATAGCTGTGAAGAGATTTTAAGCTTTGTTTTCCAGGAAAACTTTTTATTGGCCATAATAGTAGTCTTTCTCCATGTGCAATGTTAAATATTTGAGGACTAATCAAAGACTACATATTGTACTGCTTTTACTTTAGGAAGGAAGAACTGAAGCTCTATTTGGGTTGGTCCCATTATCATTTTCCATAGCTCAGGGCATTCTCTATACATGAGTTTCTAATATTAGAAAATATGGAAGAGGAAGGTTCATTTTAAAAGGATTTTGCCAAATTACATATTTATGAATGATTCCACCTTAGCATAAGCCAGCAATGTGTTATTAATGGGGGTCTGACCTCTAGGACCTGAACCGATCAGCAGAGCGAAAAGGCCCCTCAATCTACTTCTGCTGATCTTCACTATGCCAGGCCCAAGTGCACAGTAAAGATGCACACCTGAAGGCTCCACGGCCAGCACTGGAGGACCAAAGCCCTTTTGTTCTGCTGGACAAGGGGCTCCGAGAGGTTGGACAACCATCAGTCACACATTGATGGGCTATCCTAATCACCTCATTAGAAATGAACAGTCAAATAGACGTTGTTTGACTTCTGCTTGTTGGCAGTGTGTGACCGATACAGGAAAGCTTATATAATCAGAGGGGTATAGTCAAGAAGAAAATCAAGGGGTAAAAAATGAATGAAATCTCCTCCACATATCAATTTATATTGATGCATAGTCTATGTGCAGCCTCAGCCTACTACATATTTCATTTTCAGCACATTACTTTTTGATAATAGCTAAATACAGTGCATGGAGGTCAAATAAACTGTTTGTCTTCCGTTTTTTTGGGGATTGCACGCCTCGCCGCCTTCCCTTTTCATCAACCCTTCCCCCATCCACCCTCCATTAATTTAATCAGATTGTAATGAGAATCATATTGGTGTTTGACTTGCCGACCTGGACAGACATCTGATTAATTGGAATCTCTGCAAAGCATGACTAATCTGCGCAGGATGACCCAGCGCCGCAGAACAATACATTACCTTTCCCAACCGGTAAATATTTTGTTACAGGGAAAACCACTGGCTCTTGTGTCAGCCTTCAATAAATCTTCTCCTGAATAACCTACAGATACCCTGCGGCTCTCATGAAGCAATTTTTCACAAATGGTCAGTCATGTTCCCGATGCAGGCAGCACATCTGTATATTGCTGCCACAGGAAACCAGCGAGGTGATCGGAATATTGGGATTTAACACACGGATTAACAAAACACAATTTACTGCGGAGGATCAAAATGATCTGCCTCGAAAGATGTCAGAAAAAAAGAATTGTAACTTATTAAATTAGCTTTCAAGACGATGTCCCTTTAAAGGCGTTGTCCAGAATTAGGGAAACATGGCTGTCTCCATCCAGAAATAGCCCCGCACCTGTCTATAGGTCTAGTGTGGTACTGCAACTAAACAACATTAACCTCAATTGAGCTGAGATGTACCTATGGACCGGTGTGGAGCTGTTTTGTGAAGAAGACAGACATGTATTTCTAATCCTGGACCACCTCTTTAAAGAGGAGGGGTGGAGTTGGGTTGGTGAACCTTGCTTCAGGCGCTGGCTCCTGGCTTGTTTGCTCCTCCACTGCTCCATGGGATTCTGTGGATTTACACTCCCAGTTTGATGCTGCTGCAGCCAATCATTGACAAATAGTCGCATGATGCAAAGGGGGCAAGTCACTGCTGTGGCCAGCAATTGGCTGCAGCAGAGTCAAACAGTCCAGGCAGCGCAGAAGAGCAGTGGAGACAAAGGAGAGAAAGAGCAGAGAGCCAGTGCTGGCAAGCAGGTAGGTATGCTTCCTCCAAATCCAAATTCGTACAACCGCATTAAGACGTTCATTCTGGCCAGGGATAGACTGACCATTTGGGAGACCCACAGTCCCTGATCAATTAGAGCACTCTATAAAGAGACCTGAGGTCAGGAGAGAACAAATAAGCTTTTATATCACCTATTTTAAAAGGTGGGTCCTGTGCTATCTATTGTATATATAGATGATATCTGTCGTAATAATCCTGCCTGTGATGATACTGAGATGACTGCTGAAGAGTGATCTGTACAGACCAAGAAGTGGCACCTTTTAATGGGCTCAGTGTCCAGAGCAGAATTTTAGCCTTTTTCTTAAATATAGATAGTGACATTGAAAATTAAAGGTAACATCACGAAAAATACTTAATTCTTAAAAAAATATGTTTAGCATAAAAACCTAATTTGAACAATAGGTGATTTTCTGATTACACTTTGACTTAGGACCACTCGATGGACTCCTAAGCTTAAATGTGCAGTCATTTAAATAGATGAAATACAAGTTATACTTATTCTATTACCCCCAAACTACTGTAAGGGATGGCTCTCGCACAGGGGGTCGCAATCACAGATTTCTCCTCTTACAATGGGGTTCAAGTCCAAATGGTGCTTTATTCTGGCACTTCAGCACCACCACAAATATAAACATAAACCAAAATAAACACCTGCCCATCTGCGCTCTAGCTAATACGGAGGTCTTCTCCCTGACTCACCTAAAAAAAACGCAGTTTACACACAAGGTCTTCGGCTCCAACCCTCTCTGTAGGGTCACTTCCCTTCCCCAGTCATACACAGATGGTTGTCTTATCCCTCCTTGATTACAGCCCAGCTGACCTCACCTGTCATCTCCTCAGCTAAAGGGAATACCTTTAGTGGACTAGGGGTGTGGACTGAGAGACTCCCACTACCAACCTGTCTCCCAGTCTAAAGAAATCCAGCCCATTCAACTTTAAACAAAACAATCTCCACCAAGCTATGCCTCGCTGAAGCAGCACCATTTCTGGATTTCCTTTATCTCACCCACAAATGATGGTCCAACTAAACGCAAACCGGATGGAATAGCATGCCGCTGCAAGATGCTGTGGTAGCCATGCTGGTTCAGTATGCCTTCAATTCTGAATAAATCCCCAACAGTGTCACCAGCAAAGCACCCCCACACCATCACACCTCCTCCTCCATGCTTCACGGTGGGAACCAGGCATGTAGAGTCCATCCGTTCACCTTTTCTGCGTCGCACAAAGACACGGTGGTTGGAACCAAAGATCTCAAATTTGGACTCATCAGACCAAAGCACAGATTTCCACTGGTCTAATGTCCATTCCTTGTGTTCTTTAGCCCAAACAAGTCTCTTCTGTTTGTTGCCTGTCCTTAGCAGTGGTTTCCTAGCAGATATTCTACCATGAAGGCCTGATTCACACAGTCTTCTCTTAACAGTTGTTCTAGAGATGCGTCTGCTGCTAGAACTCTGTGTGGCATTGACCTGGTCTCTAATCTGAGCTGCTGTTAACCTGCGATTTCTGAGGCTGGTGACTCGGATGAACTTATCCTCCACAGCAGAGGTGACTCTTGGTCTTCCTTTCCTGGGGCGGTCCGCATGTGAGCCAGTTTCTTTGTAGCGCTTGATGGTTTTTGTGACTGCACTTGGGGACACTTTCAAAGTTTTCCCAATTTTTCAGACTGACTGACCTTCATTTCTTAAAGTAATGATGGCCACTCGTTTTTCTTTACTTAGCTGCTTTTTTCTTGCCATAATACAAATTCTAACAGTCTATTCAGTAGGACTATCAGCTGTGTATCCACCTGACTTCTCCACAACGCAACTGATGGTCCCAACCCCATTTATAAGGCAAGAAATCCCACTTGTTAAACCTGACAGGGCACACCTGTGAAGTGAAAACCATTTCAGGTGACTACCTCTTGAAGCTCATCAAGAGAATGCAGTACAGTACATATATATATATATATATAATTCATATACTATGTAAAATGATGATGTACTGTATGCATACCCTGTATACATTTATTCCCACTAGTCATCTGGATGGAAAATAAGAACAAATAAACCCTGTCCCCATTTTGAATGCTTGTGTCAATGTGCTGTGTTGCATCGATAGGAGTAACATTTGTTTGCCGTCACAGTTTTGCATTGATGGAAGGTGCCCATGTGCACCCATACAAGATTGATCTTAGATAAATGCTATTCAGTTAAAGACTAGAATTAAAACCAAAGCCAAATTAGAACCATCAACCATAAAAAAATAGGGAAAATAAATCAAAACCAGAAGGGTGGATGTGAACCAAAGCCAAATATAAAACCAGCATGAGGCTGTTCGAATATCTCTAGTGCTTTTTGAAGTAAGTGACTGGCCTCCTGCCACTAGGGAAAACTTGCTGGTTTTCTATTTATATTGCTCTTATTGACCCGCAATAGGAGTTGGTATGTAGGGAGTGCCACCTAGTGGCAATTGGAAGTAATCCAGAATTTTATCATAGAATGTAAAGGAGCACTCCAGCACAAATGTGTATTCTCTGGTCTCTTAGGAAGTACATGATATGGACAGGAAGTCAGTTTCTCTGTTTATCCCTCTGGGAGCCGTCGTGTGAGTCTCATAGGGATGACTAGAGAAACTGACTTCCTGTCCACACATAAGACAGTGTGTCAGTTGGAGAATCGGAGTGTTGATCACATGACACAGCCGAGGACCAGAAAGGGGCGGACAACTCACAACTACAGAAACCGGTAAAAAGATTGCCTTCACTACAATTTACATCAAATACTATTCTAAAGGGGCAGAGAATAAAACATTTTATGGGAGTGCCTCTTTAAGAGAGGCACTGTGTTGGGACTGTTTTAAAGGTAGTACTCTTTTAGGAGTGTTTATAAGGGGCAGTCTGTTGACATTTATGCAGGTCACTCTGGTGACAGTCTTGATTATTGGGGGCACTCTGCCTGCAGTACTGAGTTTATCGAGGTACACTCTACTTAATTTTATGGGATCACTCTGATGCCACTGTTAATGGAAGGACTCCAAATACTATTATGTGGACAAACGCTTTGCTTGAATTTCGTTAAAGGGGTATTCCCATCTTGCTATTTGGTCCTCACCTGCAGCCAGCTCTGCTGTTCACTTCCTGGTTTTCTACTGCTAAGGCTGGGCGGGCTTAGGCAGCTAGAGTGAAGGCTGGCCACACCCCCTTATGACATCACACTGAGAACTCAGTCCTTGCGTGCTAGTTCATGTGAAGAGTATGACTCATCGGTCTGGCAGCCTGCAGTGTCTGTCAGGCCCCTCCCCCTGCTGGGGAATCATCAGAGAGCCATGTGAAGTGAGCTCAGTGTACAGTAACACGTGGCTCTTCTGCAGTTTTACACATAAAATCTAAGGCTACTTTCACACTTGCGCTTGATCGGATCCGTTCTGAACGGATCCGATCATATTAATGCAGACGGAGGCTCCGTTCAGTACGGATCCGTCTGCATTAATAACTTAGAAAAATTTCTAAGTGCGAAAGTAGCCTGAGCGGATCCGTTCAGACTTTCAATGTAAAGTCAATGGGGGACGGATTCGCTTGAAGATTGAGCCATATGGTGTCATCTTCAAGCGGATCCGTTCCCATTGACTTACATTGTAAGTCTGGACGGATCCGCACGCCTCCGCACGGCCAGGCGGACAGCTGAACTCTGCAAGCAGCGTTCAGGTGTCCGCCTGCTGAGCGGAGCGGAGGCTGAACGCCGCCAGACTGATGCAGTCTGAGCGGATCCGCATCCATTCAGACTGCATCAGGGCTGGACGGAAGCGTTCTGCTCCGCTCGTGAGCCCCTTCAAATGGAGCTCACGAGCGGACAGCAGAACGCTAGTGTGAAAGTAGCCTCAGTCTGATCTTTTACAAACCCATTCTGTGCATCAAAAACTATAATACCATATTATACATTAGCTCAAAAGCTTGACCAATCCCCACCCACCACCACTAATGCAGATTTGTTTCCATTACAGCTGTATTCAGTTGTGTATAAACCTTACACTATGTATCTTTATAGATGCATATACAGCTCAGCTACATGTGTCTTCTCCAGTCCCCTAACATCACTTTGGCTGAATGGCTTCCTATACAGCCCTGCTACATCTTTATTCTACTCCCCCACTAGCACTGCGTCTGAAAAGCTTCATATACAGCTCTGCTACATCTGTTTCTCTCTTCCACCAGCATTGATGCTGACCCGCCAAATATACAGCTCTGCTACATCTGTCTATTCCCTTCCCCATTAGAACTATGGTTGAACAGCAGCATATTCAGCTCTGCTACATCCATAAGGCCCCCCATATGGCTCCATCACCCCCCATATGCCTCAAACGGCCCCCATATGGCTCCATCACCCCCCATATGCCTCAAACGGCCCCCATATGCCTCCATAAGCCCCCATATGCCTCAAACAGCCCCTATATGCCTCAAACAGTCCCCATATGCCTCCATCAGCCCCATTGTGCCTCCATCAGCCCCATTGTGCTTCCATCAGCCCCCATTGTGCCTCCATCAGCCCCCATTGTGCCTCCATCAGCCTCCATAAGCCCCATTGTGCCTCCATCAGCCCTATTGTGCCTCGATCTGCCCCCATTGTGCCTCCATCTGCCCTCATTGTGCCTCCATCTGCCCCATCAGACCCCATTGTGCCTTCATCAGCCCCCATTGTGCCTCCATCAGCCCCCATATGCGGCACATTGCTTATGCTTATAGCAATGCGCCGCACAGACCTGTGACGAGTTACAACAAGAAGGAAGGTTACAACAAGAAGGAGCGCCGAAGTATATTGCTGCTGACTAACTGACCATGGCAGCCAGGACTTCAGTAGCGTCCTGGCTGCCATGGTAACTGATCGGAACTGCCGCTGACACCAATGATGGGGGGGAGGAGGGGGAGGGCGCACCATGGCAGCCAGGACTTCAGTAGCGTCCTGGCTGCCATGGTAACCGATCAGAGCCCCAGCATTACACTGCTGGGACTCCGATCGGAACTGCCACTGGCACCAACAGTTATACACAGCAGCGCAGCCCCGATCTCCTCACCATTCACACCATTCACTGAGGAGAACCGGGCTGCGCTGCTGAACGCTGAAAGCCTGGACAGCTCCCCTCTTCCTCCGCTGATAGGACAACATTCCCCCACCCCCCTACGCCTTCTCCTTCTGGCGACGTGCACACTCACAGTTAGAATAGGAGGCCAGCCACAGGGAAACATCTGCGCAAGCGCGGCCCATGGATGCGGCACGCGAGCGGTGGCCGTATCCATGAGCAGCGAATATAAACAATGGAGTAGGAGAATTGAATTTTAGAGAGAACAGTAGGTTTATTTATATGCAATATATTTAGTCAAATGTTCACTGGGAGGTATATAATTAAATACAATATGATCATGAAGATTGGAATACCCCTTTAAGGATTATACAATATAATATCGAAACAAACTATGGCTACTTTCACATCTGAGCTTTCTCTTTCCGGTATTGAGATCCGTCATAGGCTTTGAAAACCAGAGGAAAACGCTTAAGTTTTGTCCCCATTGATTGTCAATGGGGACAAAACTGAACTGAATGTAGTGCACCGGAATGCGTTCCTTTCCGTTTGGTTGCGTTCCCATACTGGACACAAAAAACGTTGCAAGCTGCGTTTTTGAGTGCATCATGGGATGCGGAGCAAGACAGATCCGGCATGAACCACAATCTAACTCAATGGAGACGGATCCATTATCTCGGACACAAAAGAAAACGGATCCGGCGCCCTTTGACTTGCAATGGTTTTAGTGCCAGATCCACCTTTTAGAGATAATATAACCGGATCCATTCATAACGGATGCAGACGGTCGCATTAACATAATGGAACCGTTTTTGCTGATCTATGACGGATCCAGCAAACACGCAGATGTTAATGTAGCCTATCAAAATGCTTGACAAGTAGCAAAACACATCACAACCACTAGGTGGCCACACACAGGCATCTATATCATAGACATTTCATGACAGAATATCACAAAATCATGCTTTTTGTAAGACTAGTCGTTCCGTAGCACACATATTGGGATATGCTGAGTCGAGAGGAAAGCTAAGGAAGGAAATGTGTCTAAAGGTGGGATTGTGGACTAAATCTGATATAAATTGATAAGAATCTGAATATTTTTATATTGATGTTGGCTAGGGAGCCATAAGGTAGGAGCTTTGTGATAATCTGCTAGAACACTAGGGGCCCTCGCCCTACATATACACAGGGGCCCTTTCTTCTTCTTTGAGCCTGACTGCTCCCTGCCTACACTTTTTGTCTTCTTATAGTCATATGTAAGAAATGTACCCTGGTATATCGTGCATTGTCTTGATACAAAAATTCAGTCCTCCGCAGCACAAATCCATAGTCTGAGCATCTTCTTGAACATTATCCCAGATTTTCCAGTGTTTTACATGCAGAAATCTCCTCTCCGCATCCCCCCATCCCTTTCACGAGATCATGAAATCCCCAGTCACAGCTTGACTTGTTAAAAAGACAAATGAAGTGGCTTTCTTGAATGGGGCTGTCTGTAGCATACATAATTCATTCCGAATAATTGAATTTTGTGACAACCTGCTGGCATGTGGAGGTTTACCAAACAAGCTTCTCACAAATGACTGTAATGGTGATGCATATTCTAGCAAATAGTAATAACATGCAAACAGCGAAGAGAGTGGGGATCCGCATCTTCCGAGATATATCAATATACCGTGTGACACTTCAGAACTCCCCCCCGCTGCCACCGTATAATTCACTCAATGACTTCACCGTGCACTGTGCATGCATGGAGGTCCCATGATTCATCATGGACTAATTCCCAGCACCGCACAACTGTAGATCTCCTGCTTACAGGAAGAAAAATGGAGAACGTCAACATCAGCCTAAATAAAAGGGATGAAAAATCTGGAGGCAGGAGGTAGATTTCACGTAGACTGCTTACGAGGACGCGATAGGTGGTCCTAGAGTAGGCAATAGGTGGACCTGATATAAGGACTGCTCCATGCATGAGAGGTTCTGACGTGACGATTAACAGAGCTGGAGAGATTTTCCAAAATATCCTTGAATATGTGATGTTTTCTTCTTCTTTTATGGACATCTGGGGCTTCACCGGTAGAACAGAAGGCGTAAGAACGGTGGCCCAAGGTACTTCTACTCAAAAGCCTACCTCATCCCTCGATCTTACTTATCAGGCAGGGGCGGATTGGGAACCTAAAGTGGCCCTGGAAGATAATACCTAAAAGTGGCCCCATATTGTAGGAGGGTCTAAATTGACAGGAGGCAGGGCAACAAAAGTAGTGGGGTCAGCAATACCATACCGCTAAATACTACATACCACAGTGCCGCACAATATATTGTCCCAAAAGCTCTCCCTCTGAGTTGGCCATCAATAGAGGACATTTTCTCTCCTCCTTTTCCAGTCGTCTCTGATTAAGATATGGAGCAGAGGGCTTAGGAGCTGAGATGTAGGACATAGTTGTATTCAGGAGGACATGTTGCTGGCCGGGTAAATGAGTACCGGATTACCACTTATAGCTTATTATGTACCCAGCCAGAGGCAGAGATGGGGGTTTGGGCGGGACCCTGGGCATCAGCCCACTGGGTAATTTCCCTGCAAGGTCTAAGGCCAATCCCCTCCTGCTATCAGGACATCATTTATAATTGCATGGTTTGCAATCTTGAAATCTCCTCCTGCATCCTGTAATCACAGTAGAAGTCACCGAAAATAAGTCTGTGACGAGCGAGGGAAGTCTCCTGCATTTCACTTCATGCTGACTTTTATAAATGTAGCGAATCTGCATGTACAGAGAATAGCACAAGTTTTGCCAAGCTGCTTGTATCCGTTTCTGCAAAAGGCTATTACAAAACTACAACGCCTAGCGGATCCTGACAGCTTCAAGCCCAGGGCACGCAGGGAGTTGTTGTTCTAAACCATGAAACAATTTTTTTATGGTCGACTATTTTTCCCTTGCATCTTATACCATATTTATACATGTATTATAATTTCAGCTTGTGTCATCTGCTATACCCACTGTACAGATGTAGCACGATGATGTCATCAAACATCTTGGGGCTTTGTTGCATTATGCATCTTCAGGCCTCAAGGTCATATTATGTAGAGGTCGCAGGAGGACTCCTGCTGTAGTGCCGTATGGCACCTCTGTGTTCTCTACTCCAGTGTTTCCCAATCAGTGTGCCTCCAGCTGTTGCAAAACTACAACTCCCAGCATGCCCGCACAACCAAAGGCTGTCCAGGCATGCTGGGAATTGTAGTTTTGCAACAGCTGGAGGCACACTAGTTGGGAAACACTGCTCTACTCCATACAGAGGCATGTAATGTTTCTTACTGTCAACCTTTATAGAAATCTGGTGGCGTACTCCATTCATTCCTGCACCATACAGGAATTGTCCCATCAAAGCATTGTGGAAATAGCTCCGAACATATAGATATACCCACTTTACCTTACCTTGAATTTGGTTAACTATCTAGGCCAAGCCTTATCCAGGAAACACCATTCCTGAGACTGAAAAGCTGCCACAGAACAACTTAAAGGGGTTTTCCAAGATTGTGAAACTGATGACGTCATGAAGTTCCTGACAGAACTTTGGCATGAAGTTTTGGCAGGCAAACACTTTCAGCTCTGCTACATCTGTACTCTTTTAGCTCTGCTATGTTTGCTGGGTTAAATATGAACTTTTCCTTTTGCTTCTTTCTGCTGCAACTTCTCTCTTTATCTGACTCTATCTTTATCTTGATCTGTATTTTGTCCAGGAGGCCTGTAGCATGGGCCCTTATGCCCAGCAGAGCAGACAGTGCTCTGCTGGTTGGCACACAGCCTTCCCCTTACAAGGGGTACTCTGAACTAACTTTTAACTAACCCAACTCCTCCCTCTCTCGAGAGGGGGGCTATTATGGAAGAAAGGCTCCATTCTAGCTAACACAGCTCTGCCAGAAGTGCCGCCATCTGCTGGTATACCAGGTACATTGCACTTAAACCATTACAAAAACATAAATAAAGTTACACATTGAGTAGGACCTAGGAGTAAATAAATACACATGATGATACAGGATGCACCATTAAAGATAGTGATGGGGCGAAAAGAGTGGTAATGCCCCCTAGCAGGGCGTTACACTTGCGGATGCAATGCATTTTTTACTTCTATGGGGGCCAGGGCTGCGTGAAAAATGCTAAATATAGAACATGCCGCAGGGAGTGCCAGAGTGAGGACAGCTACTGCTACTCCTATCTGTGCCGCCGCTACAATCCCCATTCTCCCAGCGTGGGGCGCTGCCCATTTGCATGCAGCAATCACCTCCGCTGTAGAAGGATGAGCCATCGATAGTTTGCTCGCTCCTCCCCACGCACATTCATTGTGGCTGTAGGATCTGCCGGCAAGAAACGTGTTCGCCCTCGTTCACCTTTCCAAAGAGCGTTCCTAGGAATGCTTCTCCCCATGTGAAGGTTCCTTGAAGCTGCAACAAAGGATACGCTCAGCGCCTCTGCCTCTAACGATCTCAACTCTGCTGCCTCTGACAAATTCAGCTACAAGATGTAATAAAACCGCCGTGGACACGTGTAACGCTGAATCATTTATAATGCTTCTTTATGACGTCTCAGCTTGGGGTAAAGTGAAGAACCGCTCAGCTGGACACGTGTTACTTCTGCATACAGCGGCATGGCTGATCCGTGTCTCCGACCATTACATTCACACAGTTCATTGGATCCCCGTGGGCAGTGAAAGAGTTAAATACAATATCATGATAAATGCTCTGGCGTTCCGTGAACTTCCAGATTTATTATTTTCTAGTAAATGTAAGGGGCTGGTGGAAGCTATTGTGAGCCGCAGCGGGGGGTGTTTAGATTTCCTACAATACCTGCATCCCTCGCGGAGAATGTTCTACTAATGGCTTCCAGAGCGGCAAAGCTAACAAGATAAATTCCTTTATTTCAATTAACAAAGAGGTTTTTATTTTATTTTTACTTTTTGTTTTTTTTACTTTTTCGTAGGAATATAATACAATCATATCAGCAATATTCAGCAGAGGGAATGATGGGTAAGCGACACCTAATCCCCGGTTTCCCTGTTTTATTAAAAGCGGGATATGTGGCGGTGCTGCAGTGTGCTGTGAGATTCGCCGTCCCGCGCCGCTCGCTGACTGACAGACCAATAACGGAAAAATCTAAGGCTCATACATTTCCCGGCAGTTATTACCATCAATCTAATTGACTGAGGGATGGAAGGAAGCAAAGTGTGCCGAGATGGCATGTCAAGTGCGCGCGCGTTTCAGTCAATAGGAACGCGGCCCGCTTTATTTTTAAAGCGTAGGTGACAAACATGCAGGATCTACATATTCCTTTGAGCATATTCCAGCACGGAGATAATCAAGACCAGAATGTAAGTGATTGTCAGCACTGAAAGAATAAAACAAGTCCGTCCCGGACGCTCCTTGTTCCTGGGAAATACGAGACGGCAAAACTTTGTCAAAGTTTACTCTATAAATGAGCAGCTTGACCTAAACTGAGGCATACAGCGGGCTACAGCTGTCTGTTACAGACGGAGCAGAGTTTATTTCAGCCAGGGCAAGTTATTTCGATGTCCAAGGCATGCACCCAGCACCTATGTTCACTGAAGTGCAGTCATTCATTTTATTGCCCTTTTCTCAATGCCTTATTTTAATTTTTATGGTGCCCAAGGCAGCCGCCTGCTTTGCCTTTCCCTAATCCCAGATTTGACTGCAGATTTGAAAAATATTATAGAAAATAAATAAAAAATCTGTGATAGTGAAAAGCCCAGTTGGTCGTCTTATCAGTGACTTATAGCAGTACAGAGGCAATCACTGATAGGACTGCCCTCTGGACTCCTAGTTACTTAGACCAATGATACATCAGTCTGCTCAGCTCCTCCTGCTCTGTGCCATATAGCCTGAAGATCAGACACCACGTCCAACAGGACAGGTTTCCCTCGACTGATTTGTGCTCACAGACCTGCATAGGCGTTTGATAGGCCATTTTAAATCAAGACTGTTTAGCGACAAGTCATACAAGAAAGTTAGTTTAGCCATATTCTTAAAGGAACTATGTCAGCAGTTTAGTCAATGCAAAACTGCTGGCAGACATAGGCAGGGGCAGGATGTAATACATAACTCTGTTCCTGCTTTAATTAGGCTACTTTCAGACTAGCGGCAGGACGGATCCGACAGGCTGTTCACCCTGTCTCATCCGTCCTGCCGCTATTTCGCCGTGCCACCGGACTGCCGCTCCGTCCCCATTGACTATAAGGGGGACAGGGGCGGAGCTCCAGCGCAGCATGGCAGTGCACAGCGAGAGGCTGACGGACTAAAAGTACTGCATGCCCGACTTTTTAGTCCGGCGGCCTCTCACCGCGCACTGCCGTGCTGCACCGGAGCTCCGCCCGTCCCCATTATAGTCAATAGGGACAGAGCGGCAGTCCGGCGGCACGGCGAAATAGCGGCAGGACGGATCCGACAGGGTGAAAAGCCTGTCGGATCCATCCTGCCGCTAGTATGAAAGTACCCTAACCGTAGTGCTGAGAAAATTAACTTTGAACCCCAGGGGCGCAGCTCCTGCAAGTTCACCAGGAGTGCACCTGGGCCAGGATCGGAGACTACAGGCCCACCCCGCTAGTGAGTAAAGGCTGTAGTGTCCAACCAGGAGAGCGTCACTCACAGCAGAGGCCAGGGGCCATTAAAAGTGCAGTGTAGCAAATAGATTCTTCATCCAATAGAACATGTTCAGATGTCAAATCCCTTAGTAAACTCTTTAAACACCTACCTCTATTCAGTGTACATCCTCGTTTATCAGGTAATTCATGTTTTATGCCGTTATCACAGTCACTACTTGGAAGTCTTTGGCATTTACTGCATATGGTTTTACTACATTATCTCAATGTATTAACAGTATGCAGTAAGCTCCTGAGCTCCCTCTAGTAGTGGCTACAAAGTACCAGCTTCGTATTGTTTAACATTGTCTGTGCAGGGGATTTGAGGCTTTGCATCAGGGAAATCTCAACCACTAAAAGGAAAATAGTTTTCCGGTTTGCATAATCATCCAATAAAATATTCATTTATAAAGGGAGCTGTCATTTTGTAACATATTTCTTTTACCTTTATTGTTATTATTTCCTGTTTTGGGCTTTGGTCACATGACCATGTCCATGCAGCTCTTTCTTATTTCCAGATGTGATGTTATGTCCATGAGTAGAGCAGTGATAGGGGAAGGTCTATGTAACTAGCTGGTGGGAGGAGCTATAAACTAGCTGGGTGTTAGGGGCAGTGACAGGGGAGTGTATATGTAACGCCCCAGAGGTGCATTACCACCTTTTACGCCTCTCTACTATCTCCTATTGTTGATTTAATGTTATCATGTGTATTTATTTCCAGGTCCTGCACATTGTGCTTTTGTATTTCTGATTTAATGACTGTTCAAGTGTAATATGCCTGGTTCACCAGCAGATGGTGGCAGTAATGGCAGAGCTAAGTTACAAAGAATGGAACCTTCTTTCCATTCTAGCCCTCTCTAGAGAGGGAGGAGTTTCAGTTAGTGAAAGTCAGTCTGCCTTACCCCCTGCTCGGGGAGGAAGCAGGTTTTCGTCCCTGCTGGGCGAGCCCTGTAAAGGCCAGTGAGAGCACCCCTAAGCTCTGCTGGGCATAGAGGCCAAATCTACAAGCCTCAGAAGCCAGGAAGAAAGGTTCCCTGGACAAAGATAAAGATACAGATCAAGGTAAAGACTGAGTCAGACTACAGAAAGCTAAGTTCAGCAGAAAGGAGTTAAAGAGTGACAGATGTAGCAGAGCTGAATGGTTTCACCTGCCAGTTTATGCTAAAACCTGCTGGTAACTAAGACAAAGTTGGAAGATTGTTTTTCTGGAGAACAATTATGCAAAGTAAACCTGTTATCAACTATATACATGGTCTGTACACAATTCATTCTAAGAATCCCTCAATTATTCTCCCTATTTACTCTGCTGCGGATGACAATGCATGGGGTTTCAAGATATCCAGGTAGGAGCACCGTGATACGTGCACAGCCACATCTAAAGGGACATTATAGGCTACCCTTACACCACTCTGGCATTCATACACCTGGGTACCACCAACACCATCTACTTAAGTGGACTCTGTCCCTTTTTACTTCAATGCAACTGGCGTCACGACAAATTTACTTAAAAACAAACCCAGACACATGTATCGACAATGCATATATGTAACTAGCTGGTGGGAGGAGCTATAAACTAGCTGGGTGTGTTTAGGGGCAGTGATAAGGGAGTGTCTATGTAAGTAGCTTGGTGGGAGGAGCTATAAAATAGCTAGGTGTTAGGGGCAATGATAGGGGAGTGTCTATGTAACTAGCTGGTGGAAGGAGCTATAAACTAGCTGGGTGGTGTTAGGGGCAGTGATAAGGGAGTGTCTATGTAGCTAGCTGGTGGAAGGACCTATAAACTAGCTGGGTGTGTTTAGGGGCAGTAATAAGGGAGTGTCTATGTAGGTAGCTTGGTGGAAGGAGCTATAATTAGCTGAGTGTTAGGGGCAGCGATAGGAAAGTGTCTATGTAAATAGCTGGCGGGAGGAGCTATAAACTAGCTGGGTGTTATGGGCAGTGATAGGGGAGTGTATGTAACTAGCTGGTGGGAGAAGCTATAAACTAGCTGGGTGTTGTTGGGGGAAGTGATAGGGGAGGTCCATGTAACTAGCTGGTGAGAGGAGCTATAAACTAGCTGGGTATTGTTGGGGGAAGTGATAGGGGAGGTCCATGTAACTAGCTGGTGAGAGGAGCTATAAACTAGCTGGGTGTTAGCGGCAGTGATAAGAGAGTGTCTATGTAAGTAGCTGGTGGGAGGAGCTATAAATTAACTGGGTGTGTTTAGGGGCAGTGATAAGGGAGTGTCTATGGAGGTAGTTTGGTGGGAGGAGCTATAAAATAGCTGTGTGTTAGGGGCAGTGATAGGGGAGTGTCTATGTAAGTAGCTGGTAGGAGGAGCTATAAACTAGCTGGATGTGGTTAGGGGCAGTGATAGGGCAGTGTCCATGTAACTAGCTGGGTGGGAGGAGCTATAAGCTAGGGGTGGTGCTGGAGCTGTGGCAGAGAAAGGAGAAGAGCATCATGGGTATGGTTGGATTCAACAACAGGAAGTGCTACATACAGGATGGAAACAAACCAGAGTGATTGGTTAACATGATGAAACTGATTCAGGAGCGTCCAAACTGAATTAAGGCATGGGGAAGATGTACATGAGGTAAGCAACTACATAACAATATCTGTTAAACCATGGAAAATACCTTTTTAATTTTAATGGTAATGGCTAGCTCTATGTGAAGAAATACCACAGCTGAGCCCATTGCACCATGTGAATAATGTCTCTACAGCCAGTCTGGCAGCTACACCTGAGTTGCACAGTTTGATGGAGACCCTGGTATTAAATCCACAAAAGAGCCTTGATTTCTAATTTTTGTAATGCTAAAAGTCATGCAGCTTAGTAAAAAATCCCCTGAGACTGGCCATTAGAGAGTGTGTATAACATGGCCCGCTGGGCCGTATTGGGGATTGATTACAGTATAAACAATAGAGACTGCCGTACACATTACATTTCAGTTGAGGAATTTGACAGGATCCGAGTTTTGTATCGGAGCGGAGTACAATGGGTTACGGTGTGTAACCTTTCCAGACTAAGGATCATTTGGCTTTCTATTTTTATTTAAATGGGGCTGGACTGTAAGTCTACGGCGTTCTGTAAAATTCCCCAGTCTACGCCACCAGCCGCACTCCTCACTACATAACAATGCAGCTTAAAAGCAAACGTCCTATCAAACAGGCCAATTATTAGCGTGCCAAGAGATTTTGAAGTGTCCGAGCAAATAATTAGCTCTTTCCTTTGCAGAACAAGATGGGTGTTAATTAACGTATTCCGTGGAAGCTGCAGCCAGCACAGCTCTGCCGAGTATCAAACGGCGGGGCCGTCTTCTGCGCCGGCTGGAACATCACAAGTGCCTGTGTTCAGAGACTTTGATCTTGGAGATATTATTAAGGCTTCTAATGATAACCTTTCCTGCTTTGTGCAAAAGGGAGCAAGACTCAGTAATGTTATTTTGGGGGGACAAAGACATCTCGCCTTTCGCTCCTGCTCATTTCAGTCCGCGAGTAATTAGATGCAATCATTCAAATCTGCTTTATTTCTTTCAGATATTCGGAAAAGGCAATTTTTAAAGTCAAAAGCCCGGAGAACTTAGTCTAATGTGAAAAAAAAAAATTGCTTGCTATGTTCCCTTTTACCAAAAATAATAGCGAGGGTTTCAAACAAATGTTATGGATTAATTATTCTGTATTGCCAGGGCTTAATTGCGGCAATTTCAATTAATAGGAGCGTTTAAAATGCAGCCATTGCCTGAGCACAGTGGCAGCAGCCGTAATTATGCTTCACACAATGCAGCGAGACTTGGATGGATTGTGTGTTATGTTCTCACCTGGTGGGGTGGATGCGCTAAGTCGTTTATCCGGTAGAGCTGTAGCAGTTGTTTGGATAGGCAGCATTGGCATAGCAGAACAGGGAGGTGGACCGCCACTGGTATAGCAGTGCTATAGATTAACGGATGTTTTGGAGTTGAATGACTGGCATAGCAAAACTGAAGGACCTGTAGAGTATAGAAGAGCTGGAAGGCTGATGTAGCAGACCTGGAGGCTTGTATAGCAAAGCTGGGGAGCAAGTGTAGCAGGGGTGGAAAGCTGCTGTAGCAGAGTTGGAGGGTCACTGAGCAGGGAACAACCTCTATAATTAAGTAGCATTCCACAGATCAAGCCAGAATCAAATAACATGGCGGGATAACATAACTAGAACCACAGGAGGTAAGAAAAAGCAGGCCAGAAAATGGAACGAAGCAGTGGATCCAGGACCGGTGAGTACCACCGTAGCTATGTTATTTACAATTAAAGGCAAACTAAACTGAGAGGGAATAAAGAAAAATGCCTATTGCCGCAGGTCCTCAACATCTTAGCTTGGGGCCAGGCTCGGAGGTCGGGCTGAGTTAAAAAGGTTGTAAAAAATGTGAATTCTCCAAAGACAGTGCCTCACCTGTCCACAGTTTGTGTGTGGTATTGCAGTTCAATCACTTAAGTAAAGCTGCAATATCAGGTGAGATGCTGATTCTGAAAGAAAGCAGCCATGTTTTTCTAATCCTGAAGAGGCCATTGCTCATCTAGCCTTGGTTTGCCTTTCTCATTTCCGTAACGTTATGTTTCACATTCATTAGCGCTGAATGCAGTGCTGACAAATGGCTGCCTCCGTCTCCTATCTTCTATATACAGAAGACGGAGGACGTAGTAGTGGGCAGTCCCGAACGCTGCGTGCGCGCTCCCATCGGACCGGGATAGTGCTGATATTCTTGATAAAAATTAGCGATCCGAATATTTGCGATAAAAATTAGCGATTATAATATTCACGATCAACTACTCAGAAGGAAGAGGGCGTGTTTAAGTCAGGAGAAAGGCAATTGGTTGGGGTGAGACTGCGCGTTCCCGAGATTAGCCGAATGAATTCTGGGAAGTTAGGGAGGGAGGTCTTAGCCTCAGGGTAAGGGCATCGGCGGCCACCTTGAGAAGATAGTCAGAAAGAAGTCTTGTGAGGAGCGGTTGCTATGGGCGGAAACTTATTAAACAAGTGGTATGTGAGCACAATAATTAGTGATTGTGGATCATCACCACAGCAGCAACAACATATATGAAAACTGAATTTTGAGTGAAAATATGACAGTTATGCTTTAAGAAATAGTTTTTGGATACAAAGCAAGACAACAACTATCCATACGTGACCATATGGACACCATAGAATGGGGATCCCTCGCTTGCCCCCCTCCCTCTATGAGCAGGGATAGTCACAGGGCGTACCCACATCACGTACAGAGAACAGAGAATTTACAATCGGACAAAAAAAGTTTGATAAAAAGACTATTAGGGCATTTATTAAGACCGGCGCTGGCGCTTGATGCACCTAAGTTATGTAGAGGTGCCGGCTTCTACAGAACTTAGGCGCATCCACCGCTGGGCCAAATCTACGCCAGCTTCCTTGCTTCCTATGTTTGTATCAGTATCTGGTTTTAATTTGTAAAAAACAAACAAAAGCAATACATTCCCTTTAAATGGATGGTTTACATATTTAAAGAGTACCATGTAAAAATGTTCGAATCAAATAAATAAAAAATGCTGCTGCATTTTACCATGGACCTTACTTTGTCCTAAAATGTCATGCCAGTTATCAACGGTGTCCTACCGCCCTGATTATAGTCGGGGAAGCTGCAAGAGCGGCCACTACACTTACTAATAGCTGCAATGGTTACTTATTATTCGGAGCAGAACCTGTGGGCTTTACATGACATGTACAGTCCCTCCATTCAGAAGGTATCGTATACATGGCTCCTGTGGGATCTGATTCCCCTTCTTTGTCCACATGGTGATTACGTCAACTCTTCGCCTTCTCCCTTTTAACAAAAGAATTTCATTTCAGATCTCTTCCCGCACCATAAACCCCAGCAGGCAGAGGGCATTTACTTGCAGCACACAAATCGTCCATAAGCAGATCCTAGGAACCTGCTCTGTGATGTGCATCACACCCCTGCAGAGTGCAGCGAAACGTTCCACCATCCTTCTTGCTCATCCCCCGGGTGCTTGCGATTTCTTTTCTGGTTCTCGTGGCAGCTCCTTCTTGATCAGTGTCATTATTTCGCCACCTTTCTGTATGTCTTTTTGTCATAAACAACGCGGGTCTTTTTCCATGTATCCCTAAATCTTGTGCTAGTTGTGATTGCTCGGCGTCTCAGTTTACAGTGACTATTAATTCATCACATCGGTTTCCCGCATCTCTGTCTCTTGCTATCTATCTAATGTATTTCTCCCTCCGTCAGTACTAAATCCTGCATAACAACACCGAGGAAGCAGAACGGGTGAATCATCTGCAGCTTAACGCTGATACTCAAGAGGCCCGCTTCTTCATTTGTAGTGAAGCCCACATAGCCAAAATGCAGAGCTTGACGTCACGCGCAGTGAAATGCCAACCTCTCCCCCTACCTGATCTCTCAGGTCTGAGATAATTATTGACCTACAATTCCTCCACTCATTCCCATTACACTTCAGAGGTTGTCAAAACTTCTATCTATCCATCTATCTATCTATCTATCACACTGGTGCTTGAAAGTTTATGAACTTTTCCGAATTTTCTTTATTTCTACATAAATTCGACCTATAACTGCATCAGATTTTCACAAAAGTCCTTAAAGTGGATAAAGATAACCAAAATAAATGAGTCAAAAATATTAGACTTGGTCATTCATTTATCAAGGAAAATGATCCAACATCACATGTTTGGGAATGATAAAAGTATGTGAATCTTTGGGTTTAGCAAATAATTTGAAAGTGAAATGAGAGTCAGGTGTTTTCCATCATTGAGATGACAATAAGGTGCGACAACGTGACATGTTTTTTTTAAAGAACAGGAATCTATCAGAGACTGGTCTTCACATGGTTGTGGAAGTGTATCATGGCACAAATAAAAGGGATTTCTGAGAACTTCAGAAGAAGAGTTGTTGATACTCATCAGGCTATAGAAAATGTTACAAACCAGCTCTAAAAACCATCTGTCTATCTATCTATCTATCTATCTATCTATCTATCTTCTATCTATCTCATATCTATCTATATATCTATACCCTATCTATCTATCTTCTATATATCTCCTATCTATCTATCGCCTATCTATCTATCTATCTATCTATCTATCTTCTATCTATCTCATATCTATCTATATATCTATATCCTATCTATCTATCTTCTATATATCTCCTATCTATCTATCGCCTATCTATCTATCTATCTATCTATCTATCTATCTATCTATCTATCTATCTATCTTCTATCTATCTCATATCTATCTATATATCTATATCCTATCTATCTATCTTCTATATATCTCCTATCTATCTATCGCCTATCTATCTATCTATCTATCTATGACACTCGTGCTTAAAAGTTTGTGAACTTATGAGAATGTTCTATATTTCTGCATGAATTTGACCTAAAACTACATCACATTTTCACACAAGTCCTTATAGTAGATAAAGATAACCAAATTAAATGAGTCAAAAATATTAGACTTGGTCATTCATTTATCAAGGACAATGATCATGTGTGTGAATGGTAAAAGTATGTGAACCTTTGGGAATAACAGATAATTTGAAAGTGAAAGGAGAGTCAGGAGTTTTCCATCATTGGGATGACAATCAGGTACAGGTATGGTACATGACAGGGATCTATCGAAGGCTGGTTTTCACCTGGTTGTGGAAGAGTATCATGGCACGAACAAAGGAGATTTCTGAGGACCTCAGAGGAAGAGTTATTGATGCTCATCAGGCTGCAAAAAATGTTACAAACCAACTCTAAAAACGATCTATCTCTCCGTCAATCTATCTTTCTATCTCATATTTATCTGTCTATCTATCTATCTATCGATGAAAAGTTTATTCACAGATGAGTGCATTTCTAGCTATCATTTTAAGCCCATACTCCAGTGCAGAACAATGATGAAATATCGCAGGATATAAATATGAGCCCTGCTGTATCTTTCCTTTGAAATCTATCTGCTCTCTCTTTCCTCTCAGTATCAGCCCTCTGTGCACCGAGAACATGTGCCTATTAAATCTCTGTGCTTCATGGTACCACTTCCTGTTTCCAGGATGTGAGCCAAGATGGCAGATCCAGATAGCTAGAAGACTGTAGCCCTAGGAATCCGATTGCTGTTTCAACTGTTATTAATTAACAATTTGCTAATTAGTTTCACTATGATGAGCATCAAACCGCTGACTAATTAAAGTGCATTTGACTAAAAGCAGATGGTTCTCCCTGCTCCTGTGCGCGGTGTAGAAAGGACAAAACATTGCAAATATTTAGGGAGAGGTTTAACAATGCAGCTCGCACCGTCTTATAGGGGTCGTGCTGAGTAAGTGCTAAGATTTTTTTGGAAGCCCCTGGTAATGGGACTGAGAAATTAATCCATATTTAAATGGAGTTAGTAGATGAAGAAATCTGCAGCATGTCAGTGTTGAAGGTGAACTGATGTGGAGAAGGGGGGGGTTCTCCTTTAAGAAGCCATACTTAGACTAATATTGAGCTACTCTATGTGATGTTAGGAGAGAGCAGTGCGTTGTGGGAACAATTCAAACGTTCCCGATAATTGTGTGATCGTCAGCGGAGATGAGGGCCGCATTTACATGCAGCATTCACCTCTTCTGTATAGTGACGAGTGATCGATACAGCGACGGCTTGTCTCCATAAAAAATCATGGTTCCTGGGCAACAGAAGACTGCTGTGGAAAAAAGTTGATTTTGGGTTCCGGGAGAAAGACACCCTCACCCGATGAATGAGTGTTTGCTCGTTCATTAGGTGATCGGCGCCGGCCAATTATGAGGAACAAACGCTCATCCCCGACAATGGGTCTGACTATGGGTCCATGTAAAAGGACCTTGACACTGTTCAATCTGTGCTGCCAGGGATAAACTTTGTAAGGACACACCCATTTGACAAGAGGAATGGTAACACCCAGTGTCAATTTATTTATAAATATTCAGAAGGAATAACATGCAAATTTCTATCCCAAAAAATATATACAGCATTGTTATATTATGGTAAGTATGCTCAAGCTGCAGCTCTCCGGCTGTTGCAAAACTACAACTACCAGCATGCCCAGACAGTCTACAGCAGGGCATGATGAGAGTTGTAATTTTACAACAGCTGGAGGGCTGCAGGTTGAGTATCCCTGTATTATGGTTAATACAAGTATTTGCTAAAATAGACATCAAGAGTTGTGACTGGTTCTCTGTACAGGGCATCCATCTGCAGGATCAACCCTGTTAACCCTGGCATAATATCTGGTAAGGTTGATCCTGCCTCTTAATAGCATACTTGTTTCTGCAGATCAGTTCTGCTGTTAATGAGAATGATTTATTAAATGTATTAGCAAATGAGAGCATGCATACACAGAGGGATGGGCTCTAGTCCCTCGCTGTGCAGCAATGCCCATCCCTTCGTAGGCATCATCAGCGCCCTCTCTTCTGGCCCTGTAGTCCTGCGCCATACATTCCACCATAGGTTTATAAACAGTAGCCATGTCCACTGCGGGGCAAACAGAAGCAGATGTACATGCACAGATGGTGGAATCTGTGGCACAGGCATGGGATTATACTCCCACCTTATAAAGCGGACAGTATTAATTCCTACTATCAGATAACTAATTTCATGGCTCATAATTAGTGTTGAATTACAATGCACTTTTAGGAGGTTCCCATAAGTTTTGGTGATGTCCAGGAGATTTGGCCACCCTTCCTGGAGTCCGGAAGGGCTAAGAGTCTCCTGGACTTCTTAACCTGGAAGAGTTGGCATACTCTATGTGCTTATATTGGAGCGATTGCTAAAGGGACATGAAAGAGGGGATCTGTTGTAGAGGAAAGGGCCCGTATGATGTTTTTGGATGGGAGCCAACTGCTGTCTGTGTCTTAGGCTGTAAGTGTAACACACAGGTTTTTGCTCATAAAAGGGATCTTCTGTCATTTAAGGTCAGAAGAGGAAGACTCCAAATACCAACATGAGTCAGGTGTTCCCATTATTTTGTCCCTAGACTAAATTTTAAGATTTGAATCATTGCAGACAACATGGTTAGATCCAGTTGCATACATAGAGAAGTAAGGGCCCCATGGCAAGGATCAAACCAGACCCCCCACACAGGACAAATGGGTTTCCGCCTAAAACCCTTTCAATGACCGTTGAGCCATTTTTTTCCACTGTCTCATTTGCTAAAAGTTGTTCCTTTAAAGCAGGGGTGCACAACCTGCCGCCCGGGGCCCACATGCGGCTCTTGATACCATTCTGCGCGGACCCCAACCCTCTGGTGACAGACATGTATATCTATGTCTTGTGGCTGCTCACATGTATTTTTCATGTATTATCCCATTAGATGGAAGTCCTGGAGGTGTAACCAGACATTAATGGTATATATACACTCACCTAAAGAATTATTGGGAACACCTATTCTATTTCTCATTAATGCGATTATCTAGTCAACCAATCACATGGCAGTTGCTTCAATGCATGTAGGGTTGTGGTCCTGGTCAAGACAATCTCCTGAACTCCAAACTGAATGTCAGAATGGGAAAGAAAGGTGGGCTACAACAGCAGAAGACCCCACCGGGTACCACTCATCTCCACTACAAATAGGAAAAAGAGGCTGCAATTTGCACAAACTCACCAAAATTGGACTGTTGAAGACTGGAAAAATGTTGCCTGGTCTGATGAGTCTCGATTTCTGTGGAGATATTCAAATGGTAGAGTCCGAATTTGGTGTAAACAGAATGAGAACATGTATCCATCATGCCTTGTTACCACTGTGCAGGCTGGTGGTGGTGGTGTAATGGTGTGGGGGATGTTTTCTGGGCACCCTTTAGGCCCCTTAGTGCCAATTGGCCATCGTTTAAATGCCACGGGCTACCTGAGCATTGTTTCTGACCATGTCCATCCCTTCATGACCACCATGTACCCATCCTCTGATGGCTACTTCCAGCAGGATAATGCACCATGTCACAAAGCTCGAATCATTTCAATATGGTCTCTTGAACATGACAATGAGGTCACTGTACTAAAATGGCCCCCACAGTCACCAGATCTCAACCCAATAGAGCATCTTTGGGATGTGGTGGAACGGGAGCTTCGTGCCCTGGATGTGCTTCCCTCAAATCTCCATCAACTGCAAGATGCTATCCTATCAATATGGGCCAACATTTCTAAAGAATGCTATCAGCACCTTGTTGAATCAATGCCATGTAGAATTAAGGCAATTCTGAAGGCAAAAGGGGGTCCAACACCGTATTAGTATGGTGTTCCTAATAATTCTTTAGGTGAGTGTATAACTTATGTTCAATATGCCATAAGTACAATATTTCAGTTGTTAATACCCCTTTAAATTTTACTTTCGGCCCTTGACGTTGGTTCAGTCTTACAATGTTGCCCCCACCCAGAAAATGTTGTGCACCCCTCTTTTAGAGGGTAGAGTCCTGACCAAGTTTTCACCCCCAGTAGAAGAGGAGATAATACCACTTAAGACTGGGCCCCCTCTTGCCCTGGGCCCTATAGCAGTCACATGGTCTGTCGCTATGGTAGTTACACCCCTGGTTAGATCCCTTGTTTAGGGATCGTACAAAAATTCTACCATGTCACCCACAATTTTCAACTATCGGTTTCTAAATTCTTTCCACCATGGGTGGAGCTTAACAATCACATGACTCCACGCTACCGCCAACTGACTACTCTGTACGGCTATAGCAATACCATAAGGGGAGGACTCAGGCACATTTCTTGGCATGGGAAAATATGTATCATGAAGATGATAGCCCCTAGCTACTATCCTATAGAATTCATGCTGCAAATACACCCTTAGGACTCATGCACATCAACATATTTTTTTTCTGTGTCCGTCCCGTTTTTTTTTTTTTTGCGGCCCATTCACTTGGGGCAGCAAAAAACAGAAATTACTACGTGTGCATTCCATTTTCATATGTCCACATGGCCATTCCGCAAAAAAGATTTCCTATTCTTGGCGGACAAGGACAAGCATTTTTATAATGGATCCGCAAAAAAAACGGATGCAATACAGATGTTACAAGGATGTCATCTGTATTTTTTGCGGATCTGCGTTTTTCGGACTGCAAAATACATACGGTCGCGTGCATGAGCCCTTAGACTGTAGAGTAAGGGCCACATGGTGGATGGAGTTTCCCTTTAAGTGATAACTTTAGCAGTTGCAGGGACGCATCTTGTCCGCAGCTCATTTCGTCCCAGGTGGAGAAGCTATTTGGAATAACAATGTGACAAAGCGGAGCAGAGTATTACAGGAGGCTGCAGAACGTCAGACTGCAGTATATTCACAATGCAATGAAGCTTGCAGAGCTGAGGAAATCACATCTCACTGATTGTAAATGGGAAAGCACATTATGCAGATCGCATTGACAACCGGAGGATAAATTGAAAGCCCTTTTTTGTTTTTGTTTCCAGTAACAGAATAAATCTGCTATCCAGTGTTATGCTGCGGCCGTGGTGTAAATACATTACTTGTGTCTTCCTGATCTTTGTGAATGTGTAAGCAGAAAACGTAGCAGCAGACAACGCTTGCATTTTAGAGCAGCAAGACGAACGACTACAGCGCCGTACACAAGTCTGTCCATTCATCATGAAAACGCATCTTTATTGCTGAGAAATGTATATGTAAATATTGCAATCCCTGGAAACAGCCCATCCGCCGACCTACCGACAGTTCCATATGTTTTCTCCAGCAGTATTTTATATACTATTTACGGAGTCGTCTGCATTCCTGTCGTTTTTATAGCTTTTCATTGTGTTCGTTATTGTCCTGCAATATTGGGTTGAAAGCATGCCTTTCTTACAAAATGAAATCGCAATCTGCAGATAGAGAGGTGTGTTAAATGCAGTCGTTATATCTGTACTATGATCTCACTGTGTGCATTACCTCTGTACTGTGGCATCATCCCTCTACTGTGGCATCACCATGTGCATCAGATCTGTACTGTGACATCACTGTGTGTATCATCCCTGTACTGTGACATCATTGTGTGCATCATCTCTGTACTGTGACATCACTGTGTGCATCATCCATGTACTGTGACATCACTGTGTGCATAATCCCTGTAATGTGACATCGCTGTGTGCATCAGCTCTGTACTGTGGCATCATCATGTGCATCAGATCTGTACTGTGACATCACTGTGTGCATCATCCCTGTACTCTGACATCACTGTGTGCATCATCCCTGTACTGTGACATCACTGTGTGCATCATCCCTGTACTGTGACATCATTGTGTGCATCATCCCTGTACTGTGACATCATTGTGTGCATCATCCCTGTACTGTGAAATCACTGTGTGCATCATCCCTGTACTGTGACATCGCTGTGTGCATCATTCCTGTACTGTGACACCACTGTGTGTATCATCCCAGTACTGTGAAATCACTGTGTGCATCATCCCTGTACTGTGACATCACTGTGTGCATCATCCCTGTACTGTGACATCACTGTGTGCATCATCCCTGTACTGTGACATCACTGTGTGCATCATCCCTGTACTGTGACATCACTGTGTGCATCATCCCTGTACTGTGACATCACTGTGTGCACCATCCCTGTACTGTGACATCACTGTGTGCATCATCCCTGTACTGTGACATCACTGTGTGCATCAGCTCTGTACTGTGACATCACTGTGTGCATCATCCCTGTACTGTGACACCACTTTGTGCATCATCCCTGTACTGTGACATCACTGTGTGCATCATCCCTGTACTGTGACATCACTGTGTGCATCATCCCTGTACTGTGACATCACTGTGTACATTGTCCCTGTACTGTGACATCACTGTGTACATTATCCCTGTGCTGTGACATCACTGTGTGCATCATCCCTGTACTGTGACATCACTGTGTGTGTAGTGTCCCACTAGGTAGGGGTGGGCACTACACAAGGGTCAATTGGTGTGCGCGTTACTCCTACTCACAAGGAACAGAAATGTCATATTTAATTCTGCATTTAATGTATGTTTTAATGTGTTGTTATATGCAATGTACCCCTGTATGATGCAACAGCAGGCCTAGTTGGGTGTAGTTAGACATCCCAGACACTAGAGGGAGATAGGGAGCCCCTAGTATAAATGTCCAGGCCCAGACAGGGAGAGGGTGTGCAGAGTCAGGAGTCTGAGAAGACAGAGGTTAAAAAGCCTGCTCCTGACATGCAGCTGGATAGCCCTGGCTGCTAGTGATGTCCAGGAGGCTGTTGAGAAGCTCCAGCTTGCCTGAAGAACAAGAGAGCCTAAGTTAGCTCTGAAGAGATACCCCAGTTGCAGGATCCAACCTCCTGGGAGAAACCTACAGTTATCCACCTTACAAGAGAGGGCCATCCAGGGTAAGCAAAGTGACCCTGATGGGCAGAGGACCTTAGAAAGTGCAACAAGAATCTAATACCTGAGGAAGATAGTAACCAAGGATTTAAGCCACCCTTTAGGCATCCGGGCCTTGGGAGATAAAGCCAGAGCAGGAGTTCTAGAAAGGACACTGTACATTGATTCTGAGGAAAGGTACAACCTGCTGCTGAGTGCTTGTGAAGTTACCCTCTGCGTATCTTGCATAAATATTACCTGCCATTGTGTGAATAAGCCCCCTTGTGGAACTGTAATACAAAGACTGTACTACTACCTGCTGTACAAAGTTGGATTGTTCAGTAAAGTTACGTTTGGTTCACTGCATACTTGTGTACCTTCATCATTCCAACCACCAACCGGCGTGCCACCGTCCAAAGGCACTGGCGTCACGAATACCACAGGGACCTTGCCCCAGGCACACAAAATACCTGTAACATCCAGGGCACCTCATCCACCATCAGGCCTGGTCCCTATCTACAGAGCGTGCCCCAGAGGAACCGTGTCTACCTCTCCTTCACTGCCACGCGCCTGCCCAGGGTTCTTCAAATATAGTGAGTACCCTCGATTGCCCATAACCGTGACCTCACTTCGTCATCCCCTGCAGGTCTGGCGTGTTGCATGTGCATCATCCCTGTACTGTGACGTCACTGTGTGCATTATCTCTATAGCGTAAAATCCCTTCATGCATTATCTCTGTATTGTGACATCACTGTGTTCATTATCTTTGTACTATAGCATCACTATGTTCATTAGCCCTGTACTGTGACATCACTGTGTGCATTATCTCTGTACTTTGACATTACTGCATGCATTATCTCTGTACTGTGACATTGCTATGCTCATTATCTATGTGTTCATTATCCCTTTACTATGACACCAATGTATACATTATCTGTGTACTGTACATCACTGTGTGTACCATTCATGTGTGTTAAGGAAAACAGAAAGTGGGCAGAGTGGAGCGGGGCCCCAGTACAGGTTTTGATATGGGAGTCACATACACACAGAATAACATTGATGGCAGTTAGTAGCCTACCATTGCATCCTGTGGCAGATCTGTCTCCATAGTCAAGTAAGATGCTTCTGCAGCATTGGTAAGAACAAGGGGCATGCTTAGTGTCACATGACCTGTGATGTCACCACATATCTCTCTGCCCTAAGGCATGATTGGACAGCAGACACAGGAAGTAGGGTTCAAGCATGGGGGATAAGAGAAAACTGCAAATGAGGTAAATTTGAACAAAGAAATTAAAAGACGAATGGGAGCTAGATTAAATGATGAAAATGTATTTTGAATGAAAATTTAAAACTTAGAGCAAAAATGTCATTTATGGCACAACCATCAATTTTTCTTTCCTTTAAAAATACCTTTAATAAAAATAAAAAACCTAGTGCAACATATGGCGACTCCTACATCACACAGCCCTAAGCGGTCATGGCAACTCAGCAAAATTTGAGCATAGATCATTCAGTGCCTCGGCACCAGGACCCCTGGGAGACATGTACAGTGTGGGTGACCATGTGGGTGACACCTGTGGATGACGCTGGAACATTTCCATTTTACAATGTTGGAAGGTAGAAACATATTGAGGAGGGGGAGACTCCATAAATGGCGTGTTTGCACTAGGCCTCCCCAATGTGTTACACCTGATTGGGTTAAACCTACTCCAAACTATAGGCTCCAAAATAATAATAAAAATCAAACTTAAGCAAGGGATGGGCACAGACAGCATAGGGCCCCTGTGTAAGAATAGTATATGGGCCCCTTGCTCTCTAGTAGCTCATCATAGAGCACTATAATAATTCACCATGAAATTCATTAGCTTAGACCCTTACCTTTAATCTAATAAACCCTAGGAAGCTGCTTGTTGTATTTAAAGGGCATCTCTCAGCAGATTTGTACCTATGACACTGACCTGTTACATGTGCGCTTGGCAGCTGATGCCATCTGTGTTGCCTCCATGTTCATATGTGCCTGTGTAATACCCCAGAGTGGTATTACCATTTCTACACCCTACTACTGTCTTAATTGCTGACCACAATGTCATCTGTGTATGGATTCCAGGTCCTTTGTCACTGTGCATTGATAATGCTATAAAACTCTTTTGTACATGTAATGTGCCCGGTTCACCAACAGGTGGCAGCAGATATATGGCAGAGAGATCTTCAGATAGAATGGAATTCTCCCCCTTCTGGGCATAAGTGGGCTAGTCCCGCTTCTTACCAAGGGAGGGGCTGCAGGAAGTGTTTAGTCAGTTTTAGCTAAGCTAGTAATGGATGCAGATGTGTGAAGATGTAGCAGCAAGGGGAGACCCCCCTCCTGCAGCAGGAGTCCCTCCAGAGGGAAGCAGCTTATAGAGCACCGTGATTCCTTATCAGTTTAATGACAGAATATTGCGAGGGGGTTAACATTCAAAGGCACCCCACTCCAGAGGTACCTGAACAGTTCTTAAGTCCAGCTGCCAGACTAAAGCTGAGTTTACGACAGCAGAGAGAGAGAGAGCGATAAAGCAGAATACTAAAGTTTGCCTGCCAGTTTATGCCAAAACTTCTGGAACCAAGAGAAAGTCTGAATATTGTCTGGATGCAAGTTTATCCAAGTAAAGGTGTTAAACTTTATAAAGTCTGGACTTAACTTATTCTCCACCTCCACCATTACTCTCCCCTTTTTTGCTAAAACCCTGGGGAGCGACGGTATCCAGGTAGGAGCACCGTGACACACAAGACACCTGAGACATGATCGGCCCTGGGAAGAAGCACAATGCATCTGTATTGCTGAGAAAAATTATGTTTTAATATATGCTAATGAGCCTTTGGGAGCAACGGGGGCATTGCTGTTACACCTAGAGGCTCAGCTCTCTCTGAAACTGCCGCACCCTCTGCACTTTGACAGGGTCAAGCAGTAAAAACATCATCACACTGTCCCTGACTTCTCATAAAGTGCAGAGGGTGCAGCAGTTGCAGAGAGAGCAGAGCCTCTAGGAGTAACAGCAACACCCCCATTGCTCCTAGAGGATCATTTGCATATATTAAAACTTCCTTTTTCTCAGCAATGCAGACACATATGAACATGCGGCCAACACAGATGTCTTCAGCTTCCAAGTGCACATGTAACACGTCAGCCAGCGTACATAGGTACATTACCTACCGGTCACCGAAGCAGTCACACTGGTTTTAAATATGATATGTACAGTCTGACCATAAAATGATCAATGAACGTTCAGCACCCTTACAGGCCTGGCAATGGCGTGCTCCATCCCATTGCTCCATTGAGGATTTTGAAGGAAAGTACAGAAGAGCTAGCTGTGCATTTGGCAGGAGCCAGGGATTGAGGGAGGGGGGGGGTGGATGTTTTTTTTTATGTTCTGCATTTTGTTTATGTTGCATCCAAGTTTGAATTACAAAAAAAAAAAAAAAAAAGCTTTCCTTTGAAATATTGAGAGGCTAATTGACAGTGAGAGCGCTAATGAGGAAAAAAAATAAATGAATCTGCAAATGTTTCTGGGAAGGAAATAATTAGGACAGATGATGGTGTAAATCACTGGAGATAGGCACTATCCATTATCATTTCATGAAACTGTGACTGGGGGCTGTTTACAGCGTAACACAGGAGGCTGTGTATAGGGTTAACCCTTTGTAAGTGTGTGATGTAAACAGCACCGTTAGATGCCCCTGTCATACCTGTTTCGCAGGCTCAGATCCCGGTGTTTCTATGGCTTTGTGAAATGTGTTCTGCATGTGTAACGCCCCAGAGTAGCATTACCACTTCTGCACCCCGCTACTGTCTTTATTGGTTAACCTCATGTCATCATGTGTATTTATTTCAGGTCCTTCACAATGTGCATTTCTATGTTTGAAACACTCTCCCTTTAAGTCGTATATATAAATTTAATATTAGCTCTGGAGGGTTTAGTAAACTTATATGGTTATAATTCTGTGTCATGGATTTGATGATTCTTGATCTCCTCTTCTTTCATCTAAGATGGCCACAGGTTCCTAGGACTACCCTAAGCACAGTGTGCTATAGTAGTTGGAGACACACTCTCCTACTGATGACATTGGAAGACACAGACAGGATGGACACAGTGATGATGTCATCAGCACTGGTTCATCCGGCAGCAGTGGGAGTGTCTCAGACTACTGCAGCACACTGTGCTTAGGGTAGTCAAAGAAGCTGGTGGCAATCTCCAATTCCTGGTGGCCTATTGCTAAAAGAAGAAAGGCTGAAAAATTAGCAGATCCATTGTACATTTACTAAAAAATCCACAATAACTATTAAAGTTTTATGCAAATCTTGATGGTCATGTACTGTATGTACATAGTCTCTAAGTGTTAGCTTTCTCTCCGCTTCTTAATACAGCGGCGGTCTCTGACAAGTGACCACAAGATTATCAATATATCCTTCAGAGCTTGATTTTTTTAATTAAATATCTCTCATGGTAACAGTAATAAGAATATTTTCTGTATTCTCTTCGCCTTCCTGAAATTCTGCTGCTCTATAATTTCACAGCGGGTTGTTGAGAAACTTCACAAAGCAGGAATTGATTAGGAAGGATTAAAGTGTAGCCCAAAATGTTAGATCCTTTACCCTCTTGAGACTTTGAAATACATTGTTGTTAGCAAAAATAATCTATTGAACAAAATCAGATGTGTGTTTAACCTGGAGTTTCAGGTCAGGTATTGTAAGATTGCCGGCTGATTTCCTCTGGAATAGACAATGTAAGGACCTCCCTAGTCTCAACCACAGATGTAACCTCAGATTCTGCACAAAAGATCATTATGTTATCATTTTATAAAATGTTCTCAGAGCTCTGTTCCTCCTGATTCCTGTCACCGCCAGACATCTGAGAAGCTCTGACAGACATTCTTTGGAACCTCCTGCCTGAGGTTCTTTTGTTTTGCTTTTGTTTTGTCATCTCGTTTCCCTCTCTCAGCTGTCATCTAGTTGCACTGATTGCATCCCTTTAAATCCCCTCCCATACTGCATCACCTTGCGGTTTATACAACTTCCTGGAGTGTGCTGATGCTAGAAGCTGTTACTGCTGCATCCACAAGATTAAGTCTGTTTTCTTTATTTCTTTTTACCTGTGGGCTTGATCCTAGGTGACCCTGACTCCCTTCGTATTGAGTGTAGGGAGCCGGTGGTCGTGTCACCTCACTATTATAGGGTGTTCAGATGTCATACAGTAGAGGAACGAGGGTATGCAATTTTCTACCATTGAGATTTTTGCATAGGCTGAGCAGTAAGGGAGAGAGCTAGGGTTGTTACAGGGCTTACCCTTTTGCTCCTTAGTTTTGGATCAAGTCAGTTGGATCTTCATTTGTGTCTTCTAGTTTTCTGTAACACCATCCGTGACAATTCCCCTGGTTTCTGCCAGGTAAATAATGAGAACAGGTTCTTATATAGGCAGAAGAGTAACACAAAGAAAACTGAAGAACATATAACTATGGTGGTGCAGATCGAAGTTGGTGGAAAGCCAGGTGACTGGGGGTACCTTGTCCTGTCCTCCATCTTTGATGTGCTGGTACTGAACTGCTCGTAAGGGTAGTTGGACCACTGAGCCTGTCCTAGAGATGTGTACACTTTGCAAATTTAGTTAAAGAACATAATGCAAATTTAGTACAAAATGACAAAATCAACAGTCTATGTATTGGTCTATCTATCTATATATCTATCTACAGCAAAAATGTTATATAGTATGAACGGCACAGCACGTCCTAAAAGCAAAAGGGTGCCAGCGGATGTTGAAGCGATCCAATCTCCAAAAAACGCAGAAAATAAAAATATTCCACGGCACTCCAGAAAAGTAAAATAAATGTGACTTCAAATTCACCAACGCAACGGTTTGGTCTGTACACTGGAACCTTCCGCAAGCAGTGATCATGTCTATCTATCTATCTGTCTATCTATCTAATATCTATCTCTCTATCTATTACCTATGTAATATACACTGCTCAAAAAAAATAAAGGGAACACAAAAATAACACATCCTAGATCTGAATTAATTAAATATTCTTCTGAAATACTATGTTCTTTACATAGTTGAATGTGCTGACAACAAAATCACTCAAAAATTAAAAATTGAAATTTAATTTTTCAACCCATGGAGGTCTGGATTTGGAGTCACACTCAAAATTAAAGTGGAAAAACACACTACAGGCTGATCCAACTTTGATGTAATGTCCTTAAAACAAGTCAAAATGAGGCTCAGTAGTGTGTGTGGCCTCCACGTGCCTGTATGACCTCCCTACAACGCCTGTGCATGCTCCTGATGAGGTGGCGGACGGTCTCCTGAGGGATCTCCTCCCAGACCTGGACTAAAGCATCTGCCAACTCCTGGACAGTCTGTGGTGCAACGTGACGTTGGTGGATAGAGCGAGACATGATGTCCCAGATGTGCTCAATTGGATTCAGGTCTGGGGAACGGGCGGGCCAGTCCATAGCATCAATGCCTTCGTCTTGCAGGAACTGCTGACACACTCCAGCCACATGAGGTCTAGCATTGTCTTGCATTAGGAGGAACCCAGGGCCAACCGCACCAGCATATGGTCTCACAAGGGGTCTGAGGATCTCATCTCGGTACCTAATGGCAGTCAGGCTACCTCTGGCGAGCACATGGAGGGCTGTGCGGCCCTCCAAAGAAATGCCACCCCACACCATTACTGACCCAATGCCAAACCGGTCATGCTGGAGGATGTTGCAGGCAGCAGAACGTTCTCCACGGCGTCTCCAGACTCTGTCACGTCTGTCATGTGCTCAGTGTGAACCTGCTTTCATCTGTGAAGAGCACAGGGCGCCAGTGGCGAATTTGCCAATCTTGGTGTTCTCTGGCAAATGCCAAACGTCCTGCACGGTGTTGGGCTGTAAGCACAACCCCCACCTGTGGACGTCGGGCCCTCATATCACCCTCATGGAGTCTGTTTCTGACCGTTTGAGCAGACACATGCACATTTGTGGCCTGCTGGAGGTCATTTTGCAGGGCTCTGGCAGTGCTCCTCCTGTTCCTCCTTGCACAAAGGCGGAGGTAGCGGTCCTGATGCTGGGTTGTTGCCCTCCTACGGCCTCCTCCACGTCTCCTGATGTACTGGCCTGTCTCCTGGTAGCGCCTCCATGCTCTGGACACTACGCTGACAGACACAGCAAACCTTCTTGCCACAGCTCGCATTGATGTGCCATCCTGGATAAGCTGCACTACCTGAGCCACTTGTGTGGGTTCTAGACTCCGTCTCATGCTACCACTAGAGTGAAAGCACCGCCAGCATTCAAAAGTGACCAAAACATCAGCCAGGAAGCATAGGAACTGAGAAGTGGTCTGTGGTCACCACCTGCAGAACCACTCCTTTATTGGGGGTGTCTTGCTAATTGCCTATAATTTCCACCTGTTGTCTATCCCATTTGCACAACAGCATGTGAAATTGATTGTCACTCAGTGTTGCTTCCTAAGTGGACAGTTTGATTTCACAGAAGTGTGATTGACTTGGAGTTACATTGTGTTGTTTAAGTGTTCCCTTTATTTTTTTGAGCAGTGTATACCCATCTTTCTATCTATCTATCTATCTATCTATCTATCTATCTATCTATCTATCTATCTATCATCTTATATCTATCTATCTATCTATCTATCTATCTATCTATCTATCTATCTATCATCTTATATCTATCTATCTATCTATTTATCTATCGCATATCTATCATCTATCTTTCTTTCTACAAGTACAAAGTGCATTAAAGGGACACTATCATCACATTTTTATCACATAATAAAAGCCTGCATATACAACTAAACTTGACTCTGATAACACATGGCACACAGTTATCTCAGATATCTTTCTTGACATTCTTTACTTAACGCATTAACCATTAGGTTTAGCTCGCCTACATCTGTATTTTAGGTCTTTTTTTTATTTTATGAAAAACAGGTGGATGGTTTTCTGGATATGATTCTTGAAGTCACTGCCTGTATTCTACTTCCTGTCCTGGCTCTTCAACTTCCTTTTTGCTTGAACCTTTACCACAGCAGACAGTCTCGCTTCAAGTCAGACCATCACTGTGACCACCCCTCCTGTAGAGACTCAATTAGAGGGTCACAGTTTGCAATAATCAAAGTGCATCACTCTTTGTGGCCATCTTTACCTAGGCCTGTCAAGAGAACACTACAGCGGTCATACTGTCATCCCAATCCTACACATACTATTATAATGAAGATAGCATATCCCCCTCTCTCACAGCAGCAGTAAATTGATAATGGATTACTAATCTATTGCATAGAGGAAGTCGTATCATTTGTGCTGACTGCTTCAGAAGAACATTCATTGGTATTTCATTTTCAATGACACAGCACTGGTGCAAATAATAGACAAAAATTCTAAAAAATAAAATAAAAATTGTGGATTTTTTTTTAAACTACTCCTTTGTGATGACAGTGACCCTTTAGTACATGTTCCTCCAGCGTCTCCCGCTGTATTGATGCTGACCTCGCTTTTCTTCTTGCAGAACATAGAAATGTACTTCCAGCAATCCTTCAGCGATGCACAAAAAATGTAATTTTGTGATATGAAAACTTCTCTCTGGGTTCCAGAGCAGGGAAATGAATTGAAATGAATCTGGGATGGACATGGTGTTTGATGAGTAATTGGAGATGCTGTTTTATATATCCAGGGTTACTGGCTACTTTGGCGCATCTCAGATGAACAATTGAAGGGTTAATCAGAGCTGTTTTGCCGTGCTACTTGCTGTAGAGCCTCAGCGCTGTCTTCACCAGGCAGGCAATGCCATTGTGCTTTGTTCTTGTCTTTTGTTGTATTGCAGTAACTGCACCTTCTTCGAAATAGGTAATCAATATCTGATTGAAGGGTGTCCAGCACCCTGTACCCACGTCAATCAGAGACTGCGGTATTCTGGTGAGCTCTGCAGCCTCCTCACAGCGCCGTACATTGGATAGTGGTTGTTCATGGTATTACAGTCCAGATCCATTCTCTTGAATGGGATTCAGCTTTACATTGGCCATGTAACCAGTGAACGTGACACAGCGCTAACCAGAGCGCTATGGCCTCTTCAAACAGTTGACTGCGGCTGCACCGGGACCCTCACTGATCAGATATTGATAACTTATCTTGAGGACTAGACAACTAGATCAAACCCCTGGAGAACTCTTTTAAAGCGAAAGAGCTTGTTTAGGAACCAGATTACATACAGAATTCATCTACATTTATAGTTAACTAACTTTCTCCAAGCAATACATTACTTACCTTGAACTGAGTTAAGGTCTGCATTAAAGTCCAGAGTCAGAATTATGTAGGCCTCATTCCTTCTCTGTGCAATGACATACAGCAGAGATGGGATTCAACAAAATGGAGTGTTTTTTTTGTTTTTGTTTTTATATTGGCTTCATATGCTTCTGTATTAAAAGGGGTTGTCCCACAAAAAAAGATTCTATACTTTTCAAACCAGCATCTGGATCTTATTTTTTTTGTAATTGCATGTAATAAAAAATGTAGCATAGCCACAGAGTTATTCAATAGAATGTATCTGTATAGCGCCACCTGCTGTTTGTTTTCTTCGTATTTCTTTGCCCTGCTCACTGTGATGGCCACACATGCTCAGTTTCCTCCTTCAACTGCCTCTTAAGCTGTGATAGGGAGGGCTGAGACACGCCCCCTGAACTGTGATAGGAAGAGCTGAGACACGCCCCCCGCGCTGTGATAGGGAGAGCATGGACACACACCCTGAGCTGTGATAGGAAGAGCACAGACACGCCCCCTGAGCTGCCGCAGAAAAGACACTCTCCTTGGGCTGGAAGCTTGATTTAAATTTAGCAGCAATGGATGGGGAGAACTCTGGATCCATGTGAGGTACAGGGCTGGTTCTAGCTTTGTAAAAAAAAGAGATTGTCATTTACTGTATGAACTCTGATTTTCATTTTTTTACATTACTCATGGGATGACCCCTTTAAACTTAAGACATACAGTATGAATGTACAGTAGAGGCTCTGCACACATCTATGGAAGCCCTATTACTGCACAATACAAAAGATAGCTATGTGCATTAACTCATCCGGGCTCATCGACAATCCTTTGGGATCAAATCCCCAACATTTGCCTGATCAGTGTGAGTCTCAGTGGCTGGAGTTTGGATCCATACAGATCTGTGCTTTATGACCAATTAACAGGCATCCTCAAACTGCGGCCCTCCAACTGTTGCAAAACTACAACTCCCAGCTGCCCGAACAGCCTACAGGTGTCAGCCTGCAGCAGGGCATTGCGGGAGTTGTAGTTTTACAACAGCTGGAGGGCCGCAGCTTGAGCATGCCTGGCCTTTCGTCAGGCAAGGCTATCAATATCAGATCAGTGGAGGTCCATCTCTTAGCATCCTCACCGATGAGCTGTTTGATGGGTTGGACTACCTGCATACAGTCTACTTAGTAGCAGAGGTGTTGGTTATTGCATCTTCCCTCCATTCACTTGAAAGGGACAAAGTTGTAATATACTACAAAACTGCGCTATACTGGCCCCCACTGACTTGATATCGATGGCCTCTCCAGAGTACTGGTTGAGCACAACAATTAGAAGTAATCTGCATGTGGCTGCAATATGTATGGACACCTTTAAAAAATATTGCTTTAATTTATTATAAAATTTCCTATTTTATTTTTGCTAGTGAAAGATGTTGCTTTCGCTGTTTCGCCGGTTTATCTTGCAGATGGGGTTTATAAACTTTTTTGATAACTTGCGAAATGATCTATTGTTTTTCTTTCCACCTGATAAATCTAAGCCATTATGTTGTTGTAAATTTCCTGCGGTTAGAAGGAGAGTGATGAACAGGAATGATCATATAATTATCCCGGGGCTGTAAACATTTTAAAGGTAATTTTTAAAACCTTTATTTCTCCCATGTTATGCAGGCATGAATAATTTTATAGACTCGTGGCGATATTGTGGCGCAGAAAATGTTCTCGGCTACAGAGAACGAGCATTGAGCTGGAGATTAAACCAACATAAATAGGAAAGCAAAGCAGGGGCTTACATTCAAGCTTCAAAAGGGTAGGGACATGCCTGCTTTTTAAAACCTGTAATAAGGACACAACAGTAGATCACCAAAGGGAACTAAGCTCAGTTCAGTAGAACCACGCTAGGTCTGGGCCATAGATTGACTGCAATCAGCCAACATTATCGTTTCCATAAATATAAAAAGTAAAAGTGAGTTTGCCACCTACATGACCATTTCACATCATACTGTAATTTTGCAACGTTAGGAACGTAGGTAAATAATGTGACCCTTGGTTATGAACTTCTACCTAGACATATCCCACTGCTCAAACAAAGCCTTAGGGGGTCATTCAGTTGTCTTACATTTAGAAATGGCGGAGGATCCAGCGAAGTTATATAGAGGCCGGCGCCTCTTCATAACTCTGTCGGATCCACCACCAGGGGGCTCATTTGGCGGCCCCTGAAGAGGGGCAGCAACATGGGGAGAAGCCTGTTCTGCAGAGGAGGAAGCGCTGGGGCGATTTCCCATATCTGAAATGAAAGGGGGGGCAGTTAATGGCGCGGCCAGGAGACTACTAGGGACCTGAGCGTGCGCGCCTGTTTGCAGGGACGGGAGGCAGGGGTAAACTCCGTACGTCCGGAAACGCTGATGCTTGGCATGCCGGCGCACTGTGTTCTGCGCTCCCCCGTCTCCTGATTTGCATGGAGGAGCGCACAGGTAGCGGGGGGAGAGAGGGACTGAGGAGAACAGAGGGAATGGGGAAGAGAGTGAGGATGATGCAGGGGCTTGCAATCCCGCCAGCAGGCGAGATAGAAAAGCCAGCCCTTTACATTGTAAGTGAGCTGCCATAGCAGCTATTAATGCCCTTTCGTCAGCCATATCTAATGCAGCTTGATAAGCTTTCACCGAGGTGCGGGAGAAAGAGGCTGTCCTCTGGCCCTTCCACTTCTTTTCTACATATGGCCACCACCACCCCTTTTAGCCAACCAGGATTGAGGGGGGGAGGGAAGCTTGATTCCTGGAATGCCTATTTTGTCTTGCCAGCCTGCTAACCAGAACACCCCTGCGGGCTGTGCCACTCTAACCAGGCCGCAATTCTTTCTTTAACCCTTTGCACCGCCATTCTCTCTGCAGTCAAAGGCGCCTGCATTTATGCACCTTGGCGTCATCTAGACCAAGAGATGAGGACCCTGAACATTTATAGCACATACAAGCCTCTTTCTAACAAAGCTAGAACCAGCCCTGTACCTCACATGGATCCAGAGATCTCCACACTAATTTCTTCAGTTGCTCTGCCAGATTTTCTTCGGTTGGAAGCTTTGGGGCGTGGCCTTTTTTCTGGGGGTGAGTCCTTCTCCTGCAGCTTCGGGACATGCCCTTTCTCAGGAGGTGTATCCCTTCTGCTGCAATTCTCTCTCTGTAAGCATGAAACGGAACATGTGCGACCCGCTTCAGTAGCTGGCCGTGCACATTACTATACTGATTGAACACCAGGGGGCCGCCATTATAACGAAGCAATGAGAATCTCCCTAACAAGGAGTAGCACTGGTTTTTCTAAACTGGAGAATCCCTTTACATTAACCAATACAATGACCTTAACACTATAATAAAAATAGTAATAATAAAATAGAACAGTAATATCTATAAATATCTGGACCTGACATAATAATCGATATCACATATTAATTACGCATTCTTCTCTCGTCACTACTGTGACCTATCCTCTGGATAGGTCGCCAGTATCTGATCGGTCAGGCACCCGGGACCCCCGCCGATCAGCTATTTGAGAAGGCACCGACACTCCTGCGCTTACCAAGGACAGCGCTGTCCAGGATATAGTGGCTGTGCTTGGTATTGCACTCAGCCCCATTCACTTCAATGAGAGCTGAACGCGATACGTTGCACGGCCTCTATACCATATACGGGTGCTGTGCTTGGTAAGCCTGCGAGAAGGCCGCTGCATCACCGGAGCGTTGTGCCTACTCAACAGCTGATCGGCGGGCTTATCAGACAGGTCAATCAGTAATGACGAGCGAAATTATGAAAAATTTGATTCGTCTGCTGCACCAAATTTCACAAAGAAATTCTATTAGCTATGAATTACTTTGTCACGAATCGCATTCCTTTGTAAGCAGTGGGCCGGAATAATGGGGAACGGCGTTCGTGTCACTGAACCCCCTCAGATGCAGGAGCGGCGAGTACAGCCAGCGATACCAGCGACACAATTCAGCGCTCTCCCTGCGCCTCCTGCATTCGAATGAGCGTTCAGTAAGGGGAGCGCTCATTAGAATTCCTTTACAAGACGCACTGGCAATTTCACCACTTTGGGGTCTAATAAAATACGATATAATCCACGTATTAACAGTCAAATTCTTCTTTCTCTTTAGAGCACGAGATAAAAGTTCTAATAGTTTACACGTTGCTTTAAGACGTCTGGCGCGCGGGGTATACGATTATTATTTATTCTTAGGTTTAGGATTAGGACTAAAGTTTTTCTCTATTAAAATCTAGGACAGCAGCAAGCGGCTATTATTGTGGCTGGTATAGGCTTAAGGCTCCTTCTAAGATCCCCGAGCTTCCCAAAAACATCGAGCTCAGCAAGGAGCTAACAACAAACAAGCTACTCGCCTCAAATCTTTTTAATGGACGAATAAGTAACATAGATATTACCGCCGTACACAGGGACTTTTATTTCAGTAAAGCTGTAAGGTAAAAGCAACCATGCCTAAATTGTAGCGTCTGGTGAGACGGCGCCGGTACAGCACCGCGCGCCCCCTCCTCCGTGCCTTGCAGATGCTCAGTCTTTCTCACAAGCAGGTAATTTCCATGGGAATGAATGTGCGGCCAATCACGGCCCATTGTCTATTTAGATGAAATGTTCATTATTACCATTTATTGACGGCTGCTATTACTGCCATTGCTTCAAATCCAATTAAGTCCCTGTTTTAAGACAGCGGAAATAAACAAAGCTCAATGTGGGCGTCCCTGACAGGAGCTGCTGGTGCGTCCTCATTCTGATTCCCCACTAATTGCATGATGATCACTTGTGGCCTACACCGTGGCCCTCAGGGGCGGGCTGGGAACTCAAAGGGTTCTTGGAAAAAGGAGGAGCAACATAAGTAGTCAGGGCCAAGAGAAGTAGGCGGGGTCAAGAGAAGCAGGCGGGGCCAAGAGAAGTAGGCAGGGTCAAGAGAAGCAGGCGGGGCCAAGAGAAGTAGGCGGGGTCAAGAAAAGTAGGCAGGGTCAAGAGAAGCAGGCGGGGTCAAGAGAAGTAGGCGGGGCAGCAGTACCACAGTACAGCACAAAATACTGCCCCAGCAGAACCAAATACCACAGTGCAGCACAAAATCCTGCCCCAGCAGAACCAAGTACCACAGTGCAGCACAAAATACTGCCCCAATAGAACCAAATACCACAGTGCAGCACAAAATCCTGCCCCAGCAGAACCAAATACCACAGTGCAGCAGAAAATACTGCCCCAGCAGAACCAAGTACCACAGTGCAGCACAAAATACTGCCCCAATAGAACCAAGTACCACAGTGCAACACAAAATCCTGCCCCAGCAGAACCAAATACCACAGTGCAGCACAAAATACCATTCCAGCAGAACCAAATACCACAGTGCAGCACAAAATACTGCCCCAGCAGAGCCAAATACCACAGTGCAGCACAAAATACTGCCCCAGCAGAACCAAATGCCACAGTGCAGCACAAAATACCATCCCAGCAGAACCAAATACCACAGTGCAGCACAAAATACCACCCCAGCAGAACCAGATACCAAAGTGCAGCCCAAAATACCATCCCAGCAGAACAAAAGGCCACAGTGCAACACAATATACTGCCCCAGCAGAACCAAATACCACAGTGCAGCACAAAATACCGCCCCAGCAGAACCAAGTACCACAGTGCAGCACAAAATAGTGCCCCAGCAGAACCAAATACCACAGTGCAGCAATATACTGCCCCAGCAGAATTAAATACCACAGTGCAACACAAAATACCATCCCAGCAGAACCAAGTACCACAGTGCAGCACAAAATACTGCCCCAACAGAACCAATGCCACAGTGCAGAACAATATACTGCCCCAGCAGAACCAAATGCCACAGTGAAGCACAAAGAACTGCCACCCTCACCACAGTATTCAACTGTATCACCATCTTAAGGGCTACTGGCCAGGTGCATAAGTACCTGATGCTCCTAGTATTAATTCTGAGAACATCAGAACATTGTGTACCCAGCCTGGCGGCCACGAGGAGGGCTTGGGAATCCTCCTGGACATCGGCCCACTGAGACAATTCCCTGTAGGGTCTATGGCTAATCCTTCCCCTGGTAGCCCTGATTTATGATGCCTTCACTCCAAAATTCTGGCTTCAAGAAATTGCAAAATGGAGGTTTTGCAACTTTTTGGACTGCCACTTTTGCATTTTTACACCACTCATTCTAGTTTTTAAATAAAGGTGGAATAGTAGGGTGATTAGCTATGTTAATGTGTTTCACTCCAGATTTATCAATGAGACTTTTGAAAAGTCACATAGCCCCAGCAGCCACACGTGAAATGAACGAAGGGAGCTAGCCGATAGCGCTGTGCTCATATATCTCTGGAATTCCCATAAAAATAAATGGAGCGGCCACGCACATGTGCAACTGCCCCCCCCCCCCCCCCGCTAATTTCAGGGGAACTGCAAGTGGTACAGGGTTCCCGTTCTCGTGATCGGTGGGGGTCCCAGCGGTATGACCCCCACCAATCTAATAGTTATCGCCTATCCTGTGGATAGGGGGATAACTTAAAGGGGGTTATCCGAGACTAAAAACTGTCCCCCATATGTCCGGGGCCCTCACACTGAATCTACTTACCTGGCTTTCCGCTCTCTGTGCTGCTCCTGGTCCCCGCACCGCCACTGTGATGCTAGGGAGACCGTCCCCATCACCGCCTGTCTTTGGCTTCTCCCTGCACGACACCGGATGTTTTCAGCCGCGCACAGGGAGAAGTGGCAGTGCAGGGTCCAGGAACGGCGCAGGAGCGGGGAGCCAGGTAAGTATATTCAGTGTGAGGGCCTGGGCATATGGGGGACGTTTGTTAGTCACTGATAACCCCTTTAATCTAACCGGAATACCCTTTAAATTGTCATTCAGGAAGAACCCTTTTAATTCTGATTTCTCCTGTAATACGGATATCTATTTATTTATTCCTCATTGCTAGTATGAGATACAGTAGGAATCTCCGGCTGGTGGTTTTCCATCTGTGACATTGAGAGCTGCAGGCTTGCCACGTGGAAGTCCACGGGTTGGAGGGCACTGAACCAGTGTCAAAGGCTGTACCAGTGGTCTGTGAATGCTGGTATTCATGATAGGAACAAGAGAACGGGAAATCTCCTGAACACCTGACATCCCCGCTTCCCCTTTCAGCAGTGGAAGCGCAGCGCAGCACCTGCTATTTATCTCGAACCGTTCCTGGGTGACCTCTGCTAGCGCGCAATCTGTGCAATCA